>NC_059083.1:59493426-59795847 GCF_020497125.1 Mauremys mutica
TTGCCACCCCCTGGGTCCTGAGGGTGGGGCCGGAAGCCCCTATGATAGGGCTCTGCCCAGGGCTGGTGGGTGCTGCACAGCTCACAAGGGGCTCCAGCTGTCAATAGCCGACAGCAGCAGACTTTCAGCTCTTTGCAGATAGGGGGAGATCATATTTACAGTGCCTAAGTGACTTAGGAACCTAAGTCTCATTGGCTGTTAATGAGACTTGGGCTCCTTAGTACTTAAGACCCCGCTCCAGTGGAAGTTAGGTGCCTAAATACCTTTGGGGATCTGGGTTAAGTCTCTTTTGAAACTGAGACTTGGACTTCAAAGTCACTTAGGTGCTTTTGAGACTATTAGCCAAGGTCCCCAGGCCTCCTCCCAAGCCAGACACACACATGCACACACACACACACCCCGCCCCAGCAAGCCCTCTGTACAAAGCTGCCTGGCTGTACACACAGACTCCCTGCACCAGTCCCTCCAGCAAAGCCCTTCGAGTCAGCCTTTCCCCAGCACTCCCTACTTGTCCTGGGCTTTCCCACGGGAAATATGGGAGGAGTCAGATCCGAGGGCTACTTGGCTATGATACAGCACGACATTATTTTAGCCACGCAGGCAGTGACACTGAATCAATTCTGTGCCGTGAGCCCAGTCACAGGGCTGATTCTGAGTCCAACATGGGGCCTTTGGAGACTTTTCCACGGACACACTCGACCCAGGGCTAGAAGAGCTCCTGTTAGAGACAGCCAGTGTGCCCAATAATGTCCTGCCACGCCGGGGTTAAACTCCCATCAAGAGACCATGCACATCTGCAGTACTGAAAAGCCGCTGGGCTGTGGAGCCGTGATTAGATTGAGACACTGGGAATGTATCGATTTCAGCTGTTAGCAAAGTTGTCATTAAGTTAAAAGAGGCTTGAGCGATGGCGGGGAGCAGAGGTTGCAGCTGCCTCCCAGCACAGTTCAAATAACTGAATTCCAGAGAAGGGCATTAGCCGCTGCCTACAAAGGGCCCAGCTGCATTAAGCCCAGACAGGCTTTGTGGGGAAGCATCAATGTTTAATGTGCAGAACGAGCGTCACTGCTCCTCGCCGCTGCAAAGCGGATGGTTTGCTTAGAAACTGGAGACTGATACATGAAGCTGTGTCTCCTGGGTCACCTTGAGGGGAAAGGGTCCCTCACGCCTGGGAAAGGAAGATGCAGGAGTGGGTCAAAAAGGACTGGGCAGATGGGTCTCTCGCCTGTCTACTTGCATGGCCCTCATCCCCGCAGCACTGAGCACATCACAGTCATTAATGGCTCTTATCTTACAGACTGGGGGCTGAGAGAGACCCAGGACCAGAGCCTCACAGGTATTCAGGTGGGAGTGAGATGATTTCAGGGGGAGTTAGGTGCCCAAAACACCTCTGGAGACCTGAATCAAAGAGATTTGCCCCATGTCACATAGGGAGGCTGTGGCAAACCCAGGAACTGATGTGCTTGGCTACTGCTCTGAACACAGCCCAGGGGATGCAGTGATGCCCAGCTACCACAGCGACTGGGGCATTACAAATATCTGGAGAGCTAGGTAATAATGGCAGGAAGCTGGGATGCACTGGGTGACCTAGGCTGGTGGCCTTGGACCATTCCATCACCCTATGCCTCTTGGCAGCAGTATTAGCAGAGGCTCCAAGTGCTGAATGGGCCACGATGGCTGAACTCCCCTGGGCACCGTTGGAGCAAAAAGGAAATTGAGTACAGGGTCATGTGTGAAGGAAACGTACCCGAGTGCTGTCCTCACTGAGCCTGTCCTGTGGACAGGGAGACTCCAGCCTCCACCAGCTCTAAGTTCATTATACAAAACAAGAATGGGCTGAGCCCCATGTGAGAGAGACCCAAAGCCCAGGCACTTCAGGCGATCAGATCCCAGGGGCAGAGAGACGGGAGAAGGCATTTTTATTAGAAAAGCTTCACGTGAGAAAATTCAACATGCTTGGGCAGGAGAGGAAAACCATCTTGCAACCGGACTGCGTCGTAGAGTGTGGCCATCCCTTTAACCCAAGCCAGAGGAGCATGGTGAGGTGCAGAAACAGAGGCTGCATTTGAGTCTCTCGCTTCCCTAACTGCAACTGGGGCTGAATCTGGAGAAACTTATTTCTGTCTCTGAGAAGGGCTCTGAGGCATTGAGGCGAATGGCGGAACGCTCCTGCCCATCATTAGCTGCTGCTGCTGCATCTCTTTCAAAAGAGAAATAATTGATAAGTCGGAGGAAAGCAATCTGACACACTCTGCTAAAATCCTTTAACCCATGGACGGGCTGCGCTGAATAGGAACATTTCTCACTTCTGCAGAATGAAATTCTTAGTAAAGAAGAACAATTACTGAAACAGGGCTGTGTTTTCTGGCACACTTGGATTGGAATATTAGTAGAACCCCACAAATATGTCCTCCACCGTACTCCCCAGCATGGTGTCTTGTCCTTCTAACCTCCTCCAAGGGTGTTCAGTAGGGGAGGGGAGGGGGCAAAGCAAACAGATGAGCACTTGGATCAATTCTTCTTTGGCCCTGTGAACTAAGCAAATCCTCTCTGGGAGTCACTGGGGAAAGATAAAGGTAGAATCCTGTAATGTGTTGTTTTTATAAACACTTTTCTCTCTACAGCCCCGGTGGTTAGGAAGATATATCTTTAACCGAAAAGTCAGAACACATTGCAAGAAGAAAGTGAGCAGAGTTAGAGAAGATGGATGAAAATACTTATGCAAATATAGCTTTCCGTGCTGTCAAGAAACTCACCACGACACTCATTTATTACTCTATTAAGACAGCAGATGGCAAACTGCTAATGAATGTGAGAGACATCAAGAATTGCTATAAACAAACAAAACGATGCTAGAGGAGGCATCAAGGAATTTGTGAAGAATGCCACAGACTGGAGCAAAAGTTAAGCAAGCTCCCACAGCGTTAAGAGAAGTTCCATTGTTGCGGACAGGAAACGAAGCAAGATTTTAAAAGATCAGACTGGGGAAGACACCAGAACACACACAGCATTTTCAGCTCCTAAAAAGGGCTGCTGGGGTTATCTAATTAGTGTCCACAATATCTCTCATGACATATGAAAGAACTGGTAGAAATCATGCCCATTATTGTTCCCCACTGCTGCTTGAATTCTCTATGCTGTATATTTGTATTAGGATTGGGCAAACTGGATTAGCAGCTACCAACCCCCTTGAACCATCAGCTGTTACCAAACCAAATTTGAAACCAACCATTTGTAAGGTTGTTATGAGTTGTTGTTATTGTTTGTATTGCAGCTGAACCTACAGACCCTACAAGAGATCAGGGCCTCAAGGTGCTACTATCTGTACACAGACACAGCTCCTTCCCCAGAGAACTCCCAGTCGAAGCAAATAAGGGGTGGGCAGGACATCCGAAGAACAGAGTAGTAAGTGACTTACAGCAGGTCAGTGGCAGTCAGAATTAGAACCAAGGTCTCCTGCCTCCCATTCCAGTGCCCTACTCACTAGGCCATGCTACCTCTCAAATGGTTACTCGTTTGGTTTCCATCTGGAAACCTTCTGAGACTCCTCAAGCCCTCATCTGCAGGTATCCAGATTCCTTTCATTTGACCTATTGCTCCCTCCGTTAATTAGCAGCAGTTTCCACCACTGGTCTATGCAAAACAGTATTAGCGAGATTCTAAAGCCCAAGCAGAAATGGGTGGCACAGACACTTCTGAGCAGGGCTATGCACTAGGAGTGGAATTCATTTCTGCCTGAGAAAACAGAGTCTTTGAAAAATTAGACTTCTCTCTTTCAACCTCAGTTTAAACACCCAGCCCAGCAAGGTCTGTTAACCAAATGAAGCCTTTCTAATCAGGAAAGTGCCCCCGCAGAGGGAGATAGTTTTATGGTTAATTCATTCTGGGCTCCATAATAAGGAACATCACAGGTCTCAAAATACTGATCTGGGAGGAAGGAAGCTTTAAAATGACGGAAGCATTTCACAAACTCCAATGCACTTTCTTTTCCCTCTGTTGGCACAGTCATAAGTAACCCATGACAGCTGGGATGCAGAGGACTTCCTGTCTTGTTACTATTATGGTAGCACCTCGGAGCCCTAATCATGGACCCAGACCCCATTGTGCTAGGTACTGTACGAACACAGAACAAAATGACAGGCCTTGCTCCAGGGCCTTTAGAGGATCTTCCTCCAGTACTTAGGAGAACTTATTGGACCAATGGTGCGGCTGCTGCCGCTGGGATCAGCCAATCCATATTTCATGAGCTACAGCAAGTGCAACATGACAGGCCCAAAGGCATTTACTATAGACATTACAAGACAAACCACTAAGGTAAAATGGAGTTGAAGATGAGGATATATATCAGTAATTTAAGAGTAAAAAAACATTACAGGGATGTCGTAAATATCCTCAAACCAGGTGTTGTAAATCCAGGAAATTCAGATTTAAGGTTACACTTAAAAGAAATTCAAACATGTTAAGGTCTGGGAATGCATAGCTGTGACACCCAAACAACCTTAACTCAACTCTGCCCTGCCATGCATTAACCATATTATAAAGGCCTTTTTGTGTTTGGGGCCCCAGATTACAGGACAGAGTTAAGGCTGCTAAGAGGCAAGGTAGGAACTCACTGCTACAAGGTTTTGCTGAGTCCAAGAGGTTACCGGGATTCAAAAAGGGGGTGAACATCATATGGATAGCCAGAATACCCTGCTACATCAGATAAAACAAAAGGGATGTGAACCCTCATGCTAAAAGCGCATAAACCAGTTACTAACTACCTGGGATTAGAAAGAAACTTTCTCTATGAGCGGGTTATTACATAGTTGTTGGTTACAATTCTTGCACCTTCCTCTGCAGGATCTAGTCCCGGCCACTGTCAGAGACAGGATGTTGGGTGAAAGAGACTAGTGATCTGATCTGGAATGGCAGTTCCTGTGTGCCAAGCTACCACCTAACGTAGTGAGAGAGAAAATTCGGGTAGGGTTGTCTTTGAATCTTCAGGTTCCATCTGTTCGGAGCGATACCATTGTAAATCAAGAGTAATTCCATGGCAGGCAGAGGTGTTACTCTGGATTTATAGTGCTGGAATTGAGCTCAGAATCTGACCGTTCAAAGACTGTAATAAGCTATTAGGCATTAAATTATATCTGATTGCTGAAGCTGACACATTACTGGAAATCTCAGCTTGTATTTTACCTGCAGTCAGTCCCGTCTCATAATTTCCTCAGATTTCTTCCTGTCAGGGCACTCAATAAAGGCCGCCTTGTAAACAAACTCTGGCCAGGACTTTCCAAATGAGATAAGACAAGTCCAGTCAGGAGAGGAAATGATGACCTGCTGGGTCAGAGTCAATAAGAAGCCAGTGTTTGGTTGCAATTGTTAGCCAAGTGTAATTAACTTCTTGAGGAGGTGCAGGATGTTAAGGGCTCATTGGAATCACAGACTGATAATTATTCATGAGAAATTAAAAAACTATTTACATGAAGCAAAATGTGTAAAAACTAAATAGCACGCAGGGGCCAAATCCATTCCTAGCACAAACCCACGGACCTCAGTGGCTTAACGCTAGGAATAAATTTGGCCTCTTGATTTGCAAGTGACAATATGAGGCCCTGTCTGCACTACCCTGTTAAAAGCCTCTGGTTTTGTAAGCCGTCCATTGTGACACTTGGTTGCAATGAACAGGACTGAGTTGTATTCACCCAGCAGCCTCTTTTACAACACAACCCTGTGTCAATCAAGTTTGTGCACCCTGCTACCGTGTGGACTGACCATGCATGTAAAAATGCAACCTGGGCAGATATCCCAGCTTTCCTAGGGCTTCAGCAGGGGACAGAGTAGCTGCAGAGACATGCACAGAGAATAACACCGCCAGCATGAGGAGCAGTGCATTCTGGGATGTCATTCCACAAAGACATCTGGGCGGAAGGATCCCAACCCAACTGCACAGTCCCAGCTGGGCTGGCGGGGGAGGCGCCCATCTATGTAGCAAAACACTTGTTGCAGGAAGACAGCCAAGTGCCAGCCTCAGCTGATGACCAGGGAGATACACTGTGAGCACCCATGGTTACTAAGCCAATATTAACCATATGTCATGTGGCCACAAACAAGGCCATGGAAACGAGACACTTCCAAACAGCATGAAAGCATCAGGCAGCCGTGCTGCCTGGCAGTTAGTGCAGAGCAAGCGCTGAAACCAAACTGGGAAGCAGAGTGAGGGGCAAGGGAGCCTGGAGACTGAATGACTGCATATAAAGAGATGCCTGGCTGCTAGCGGGGCACAGTGGAGCTCCCACAAACAGCCTCGCAGGCCCTCTCTCCGCTGTGCCATGGCCCCATAGCAGTTTAAAGCACAGCTGAGACTAACGCCGTTTAAGCACAAATCACTGTGTCATTCTCCTTTGGTTTCTCCATAATCAGTGTCCAGTAGGACTTGCCCTCTGCGTGGGATGAGCCAGCTGGGCTAGTGAAGCCAAGTTTATGGGCTGTGTTCTCATTACCTGCATGAACACAGGCTTCTCCTCCCAGCAGTGACAGCGGATCACAAACCACAATGTTCATCTTCCCCTGCCAGGGTTTAACCTTGGTCAAATCAAAGTTCTTTATTCCCAGGGCCCAGGCAGCCCAGCCCTGTCTGCCCTCACACCGAGACCCAGGGGCTAGAGTTTCCTGAGCCCCATCTGCATCAGTGCTCAAGCTATTTAACCCCTGCTTGTACGATTCCCTACCTTGCATGCCCGAGGGGAAATGCAGGTGGTGGGCTGTGGCCTACCTGGCTAGCCCGAGCCCAGCTGTCTGGGATTTTCCTAGGACTCAGACGGGTTTCGTAACCCACCACAAGAGGATAATACAAACCAAACTGCCGGGTTATTGTCAGTTAAGGAGAGCAAAGGACAATGAGATCTTTGAAGATCTGGGTCATTATCTTATCTGCTGATTTTCCTGGAGCCACTGAATATTTGGTGTCATACATTAAAACCAACCAATGTCTTTAATGGAGAAATGAAGGTACGAACCCCTGGTTGGGTAGGCTGGGAGCAGCTGTGTGGGTCATTTAGGCTCTGTTAATGTAAGGTGCAAAACAACTGGGAAACATTGTTTGTAACCTCTTGAACTTGTAATGCCTGCATAGTGTCTTGTGTCCCCACACGCCGCACCTGTGCCAAGGGTTGGGTGCAGCAGTACACTGGAGCACTCAGGTTGAGTTGTTGCTCAGGTCTGGCTGAGCTGGTAGAGTCTGCAAAATACCTTCTGGTCTGGAGATGAAACTGCAAATGTCACAGCTCCCTGGCTTAGCTGTTCTTCCCAATTCCATCCCACGATGTTTGGGAATTGCCCGGAATCCACTGTGCTGGGAAAGGTGGTTCAGGAATCCCAGAATGCACAGGTACAGCCCTGGCAGTAAGTTATGTTGCATGTGGACATGCCAGAACAGTTCTGTCAAATGCACTCTTGCTTGTTGTTGTTCTAAACCACTGCATGGACAAGTCGAGGCAACAAATCACACCCTGCAATGCTTGCCCTTATCATGGTATCCATGTCTAGGACCCTGACCTGCTCCCATTGACGTCTCTCACAGTTGGAGCCGGCCCTTCATGCAGACCCCTCGGTCTGACTCCCCATGATATTTCCTTCTGCCTTTTCCCCTCATCTCTCTCTTCAAGCCAAGGACGGTGCGTTGGGGAGTCCATTCCAGCATGTATCCAGCCACTCATCATGAAGCCATTCTCCTTCATTTCTTCCACTGCGTTAGCTTTCCAGTAGAAAACCCATGAGAATCCAGAGGGTTCTTGTGCTGGGAGCAGACAGGCATGTTTTATAAGACATCCTAACACTGATGGGAATGGATTATAATGACACACCCCATCTGATGTGTCTGAGATAATCCGTAATGCCTGGAGTGCTTCACACATCCTCCAGAGAATGCAGATCCAACAGGACTGGTCTCAGCTGACTGCCATCAGTGGTATGCGGCAGGTGTGTGGGCTGGGAGGAGATCTACTTTGCTTCATCCTAGAAACAACAGAAGTTAGTTTTATCCCCACATACCCCACCCTTGTGATCCAGAAGCCTACACAGGACTGAGAACCTGCTAGTTCCACCAAGAGAAGAGGCTTGGATATGTCATGATTCCGGTTTGTATCTATCCATTTTAGAGGATTATGAGTGAATAGGGAACTCCCTGGATTTGGCCTTAATTACACCTCTACAAATTAAAGGCTAATCAGCGGCAGCATGCCAAACCCTCTGGAACTCCTGTAGCTCTGAGCAAATGCAGGCACATTAGAAACCTCTACACTCATTCCCTGATGAAGGTTCTGCCTGATTGTTATTTAACAGTTGCCAGTGAAACCTCTACATGTGCAAAGTGGTTTTCTTGGGCAAGCATCTGAAAGGGGCACTGGCACCTACCCTGGCTGAATTCCCTGGCAAGATCCCAGCACCAAATGGGTGTTTGTCTGAGCCATTGTCCATGCAGTGAACACTCCAGGTGTTCGCCTCGAGGGTCAGGTGTAAAAAAAAAATCATTAATTTGGAATATACTGACCTAAAATCCTGCTCAGGACTTTTTACTGTTCATGCCACTCACCCAGAGAAATGAGTCAGCAAATGAGAATAAATCACTTCCATGCAACAAACTGGAGCTAATGCTCTTAAAGCTGAACCAGAAAGGTAAATGTCAAGCTCCCAGGCTCTCTAACCACATGTGCTGGATCCCCCACGCTAGCCACGCTCTGCTAGCCCCACACAAGAAGGGCAGTCAGCACATCATTGTCTTATAAGTGGGTGCACCACTAGTGGGAGAGGATAGATAACTCCCCACGGCCCATTCAGTGCTTGGGAATCCTGACTGGACTCAGAACCAGTGTGGGAGGAACAGGGGTGGTGAGGGAAGGGGACACAGGACTGACAAGGAATCAGGGTGCAGCAGGAGTACTGGGACTGGTTGGGCAAAGAGACTGGGGCAAGGAGCTGGGGAGGGGGTGGGTGACTGTGATTGGCAGAAGAGACAGGGAACTGGGATCCAGTGGGACTGGGATCCAGTGAGGATCCAGGGCAGGGGGCAGGGGTCCTGTGGAGACTGGGATCCAGTGAGCGGGGGCAGGGGTCTGGGATCTGGGACTGGGACTGGGATCCAGTGAGCGGGGGCAGGGGTCCTGTGGAGAAACTAGTATGTGATCTACTTAGAGATTTTATCATCACTGTGCAACCTTCATAATAGTCTTTCAACCTATTTTTCTGTGTGTAATAATAGTAATACACAGTAATAGGCTGAGTTGAACTGGAGAAAAAGAGACTTCGGGATGCAACCAGGACCACACAAACTCTGGAGACTCAGCCTGTAACCCTATTGCAGTGCCTGGCTCCCCGGCTGCCTGGCTGCATGTCTGGTGGGGGGATGAGGGGGAGAGTCAGGGTGCCCCACCAAGGACCTAGGGAGCCAGTCAGAAACTTTTAACAAATTCAGTTTTGGGAGAAGTAAATTGGAGTTTTTTGAACATTTCTGTTCCTGGGAAATGTCCCGTTTCTGGCTGTTCACTCCAGTTGAGAACAACCGTTTGTGTGTGTGGTGGGAGGATGCACAATTTGGCCTGGGATGGCTGCACGGCACTGCTAGAGACGGGCCATGCCCTGCAATTGAAAGCCGGGATGCTGCAGTAGGTGGTGGCGGTGGCACTGGCTGGGGAAGGCAGACTGCTCATCCTAGGCAAGCAGGCAGGTGCTTTTTCCTGGGTGGAAGCTTTGGGGACTTTTAAAATGAAAGCAGAGAAAACAGAGGGGAACGGTCTGTAGGCCCTGATCCTGCATTGGCTGCTGGGAGACAGGGAGGCTGAGCTGACAGAGCTGTTCCAGCTCCAACCTCAGTGGCTACGGCATCTTCCCCTTTTGAAGGAGGGAGGCGGGAGGAGGACGAGTGGTGGGAGCCACAAGGAGAACAGGTGTGATGAGGAGCAGCAGCAGCAGCACAGCCCTGGGGGTCGGTATCCCCTTCCCAGGTGATACTCGCTCTCTGTCCTGAGACAGGGAACTCCGACCCCGCTCAGAAGTGGGCTCAGTGACTCGGATCTGGGCCAAGATGACTTCGTTTGCAATGTCCCAGACGGAGCAATTTTTTGGTTGTAATTTCCCCTAGAAACAAGCCCTGGCCATGGACACACAGAGTCAACAGCCACAGTGAGCTGCAGCTGCTGAGCGGGCAGGGGCTGGGCATGGCCTTGGTGTCTGAAATTCACAGTTACCTTCAGCCTCCTGTCCCCCAAGCTCGGAGCTGGCAGTGTTGTCATGCTGAGCGTGCAGAGCTCCCGTGGCAGCAGAGTATGAGGGGAGGCCGTCGGGAGGAGGCGGAAGGGCTGAGATATCCAACCGAAGGGGCAGGTACAGACTAAGGATCCCAAAACACCTTTACCTGCCGTCGCTGCACAGAGCCCAGCACCCAGGGGTTGGCGTGAGGTTTGCTAGGTAGCAGCATTAGCACGCTACAGCACAGGAGGCAGCTTACACTGCTACGCTCAGTGAGACAGCAGGCTACGCTCAGGGGACATCAGTACAGCACTGAGCACAGAGCGGCTTTTGAACAAAACGCTACATGCAAAGTCTGAGCATACGGGGGCGGCGCAGCAGAGTTAGCCATGGCCATAAGCCAGGCAGAGCCAACACGGCATACCTGATCAGGCAGCATGATGGCAAAAGCCAAGATGCTGCGAAGGACGCTCAGACAGCGCTGGCAACACAACCGGAGAGCTGTGGTGGTGGGGAGGGGAGACCGAGAAGGTCTAAGCAGCTGCAGTAGCTGATTCAGGAGAGGCCAGGCCCTGAGATCAGATTCATTATAGTGTCTGTTTGTACGTGTGATCGCTGCAGCCATAATGCATTCAGGCAAAACGTTCCCTGGCCCAGCACAGCAGAGCCCCTGGGGAGAGGTTGCAGCAGGGAGTGAGAGGAGCGACTGCCATTGCTAGGGAAGGATGAGGCTGCAGGTTTGGAAAGCAGGACCCTGGACTGCAGTCTTGACAGCCACCAGCTTAGCCATGACTAGGGATTTCCTGAGCCAAACGCATGCCTCTCTGCAGCGTCAGCTGAAGACCCAGCCTCTGTAGCTAGGGCGGATCAGGCAGTATAACTTTCAGAAGTGCCTCAGTAGCTTCAATTAATGGACTTTCAATGGGACTTGGTTCCTACGTGATAAGGTGCTTCTCAAGACATTACCAGACTGTTACCAGAGTCCGGCACAGAGTCATACCGATACCGCACATGGAGAGTGCGCTACACTGGGACACAGGGAGCTGCAGGCTGCAGTGAACAGCAGGCTCTGGTTGCTGTTGTGTCACAATAACATCATCTCTCCCCAAAGTAAAGCCGCTGTTCCATACAAGCTCTTCTTGCTTTAACACCAAGAGCACAGCCATTGCCAATTCAGGCAGGCGGGCCAAGCCCTTGGGATGGATTTCCTGTGACTGCCAGCAGGGGCACTGATGGAGGCTCTTCCTTTCCTCCATCACCCAGATGGACCTGTGAATAGGAAAGTCAGGCAGTGCAGAGAACAGAATTTCGGTGCTCTCCCTAGGACCCACGTCCCCACCATGCCCGTGTGCTTTCCGCAGCTCCCATTGTCCGGGAATGGTGAACCACAGCCACTGGGAGCTGCGAGGAGTTGTGCCCGCGGACAGTCAATGTAAAGAAACTGTCTCGTGGCCTGCCAGCAGATTACCCTGACGGGCCACGTGCAGCCCGCAGGCTGTCCACCACTGTTCTAGAGGCTGAAGAACTGTTTTCCTAATATTTACCCTCCGTTTTACTGAGGAATAGGAGGCAGTAGCTGCAAGAATCTCTCCCATCCTTCATCAGGAACGAGAACTACATTTGCCTTCCTCCAGCTGTCCATGATTTTTCAAAGCTAATTGTCAGAGATACAGTATGTTCGTTAGCCAGTTCCCCAAACGCCCTGTCATGCAGATCATCCAGACGATCTGATTTGCACGGCATTGGTTCAGATTTTCCTTCTATCCCCTGGGCTGCACTTTATCAGTAATTATTTCTCCAGCTCTTTCTTCGTGATGGATCGTGTGCACTCCTTGTCTGTATTTTTCTCATTGAAGACAGATTCCAAGCAGTTCAGTATCTCAGCCATCCTTGAGCCATTATTAATTTCATCCCCCTCCTCATGTGTTAATAGACTTGCTTTTTCCTAGCACTTTTTTACCCTTGATATATTTTTAAAGGCCCTTCTCATCCCCTTTGGCTGGTATTACCTTATCTGGAGCTTGGTTGCCCTTATCCCTTGCAAGTCTAATGGACTCTGTGGGTTCTATTAAGAGATCAGCTCAAGTGAATCTAAATGAGGCTAAGTCTAAAGGGAATCTCAGATGAAACTTCAACCTGCCCTTATCTTATCTTCAGGGCTACATGAGCTCAGAATCCCCTGCCCAGTCAGTGGCTGCAAGCAGCTGTGTCAGAGTCTTGTGACATTTTATAGTCAATTCTGGCTTTGGCCCTGTGTATTTGATAGTGTGAAAAGGGCCCCACCAATACTGTTAAAGGAAATGTGCCTTTTTTCATTTGTCTAATACTTTATTTTGTTAATAACGTGTTGGAGCATCTGCCCAGCTCTGATCACAATTCATACACTTTGCTAACAGAAGCCTTTGCCAATGGCAGAAGGCCGTTCCAGGGCAGTCACTCTCATTGCTCCTGATTTGCATTCTAAGTCCTTAGTAAGGAAACTAACCACATCCAGTTACAGAAGGTGGATTGGGAGGCAAGTTGCAATAGGAATATTAATATACAGCCAGCGATTTGCACTGCCGTGTACTTTTTACACAGATCTGGCCAGCCCTCCAACATAGCCTAAAGGAGCTGTCACCTCTTCAGCGTGACAGAGCACTTCCCAAACAGCCTGACCTAGAGAACGGGATTCTATTTCCAGCCCGGTCATTAAGGTGACACTGGAGAAGAAACTTAAAAGCTGAATTATCCACAAGGATGGACACAAACAAACTCTGCTGAGTACCTTAATAGTCTTGCCATGCTGCCCTGGCCCTTGGTTTAGCAGCAGCAAACGCTGCCACTGCCGAGGGGGACAAAGACAGAAAATGGAGAAAAAACAACCAGGCAGGGATATGCTAAAAACAAACAAACAAAAAACAAAACAACAACAACAACAAAGCAATGGCCTGTTCTGCTTCATGAGCTGTGTCTTTGGAGCTTGGGTGCACAGATATAAAGTCTGATCTTGAGCTGCAGAGCATCATGGGAATAATGGCAGAGACAGGTCGCATGAGAAGAATAGATAAACCAGCATCAAGATTCATTGGATTGTGGGGGGTCTCTATGGATTCTTTGAATTTCTGGTCAAAGAACACCCATTCTCTTTGAAGAAGAGCTCCATCTTTCTAAAATGCACAATTAATTAACAAGGGGATCCTGAATCCACTTCCCCTGGACCTACTTGCTTTAAATCAATTCAGCAAAAAGAACTGCAGTATTAATCTCAGATGTAGTAGGTGGAAGAGGCAAAAAGAAACATTTTTTCTAGCCCTGTGTAAATATCAGGTTAATGACTATGACACTGCACCTTTTCTGTTACATCAGGGCTCAGCTTTTCTGCCTCTGGCGTTGAGAGGACCCGAGGTAAATCAGTCCCACTCTGGAGCTTTAATACTTCCTGTTGGTTTATTTACAAAATGTACAGGATATGTCTTAGGATCGGCCTGAGGGTTTCTTTAAACAAAAAAAACCTTATGTTTCCTAACTCCCACTTGAGTACTGCTTCTTCTTATTGGCTGCCAATCACTGACTGACCTCTCTAACCCGCTCCAGGCCCAATTATGTGGGAACCAGACCCTGCCCCAAACAGGATAAACACAAGATGTACCCTTATAAGGAAAAACAGTTCTGTACCTAGGAGAAACCTTTTCCTTTTACTGCACACAACCCTGCTACAGCTTTCGTCTCCTCCCTTCTCTCCCTCAATGGATAGGGTCCAGTGACTACAGCCAGTTGGAGAAGTCCTGGCAGCAACAGGGGGCGGTACCACCCCCCTTGTGGAGGACTGGGAAAGAACCTCCCCACCCCCTTGTCATCTGTGCACCCCGTCGGCACCGAGGCAAGTGCTGCCTCGGTCGCTGGCTGGGAGGACTCCGGGGTAGCGGATGGGGACTTCTGCTCCATTTTTGAGGAGATTGAGGCCCTGGGTCTGACCCCGGTTACCCAGGGGGAGGATGACTCCTGCCAGCGGGCCTCGATCTGCATGGCAGTTTCTTCACGATGCCCCCTCCTCCGCTCTCTCCCCAACTGCAGACATCTCGCTCCCTGTGCCCAGTCGAGAGGTGCTGCACCCCAGTGGCTTGGCTCCAGGGTCCCCGATCCCAGTCCCGTTCCCATCCCTGATGCCGTTCCCGCCTCGTCCCCTTCCACCTCCCATATTGTAGCTGCCCCCAGCATTGTTTTGTTTCCCTTTCTGTCGGACAGCCCTGGGGAGGCGGTTTTCATGTTCCCCTCTCCCGACCTCTATGGGGCTGCTGGTTTTCCTCCACTGTCCCTTCCCGTGCCGGGGTCTGAGATGGGCTGCATGGCACCAGTCGAATGGGTGCCACACCGGGGGTCTGCCCCCTGCTTGCCTGTCTCGGTAGGCCATAGGGCTGTTGTGGGGACCTGACTGGAGGCTGGCCAGGGGTCTGTAGCCCCGGCCCCCAATGTGCTGCGAGACAAGCTGCACACTTTCCTCCTGGACACTCATGGTGTCCGGAACAGGGTGCAGCTCACTCTCCAGCGCTGGGGAGATTTTCATCACGTCCTCCGGACTGTGAAGGCCATTTTGGGGGATGGTAAAGGGACCAGGAGGCAGGACGCTACAGCCTACCAGTGGGCCTGCAGCTTCCGTGACTCCCTTATGGCTTTTGGGGTCAGTCATGGATTGGTACGGGGTCCAGTAGGGGCACTAGCATCCTTGCCCATAAGGACCCCCCCAGCTTTAACTATGGCACTGATCATCTTCATCATACTAAACACCCAGGCCTGTAGGATGGGTCTCCGCAAGTTCCAGGTGCTCTCCTTCCTTTGGGACAGGGAGTACGCTGTGATCTTCCTGCAGGAGACCCATACTGATGCAGCTGCCGAGGCTAGCTGGCAGCTGGAGTGGGGGGACGGGGTATTTTAGCCATCTCACAGTTTGTACGGCTGCAGTGGCTACCCTGTTCTCCCCCGACCTATGGCCTGAGGTAGTGGGGGTTGCTGAGGTTGTGCCGAGCCACCTGCTGCACCTCCGGGCTTGTGTGGAGATCCTGGCATTGAATTTTGTCAACTGTTATGCCCAGACATCGGGCCCGGAGCGGGTGCGGTTTTTTTGGTAGGCAGCCGCCTTCCTCAGCTCCTTGGATCCTCACGAGTGCCTGGTCCTGGGCAGGGACTTCAACACCACCTTCCAAGAGTGGGACTGCTTGGGGACTGAGCAGTGACCAGCTGCTGCAGACATCCTCTGGGAGATCATAGACCATCACTTTCTGGTGGATGTCTAGTGCCCGGACGATGAGTCTACTTTTACTTCTGTCTGGGTGGAGGCAGATCAGTTGTGCCACTCCTGGTTGGATCACATTTATTTATCTCGTTATTATCTTTCACGAGCCCACTCCTCCAGCATTTGGCCGGCCCCATTCTCGGACCACCATCTGGTGGCCCTGACGGTCTCTCTGACTTCAGAGAGGCCGGGGTCGGCCTATTGGTGCTTTAACAATAGCCTGCTGGAGGATGTGGGCTTTGTGGTATCCTTCCAGGAGTTCTGGCTGGTCTGGCGAGGGCAGAGGTGTGCCTTTCCCTCCCAACGGTCAGTGCAGGTGACCTCTACCAGCTGGAGCTACCTCTCACTCTGGCCGAGTTGGAAGCCCTCCATCTCATGCCCACTAATAAATCTCCGGGCATGGATGGGCTGACTGTGGAGTTCTACCACGCGTTATGGGAGATCCTCGGCCCGGACCTTGTCATTGTCTGGGCCAAGTCCTTGGGGAGCAGGGTGCTCCCTCTGTTGTGCAGGCAGGCTGTGCTTGCCTTGCTTCTGAAGAAGTGGGACCTCTGCAACCTTCAGAACTGACATCCCGTCTCGCTCCTCAGCACTGACTACAAGGTCATAGCAAAGGCCATCTCACTGCGGCTGTGGTCTATGCTGGCGGACGTGGTTCACCCCGGCCAGACTTACACCGTTCTGGGCTGTACCATCTTTGACAACTTGTATTTGGTCCGGGATCTCTTAGAGCTCAGGTGTAGGGATGGTCTGTCATTCTCCCTCTTGTCCCTGGACCAGAAGACGACGTTTGACAGGGTGGACCACAGTATTTGGCTTCAGGCCCCAGTTTGTGGGTTTTCTCTAGGTGTTGTATGCCTCCATGGAGTGTTTAGTCAGGCTCAACTGGACCCTGATCAAACTGGTCAGCTTCAGGCAAGGATTGCATCAAGGCTGTCCGCTGTCAGGTTGGCTGTGCAATCTGGCCATCGAGCCCTTCCTCCATCTCCTCCCTAGAAGGCTGATGGGGTTGGTGTTCCATGAGCCGGAGTTGCAGCTGGTCCTGTCAGTGTACGCCAGTGACTTGCTCCTCATGATCCAGGACCCAGGCCACCTGGTGTGGGTGGAGGCCTGCCAGGACATTTAATCAGCATCCTCCTCCACCCAGGTTAACTGGGTCAAAAGCTCTGGCATGGTTGTTGGGGACGGATGTCAGGCAAGCTCTCTCCCACCCATGCTTCAGGCCATTCGGTGGAGTGCAGGTTCACTAATCTATCTTGGCATCTACCTTTCTGCCATGCATCTCTCTCTGCCTGAGAACTGGCAGGATTTGGAGGGCAGGGTGGCTGAGTGCCTGCGGAGGTGGACAGGACTGCTCCGGTGCCTTTACCTGCAGGGGAGGGCACTGGTGCTCAATCAGCTAGTCCTGTCCATGCTCTGGCAGCAGCTCAACACTCTGAGCCCGACCTGGGGTTTCCTGACCCACCTCCAGACATTAGCTCTGGAGTTCTTTTGGCCAAGGCTGCACTGGGTCTCTGCAAGGGTCTTGAGTCTCCCGCTGGAGGAGGCAGGACAGGACCTGATTTGCCTTCGCACTCAGGTCCGTGTCTTCCACCTCCAGGCCCTGTAGAGACTTCTTTATAGTGCAGGTAGTCCAGTGGGGAGTACGATGGTGCACACCTTCCTGTACTGCTTCCGAGGGCCCCTGCCCCGTGAGCCTCTCAGCTGTCCCACCCATACTCCCTGAGCTGGATCCACAACCTGCAGCCGGTTCACTTTCAAACCACGCCAAGGGCACATCTGTACACATTTGTGCTCTGTATTCTCCATTTCCTCTCCCTCGTGTCCCGCCCTGACACTAGAAGATGGAATCTGTTGCCACCTCTTGAGAGTGAGGAACCCCAGTGTGCCAGTCTTTATTTCACCTTAGTCCCACGGCCCACCGGGGATATTGGTTGGGGCTCCTTCATGGAGTCATGAGCACTGGTGTGCACCTGGCATGGTTCACCCCTATCCCTGATGCCTGTCCTTTTTGTGGCATGAGGGAGACCCTGGTGCATGTCTACCTTGAGTGCACCAGGTTGCAGCCCTTTTTCCTGCTCCTCCTGGACTTACTTTTGTGTTTCTGGCTGCACATCTCCCCCCATCTTCTCATATACACACAGCCCGTCCATGCCCCCACAAAGCCGCAGGACCCCCTCATCAGCCTCCTCCTAGCGATGGCCAAAGTGGCCATCTACAACACCAAGGAGAGGATGTTGGCTGAGGGGGGTCTCTGTGACTGTGGGGACTATTTCCAATCCTCCCTCCATTCACAGATCCAGGCAAAGTTCCTCTGGGCCGCGTCCGCAGGCTCCTTTGACACCTTCAAGGAGCAGTGGCTGCTGTCCAGGGTTCTCTGCTCAGTGTCCCCTTCAGGTTCCCTACTTTTGACCCTTTGACCTTCACACCTGTCCTTGTTATTTTTTCTGTTGTCCCCTGTAATTATTTGAGTCCCAGGCTCAATGGATCCTCCCCACAGGCTGGGGGAGGGTCCTTCAGCCATGGGCGGCCCGAAACACAATAGGACCACCTTTCTGGAACTGCCAGCTCTGACTCTGTCACATGACACAGTCCAACAATTCTACGGGGTAAATCCTTCTCTATCTTAAAAATCTTCTTGTGGGGACTGTGCCAGATATAAGATTTCTGGGGTTGACAGTCACCGCTCTGGGCTATTCCACCAGGAAAGAGCATCCACATTTTATACCCAGCTCCAAGTCTGTCTTTCACAAGACTGGGATTTCTATCACCCCTCAGTCATAAGTAGTAGCTGATGTAGCAAATATTATCTCCCTTGTTCTGCATCATGACTATCTTTCTTGTGCAGTCTCTATTTTAGAGCTTTTCCCCACTTCTGGACCTTGGCAGGTGGAGGAGTATGAGACACCTAGGGCTAAACTTTGCTGGAGATGTATGTTTCCCAGTACCTCCAATTAGAGCCATGTTCATAAATCACAGGACAGAACTTGGCGCTTCCTGTAAACCAGAGGTGGGAAAACTACGGCCCGTGGGACCATCCTGCCTGGCCCCTGAGCTCCTGGCCTGGGAGGGGAGTTCAGGGTGGTGGTCAGGGGGCAGGGGTGTGGAAAGGGGTTGGGGTGGTCAGGGGGGAACAGGGAGTTGAATGGGGGCAGGGGTCCTGGGGGGGGGCAGAAGGGTGACCAGATGTCCCGATTTTATAGGGACAGTCCCGATATTTGGGGCTTTTTTTATATGGGCTCCTATTACCCCCCACCCTTGTCCTGATTTTTCACACATGTTGTCTGGTCACCCTAGAGGGCAATCAGGAAGGAGGGGGGCATTGGATGCGGCAGCAGGGGGCAGACAGGAGCAGGGGTTCCGGGGGCAGTCAGGGAACAGGGAGAAGGAGTAGTTGGATGGGGCAGGGGTGCCAGGGGAGCCATCAGGACTGAGAGGAGGAGTTGGATGGGGTGTGGGGGGGTCCGGGGGCGGTCGGGGACAGGGATGTGTGGATGGAGCAGGAGTCCCGGAGGGGGAGGAATGTTAGGGAACGGGGGGGGGGGAGGTTGGCTGGGGCAGGAGTCCCCGGAGGTGGGGGAGGACAGATAGGAGGTGGGAGCCGGGCCACGATACCCTCCCCTAACCGGCCCTCCATACAATTTACTAAACCCAATGCGGCCCTCAGGACAAAAAGTTTGCCCACCCCTGCTGTAAACTCACCCCTAGAAAGTTTTTCCAGCTCAGGAATTCCATGGCAGAGCTAATCCCTGGGGGGAATGAAAGGCTTGGATTTTGGCCACGTGCATGAATTTCTCCACAAGCCAGGAGAGTGGAAGTCTTTCTTCCGTTTTAGCATCCACACAAATCTGCTTTTGATACCTATAGCAGGAAAATGCCAAAGTTCACCTCTTCAAAAAACTTAAAGGCCACTTCTTGTCAGCTTGCTGGTGCTCAACAGCCCAGCCAGTGGTGACCTGAGCAAGGAATGGGTCTCTTATATGACCAGTCAGCTTGTCACAGCTGGGAATAGAAGTGATGTCATCACCCAGCTGAATATATAGTAGAGAGCATGGCCGGCTTCTGCTAGACAGAACTGACTGTAGCAAGTGATTGGTGTTTTTCTGTAGAAGGTAAATCTCAGTGACATGGCAGCTCAACAGTGGTTTAGGAGCCCTGAGTTCTACCTTGAGCTATGCTTTGCCTAGCTTTTATGATGATGCTCTGAGCTTCTCATTACTTTTACAGTGATCAGCATGAAAATGACAACAGGCACTTACAACACAGCAGTATCTGGGATACCACAGTTAGGCTAGGGGCCGGCTGTGATACCTCATAGTACAGCGTGGTAAGCAAGAGTACATGTTGGTTCTTTAATGTCAATCATTGGATCAGGCTTTCATTAGACCTGAGCTGAGTTCCATGTCACAGATTTCTATTCAGACAAAACTGAGCGGTTTCAGTGCCAGGTAAGTTGGAGAATTCACAGATGTTTCCTCTCTCTGCTCATGAAATGCAGAGAGTTAGGGAAAGGCCAGTGAAATTTGAATAGAAAAAAAGGAAGAGGTGAAATGAAATGTATCAGTTGTGTGCCTTGTCTACACACACACAAATTGTACCACTTGCATTATTCTGGTGTAGTTCAAGCTGTGCAAACCCCCTAGCCTGGACACAATCATAGTGGTATAAATGTGTGTAAGCCAATAGTCAGCAGCTTCACAATGGGAGGAGCTCTTTGCTGGTAGAAAGGGAAAAGAACTGCTATGGAGAGCCTCATTTACATGTTCCATACCCACAATTCCACCAGTCATATTTGGAAATCTCCCAAACTGAACTAGGGAGGAGGTGGAGAGGTGAAGTCTGAACTATGAGAGGGGAAAGTGAAAGGGCTCTCTCCCCCAGTGGTGAGAAGCTTGTCTTCCAGTGGTGAGGACTCTGCCCTAGGGTCCTGGATGCTCCTGTCCCTGCCCTTCTGAGGATCCTGCAGTGCAGAGAAGACTGCCTGCAGAGAGCAGCAGGGCAGTTGCAGAGCCGAGGTGACCTCAGTGAGATCCCATTGCTCAGCACTTAAACTGAGCTGAATCACAAAGCTGGGTCAAGGGGTGGCTCCTCGAGGGGGGACTAGACAACTGACTTCAACAGGACTGAAGCCCACTCCACAGAGAACAGTACCCTTAGATCCCAGCGCGCTTCTGTACACTGAACCAAACTGTGAGGGGGCCTTGTGGTGGGTGAGGTGCCCTGGGAACGCCTGCCTTTTGGCCATTCCCAGAGATGGGTGGGGAGAGAATTGAATGGACTCCTGCAGATTTACAGAGTGCTTTGAATGTGACCTCACTGTCAAGTATTATGTCCCCATTTCCCCTAGAAAAGATTCCCTTGTTCTGCATATAGACTCAGGGTACTTGCAATGGTCTGTCTAGTCTAGGGTGACTAGATAGCAAGTGTGAAAAATCAGGATGGGGTGGTATAGATAGACAAAGCCCCCAGTATCGGGATGGTCCCGATAATATTGGGGCATCTGGTCACCATCTGACCTCCTGCAGAACACAGGCTTGGGAATCCAGCCAGCGATCCCTGCCTTCAGCCCAGCTCTCCTGGTTGAGCTAGAGTGGACCTTTCAGAAAGGCATCCAGTCTTGATTTAGAGACTCCAAGGATGGACAATCCACCGTAGGTACGCTGGTCCAATGGTTAATCACCCTCACTATTGACAATGTGTGCCTGAGGTCTAATCCAGAGGTGGGCAAACTATGGCCCACGGGCCCCTCCTGCCCTGCCCCCAAACTCCTGGCCCGGGAGGCTAGTCCCCGACCCTTCCCCTGCTGTTCCCCCTCCCCTGTGGCCTCAGCTCGCTCCGCCGCTGGTGCAGTGCTCTGGGCAGCAGGGCTGCGAGCTCCTGGGGCAGCACAGCTGCAAAGCCGGGGCCTGACCCTGTGCTCTGTGCTGTGCCGTGGCATGGCTGGCTCCAGCCGGGCGGTGCAGCTGCCTGTCCTGGTGCTCTGGGCAGTGTGGCTGTAGCGGTAAGGGGGCAAGGTGTGGGGGGGTTGGATAGAGGGCAGGGGAGTTCAGGGTGGTGGTTAGGGGGTGGGAGTGTGGATAGGTTCAGGGCGGTCAGAGGGCAGGGAACAGGGAGGTTGAAAGGGGGCAGGGGTTCCCAGGGGGCAGTCAGGAAGGAGAGGGGGGTTGAATGGGGCAGTGGGGAGCAGTCAGTGGCAGAGGTTCCGAGGGCTGTCAGGCGACGGGGAGTTGGATGGCACAGGAGTCCCAGGTGGGTGGGCGTCAGGGGGCGAGAAGCAGGAGGGGTCGGATAGGGGGCAGGGGCTGGGCCACATCTGTCTGTTTGGGGAGGCACAGCCTCTGCTAACCGGCCCTCCATACAACTTTGGAAACCTAATGCAGCCCTCAGGCCAAAATGTTTGCCCACCCCTGGTCTAGTCTGAATTTGTCTGGGATCAGTTTCCAACCAGCGGACATCGTTCTGCCTTGAGATCTCTTCTTTATGCAGAATGTCACAAAGCTCGTTCTCTGTCAGCTATCTGACTGCAGCACACAGGGATTCAGCTAGGATGAAGAACACTAATAATTGTTAATCATTTGTTAACTAACACTAGCTCCGTCACCCCGACAGCCTCCTGCCCTATCCACCCACACACCGCTGCCTTTCGACGGTTTGAAGTTTTGAAGCTAGAAGGGCTCAAAAAAATCCTGAGACTTGGAATGTGAATGTTTTGGCAGCCAACTTATAATTGATTGGAACCTGGACAAATGACTGAACCAATTTTCTGGAGACTCCCCAGAAAATTCAAGCTTTAAGAAGAGATTATGTGCTGGAAATCTGGGGCAGACACACTGGTGTTTTCATGTAAAACAAAGCGGCTGAACCACCACTTTAACTGCACAAGAGATCAGAATCTGAACTCCGGTGTCCCAGTGGCTCCACCACAATACACGCATGCCTCAATACACATCTGCTCCATTATCCCCAAACGGCGTGAGCCCAGGCATGTGGAAAAGGGAACCTGAAACTGGAGAGAAGCCCACATCAGCAGAGGTCTTCAGCAAAGCAAGAGGTGCTAATGAATGCTTTAAAGCACTCTATTGCCCTTGTCCTCAGTAACACCCCCTCAGCATGGCCTGGTGCACTCCCAGAAACCACCACTGCAAGCCACACAGGTTTTACTGCTACACGCTCAGCCATGCTAAATGGCTGTCACAGCATAGAGCATTGCAGGAGGCTATCACAGGACCAGAAGCTTCCAAGAGACTTTCTGAGGGAACATTTGCTAAAAATGTTAAAAAACATATTGCTGTGCTGACTGCCCCCCGGCCAGCCAGACAGGATGGAGAGCACAACTCCTGAACTCAGGTCCCCTCGGCCGGCCAGACGGGACGGAGAGCACGACTCCTGGGCTCAGGCCCCTCGGCCAGCCAGACGGGACGGAGAGCATGACGCCTGGGGTCAGGCCCCCTCGGCTGGCCAGACGGGACGGAGAGCACGACTCCTGGTGTCAGGCCCCTCGGCCAGCCAGACGGGACGGAGAGCATGACGCCTGGGGTCAGGCCCCCTCGGCTGGCCAGACGGGACGGAGAGCACGACGCCTGGGGTCAGGCCCCGTCGGCCGGCCAGACGGGACGGAGAGCACGACGCCTGGGCTCAGGCCCCGTCGGCCGGCCAGACGGGACGGAGAGCACGACGCCTGGGCTCAGGCCCCCTCGGCCGGCCAGACGGGACGGAGAGCACGACGCCTGGGGTCAGGCCCCCTCGGCTGGCCAGACGGGAAGGAGAGGATGACACCTGGGCTCGCCCCCAATGGCACATCTCCACAGGAATGCAATCAATAGATCCACCATGGGTTCCCCCTGCTGCTCACAGAGATGCACTCACAGTCCACTCCCCAACAGCCCCAGCCCCGTACCAACCCTAAACCCAGCTGTGTAGAGTGAGACTCCAGCAATCTGTGGACAGTTCCACATGCCCCCCTGCGATGCACACAGTGCCCGTGTGCTCTCCTCCTGACACTGCAGCCACACATCCACAAAGACACCCTAGACAATACAAGCCCCACTATGTGTAACTGTCACAGTCAGACTCAGGACTCAGTTTGTCAGACCACTCTGTTTTATTAGCAAAGCCTCTGCCAATACACCCAGACAGTGTGTGAGTGCCATGCAAGGCTTAAGCTACTTTATTTATTCAGATAAAAAGGGCGCGAACTTAACAAGATAATAAAGGGAACAGAACTGATAAGTTTACCTGGAGCTAGACACACACACATCTTATTTCCTTATTAACTCTTACCGATCTCCTGCTAATATCCCACCATTAGATTAAGTGGACCCATTGTTCCATACCTTAATGTTTCTTTTCCAGATAATTTTATCTCAACATTCCTCATCCCTGCTTAAAGGAACATACAGTATTTCTTTAATCCATTCTACTTTTACAATCTAATTCATTCTACTTTCACATAACCTACCTCCCTCATATACACCTGACTGCCAGAGGTGTCACAAAAACTCTAGGTGACAGCTTGCTGGCTGCAAGCTCTGTACTTGCTTCTGCTGGTGCTCTGCCCAGGGAGTCCATCCCACCTGTTGGGCAGTGATTTTATATCATTATAGCTAAAGCGATACACCATTCACATGGGAACACAGCTCTATCCACCCTCCCTTTGACTCTCTCCCCAGGCTCCCCCTTTCCTCTACTAGCTCTCCTTTCTCTTTCACATCAAATACAAGCTGTTTGTCTTCATTTTCAAGTCCCTTCATGACCTAGCCTCACCCGGCTGATCATCTCGCATTCAGCATCGAAAGGTCTACTCCTGCCGCCAATCGTCCCATAATTCCAGCCTCCATGGCCCACTTGTTAAATATTCAAACAAGCCCCTTTGTGCTTTCTCCCCTGCTGCTCCTCACGCTTGGGAGAAGCTCCCTGTAAACCTCCACAGAACCATCTCATTATCCTCCTTGAGATTCCTCCTTAAAACTCTCCTTTGCTGCGAGGCCTACAAAAGCCTGACTGTGGAAGTGTCTGGTGTGCTGAGACTCCTACCCACCCTGTGGGCCAGCACTGATTTATTGTTTCTTTATTCTCCCCCGCTGGTCTGTCTGTATCCATCTGTTGTCTCTTGTCTCACACTTTTTGTTTTGTTTGTGCAGTAACTCGCACAGCTGGGCCACGGCTGGGGCTCCTTGGTGCTGAACAAGTACAAATAAATAAATAAATATGGAGCCTCCTCTGCAGTTCGTTGTTACTCTAAGCCTCTGACACGGGTGAATTATTTTCTCTAGTTTTTAAATTGGTTCTTTCTCTTAGTTTTCTATTTTTTAAAGGACATTCCATGCCCCTCCTCTTCATGTACAGCGGCAATGCGAAAGTTGTGACGCTAGCGGAGCTTAGCCAAACATTTGCTTCACCTTAACTCTGTCCCTTACATGGGTAATATATTGAGCCCGGCCCCTACTGCTGCCGTTAACCACTGGCAGAAGGGTGACATGTGCTTACACCGGTATAGTTACTCCTGTACAGGAAAGGGAAAAACTGTAGTGGTATAAGATATCTTTATGTTGGCCTGGATAGCTGCGGCCATGCTAGGGGCATTGTACCTGTATAACCATGTCGGTAAAAACCACATCTCTAGCTGACCCAGTGGTACCGGTGCAAAATCTGTGTGTAGGCCAGGCCTTAGAGTATTTCACTTGAGACAAACTTCCCCATTGCTCCCATCTAGCGCTGATGTCTCCCCGACCACTCCCCCTTTCTTGGTGTGTTACTCACAGCTGCTTACAGACGGACTGGCCTCAGTGTAACTGATAGCATCATTGCTGTCACCCCTGGATAAAGCCCATGACATTTGGGGAGCAGAGATGAGGGACAATCCTATTCTTTATATGCACTGACTTGACAGCGATTGCAGGTGCACTGGATACCGCGAGCTTCCTAGGGCATTGGTCAAAAGCAAGGCCAGATTCACTGGGGCTCTGACAGCTTGGTGACTTCTTTGCAGTGCTGGAGTGGCACACAGTAGCAAGCGCTGACCAGCGATCAGCCTCATCAGCTAGAGAGGATGTTGAATCAACTGTGTAAAGCTTTCCTGAGGGTTTGTCTTGTGGTGTGCAGGAGGGAGTGGAAAGTTTTATGCTTTTTCAGGCCATATGCTGATTGATCTCCAAGTAAAACTACATTTCATCATTATGGCAGTTTGCCTCAGCCATGCCAGTGCCCCCCTCCCCCCATTGATCTGCCACCCAAGGAGCTTAAAGTGCAGCAGTGCTCTTCAAAATGCTTGTAAAAAAGAGCACTTTCCTGCTCAATAGATCTGACCCCTGTGTGTATTGAGTCATAGTGGCTCGCTATAGAGACAGAAATAACTTTCCCAGCCTTTTACTCCCATTAGCCCTGCTGAGCTATTCCAACTTGTGCATCAGCAACAGGGCTGTTTAATAAGTTACAGTGACACCTGTGCTGAAGGTGATGGAATTACATGTGTGTCACTGAGGGTGTATTTTGAAGGGATAGGGGGTTGCATGGAAGTGATTGAGGGAACAATGTGGCTGCAGAATCTTTAGCACTGATAATGATGCACCAGAAGGGATGCTGAACAAGTCCAGTGGACTCTCAGGTCCCAGGGCATGTTTCACAGTTAGAAAAGACATTTCTTTACTTGGAAAGGAGAGCACATTGGATCTAGAATGTCTGGGAACTAATAAACTGGAGGTCCCCACAGCCACTGTTACATAGGCACATCTCAGAGTGGAATAATACTTTCTAATACCCCCGGAGAAGGCTCATCTCAAAGGGGTTCTTCTCATGCAATACGGCAAAGCCTTTGGATCAGCCTGTCACCCCAAACGGGGAAGGAAAACACAGCCACAGCAGTGAGCTGCTCATGAGAACTGCAGAGTTGTTGCATCCAGATGCATTTGTTGTTCCTGGCTATAGGTCTGTGATCAGAGAGGAAGGAAGAGAAAACAACATGGGGCTCTGTGAGGGGATTCACTCACTGCTAGTGGCACCTCCTCTTGGTCACTCTGGGGATTAGCTCTGGTCAGGTACTGCACCCTTCTCTGGCAATGTCTCTCCTGTCATCCTCTCACACCCTCTGCAATTCCAAGTGCTTCTTCTTTGTGACTCAGCCCTCTGGCCAGGTCCCAATGCATGTTTCCCCATCCAGGAGTCTCAAAGTCTTGCTATACAAAATGGCAGTCTTCCCTGCCCTGACTGGGCCACCCCTCCATGGCTGGCAGGGAAACCCAGGCTTGTCCTCTACTCCAGATCTACTCAGGGGCCCTCCCATCAGCAGCCAGTTACCCTACATCATACCTTTGCTACTTTCCCCCTGAGCCTTTCCCACCTCTCTAGCCCTTCCCATTTCTCTGGGTTGTTCCAGCCCAAACTTCTTCCTCACAGAGAGTAACTGGAAAGTACCTGCCCCAGTCATACCTCCCTCCTCCCAGATTGCTTCCCCTGCAGCCCCTAGCTGCTCTTGGCTCCTGGGCTTTATACAGACCCCAACAGTTCCTGTCCAGCTGAGGCTTGTCTAATTACTCCCTGCTCCCTGGATCCTCCTGCAGGTGCAGCCTGGGCAGTTAATTGGCCCACCTGGCCACCTTAACCCCTTCATGCCTTGTCACACCATCACAGGCTGAAACAGAAGATTCACACTTAAGCTAAAGACTCCATCACCTTGTTGCAAATGACAAAGATGTTATGCTGGAAGACCTCATGCTTCTAGGAAACTTCAGAGAAGACGTCAGATGAGAGTGCAGAAAATTGGTACAGGCCTAATACAGTGTGTGTTGTCCTGGAGAGACTGGGGAATGAAAGCAAAGTATATATGTCTGGAGTCTGCATTGGGGCAACATTTTAACTGGGTCCTTGTAACTTGTCTCAGTTGCCCACAAGCTCATCAGAAAAGGCCTCTATCTTATTGCTGCCAGGATGTACGCTAAAGATCTGCGGCTTCTGCTGTGAAATGTGCATTATGCATGCTTTGGTAGTGGATCAACTAACCAGATGACTCCTACATTGAAGATCAAATTTAATAACAGCTGTGAAGGAAGCAAAGAACTTGGATGACATTTTTGTTCCAAGGCAGATTTTATGTTTTGCAAATATCCAGCAAGATAGCCAGATAAATACTGTACCTGAAATTGCAGGGAAATTTTTCTAACTGGGTAAAATTTAATCAGTTTCCCAAAAATGTAGCAAATTTAGAGAGAGAAAAACAGTTTGCTGAAAAACCCCTTTGTTCTGATTTCCCTGTCTTACTCTAATTAGGATACTGATCTCACTCTGGACATGAACCCCATTCCTCCTGCTCAGTGGAAATGTTTGGCTTTCTCACCCACCGGAAAGCACAAGGTTTTGTTTCCTGGCTGGGGTGACAGGCCAGTTGCTCTTATTTGGCAGGTGAGTTTGTATTCCAGCTGGTGGAAATGATTTGCCCAGAAGAACAGAAAATGGTGAAAAAATATTTTGTCTCCTTTTTTGCACTTGAGAAACTGAGTCACAGAGAAGCGAGATCATTTTCAGCAAGGCTGGGACAGAGCTGAGCTGAGAACTCAGGAGCCCTGGGACCCAGGCCCTGTTTTATTCCCCCAGACCTCATCGCTTCTGTGCAAGAGCTATTTACCCAGCAAAATGCCTACTCCTCTCCGGCTGACATAGACAATGAACAGGCACCTGGAGACTGCTGGCCCTGGTAATTTGCTGCCTTCATGGACAGTCTATTCTGCTTTATGGGAGTGGATAAAAGGATCCTTAAACCAGTGGATAAATCAATAGGATGGGAAAGAGGAAAGGCAGGAATAAAAGTAATTGGACAATCATAAGCCTGGAAATGAGACAGGCAGATTTCCCAGAGGAGCTAGTCAAGAGTAATATACATGTAAGCTTACAAAAGACTTCCTATAAGTGGAGATAACAGATGTGCTGGTGAAAATAGTCTTTGTCAGCCCAGTATAATTGGGATGTTCAATGGCTTCATGAAAACACGTTGACTCCTAATTACTGTAACACCTGCATCCCTCTGCTACCAGAAAGCTCAAAAACCTTCAAGGAGATCAAAAAGGTCTGAAAGTTTCTTGGCTCACTGGCAGCTGCTTTTGTTGGCTCTCCTGGGAAAACGCACAGTGACAGCTTGGCATGGTCCCAATCAGTCCACTTAGCAATTATTCTAGCGGGTTTTTTTCTCTTGGAAGCAAGCATTACACTAGCACAAGCTGGATCCCGTGAAGGCCAAACTTCTGAAACATTCTGCCCGCATACGTTATTGCCCTTGGCAGGGAGCTTTCTGCTAAGCAGCCTCTTGTGCTTCTGGTCAACGCAGAGGATGATTCTTGCTCATTCCCCAAATATGCCATATACTTGTTCTTTGTGCAATGGATCTATCACTCCCTTTTCATTTTCCCGCCTTGCTGCTGCAGTGGGTTTTAAATTCTTCTTGCCAGAATAGCACAATTGGAAACAGTTATTGTTACAGGCAATTCTTAGAGGGGACCATGGCATAAATAGATTGAATTCCAAGTGCATCATTTTAGATCAGACCATCTTATCTCATTGATTTGAGCCTCATTACATCACAGTAGGAACTGGAGACCCCACTGTGCTAGGTGCTGCACAGACATATAGCCCTTGTCTACATTAGAAAAGTTTTTCTGGCATAGCTATATCTGTATAGTGATACCAGCAAAGCTTCCTATGGTAGACCCAGTTTATACCAGCATCAAAGTTCTTATCCTGACATATACCAGTTTCACAAGAGGCATAAACTGTACTAGTAAAAGCACTTTTATGCTGGTATAACTGTGTCTACACTAGGGCTTATGCCAGCATAGCGGTGCTGGTAAAAAAAGAAAAAATCACCCCAGTAAATGACATAGCTATACCAGTATAAATGTTAAGTGTAGAGCAGGCCTCAGTGAAAGACACTCTTTGCCCCCCGAGACCTTACAGTCTAAAAATGAGATGGAGGGAAGAAGGGAGTGTTATTATACCCATCTCAGAGAGGGGGCAGAGACATCACAGTACTCTGTTAGAGTCACAGAAGAAATCGGTGGCCAAGACAGAGATGGTGCCTAGACCTGCTGAGCTCCACTTTAGTGCCTTAGCCGCAAGGCCGTCCTGCCTCATATCACCCCCTAGTGGGTGGATGCTACGGGTGCCCCTTTGTGCTGATCCACAGAGGAGATGAGTCTCTAGCAGGCCAGCTTAGAGGGCTTTGTCTCAAGCTATAGCAGCTCATGGTCTTCGCTCTGGAAGTTCCTGTCTCAATCCCTGTGTTGCTGAGCAAGATGGTGGCCATCCCACTCACACTCTGTGCTGGAACAAGTAGTCTCCATTGTGTTTTTCTCCATGTATTTTATTTTACTTTTTTTATTAACCCTTCACTTGTTATATAGGTATCTGATCAACCCCCTTTTGGGACTGAAAACTCCCCAGGGGAGGGAACTGGTATCTTGTTTAAGACCTTCTTTCCCACTGGCTCTGTTTAAACACAGATAACCTTTCTCCTGCACTTTTGATGGATTTCTTTTTGCTCTTTCCAACATTTTCCCCTTCCCTGTTTCTTTGGAGCCTGAATTTTAGCTGTCACTCATTTCTCAGTCTTTCTCAGGCTATCTGAGGTGGCTTGCTCTCCATCTCAAAGCTGACCTCAGGGCCGGCTGTACTCAGAAGCCATCTGTGACTCTAATGACTTTATGACAAATGAAAATGGAAGGGGAACAAAATCCTTTCAAGTTCCACAAGTCCAGATACACTTCTACCCCGATCTAACGTGACCCGATATAACATGAATTCGGATATAACGCGGTAAAGCCGTGCTCTGAGGGGGCAGAGCTGTGCGCTCCAGCGGATCATAGAATCATAGAATCTCAGGGTTGGAAGGGACCTCAGGAGGTCATCTAGTCCAACCCCCTGCTCAAAGCAGGACCAAACCCAACTAAATCATCCCAGCCAGAGCTTTGTCAAGCCTGACCTTAAAAACCTCTAAGGAAGGAGATTCCACCACCTCCCTAGGTAACCCATTCCAGTTCTTCACCACCCTACTAGTGAAAAAGTTTTTCCTAATGTCCAACCTAAACCTCCCCCTCTGCAACTTGAGACCATTACTCCTTGTTCTGTCATCTTCTACCACTGAGAACAGTCTAGAGCCATCCTCTTTGGAACCCCCTTTCAGGTAGTTGAAAGCAGCTATCAAATCCCCCCTCATTCTTCTCTTCTGCAGGCTAAACAAACTCAGTTCCCTCAGCCTCTCCTCATAAGTCATGTGCTCCAGCCTCCTAATCATTTTTGTTGCCCTCCGCTGGACTCTCTCCAATTTATCCACATCCTTCTTGTAGTGTGGGGCCCAAAACTGGACACAGTACTCCAAATGAGGCCTCACTAGTGCTGAATAGAGGGGAATGATCACGTCCCTCGATCTGCTGGAAATGCCCCTACTTATACAACCCAAAATGCCATTAGCCTTCTTGGCAACAAGGGCACACTGTTGACTCATATTCAGCTTTTTGTCCACCGTAACCCCTAGGTCCTTTTCTGCAGAACTGCTGCCCAGCCATTCGGTCCCTAGTCTATAGCAATGCATGAGATTCTTCTGTCCTAAGTGCAGGACTCTGCACTTGTCCTTGTTGAACCTCATCATATTTCTTTTGGCCCAATCCTCTAATTTGTCTAGGTCCCTCTGTAACCTATCCCTACCCTCCAGCGTATCAACCACTCCTCCCAGTTTAGTGTCATCTGCAAACTTGCTAAGGGTGCAGTCCACACCATCCTCCAGATCGTTAATGAAGATATTGAACAAAACCGGCCCCAGCACCGACCCTTGGGGCACTCCACTTGATACCGGCTGCCAACTAGACATGGAACCATTGATCACTACCCGTTGAACCTGACCATCTAACCAGTTTTCTATCCACCTTACCGTCCATTCATCCAGCCCATACTTCTTTAACTTGCTGGCAAGAGTACTGTGGGAGACTGTATCAAAAGCTTTGCTAAAGTTCAGAAAAGCAAGTTCAATATAACGCGGTTTCACCTATAACAAAGTAAGATTTTTTGGCTCCCGAGGACAGCATTATATCGAGGTAGAGGTGTATTTCTTAATTTAGTGGGGGTGGGGGTATCTCTAAATTGCTGAAACTGAAAAACTCCTCTGTGCTACTGCAGTGTTACTTAGCAACTTCCTATGGTGATGGCAGTTTTCTTCAACTGCAGCCAGAAGCTTTCTAAGAAAGCTACAATCACTCACAGGTAAGATGAACATCTAGCTCCTTTAGATTGTTCAGCTGTTTTTGTGCCTGATGGACTGGCAGCCTCTATTATATTTTATGCTAATAATTCATCATGAACTGTCTAGCATGTGAAGTGGGTTGATTTTTTTCCCCATCAAAATGTAATTTTGTACAAACTGAAAAAAATATTTCTGCAAAATTTTCTACTTTTTCAGTTAAAAGCCAGAAAGTGAAAACTGAGTTTTACACCAACAATGGCTTTCAGAAAATGACATATTTTCAGTTTTTCAATTTTTTTTTCCATAGGAAACTTTGATGAAAATTTAAAAAAAAATTCTCATAAAAATGGCATTTTTCAGCCAGTGTGTGTGTGACTACTTCCCTCTACTGAAACAGTTTAGAAAGGACTTCTCAACTGTGTGTCCCAGGTCCGGTACTGCTGACAGTTGATGGAGACTTGCTGCTAGCCCCAGACATGAGAGCTTGTGAACATTGGTGTTCTATCAGAACTTCCTTCATAACCACAGTGAGAAGCTTGGAAGGCTCCCAGCTGGCCACAGATTTGTCATAGTGTTTTTGTTTATGTAGCATTGTTCACCCTGAAGAACTCTGAAGTGAAACCCATGCTAACAAAGGGCCACATATGCAGTTTTATGAGTCTGTTTCAGCCTCTGAATTTCTAAAGCTGGTCTTTTAGGTCAAGCTGTAGAGATCTGTACTTTTTTCAGATCAGAGTTTCCGAGTTCAGTGCCTGCAGAAAACTAATTTCACTAACTTGTCAGGTATTACCGTTCGATCAAGACTGTGGAGTGTCTACACTTATGAATTATACCATGGGATCTTGAGGCCCAAATCAGCTGCTCAACACGGCGGTCTTCTAAGGTGGATGAGCAGAAGGGGGCTGGAAGACATGAGATTGTCACAGACAGTTACAGGTGGTCTCTTCTATCTGTACTGACACGTAGAGCTGGGCAAGAAAGGGTTTTCCTATCCAGCAAATATCTTCAAGATTTCCAAAAATTTCAACCTTTCAACATTTCTGTGTGAAAAATCACAGTGAGGGACCCCTGGAATACCCAGCAACCTGGTGGATAGGGCACTCCCATGCAATGTGGGGGGACCTGCACTTCAATTGCTGCTTTGAATCAGGCAGAACAGCAATTCAAATCTGGGTCTCCCACATAAGTACCCTAACCATCAGGACGGTGGCTACTCTGGGGCGGGCTCCATCTCTTTCTCCTCCCCCATCCCCACCCCAGTGTTGATCAGAAAGTTCCATCCTGGACCTGAGACAGTTCCAAACAGCAAGTGCACTGAGGAACTTTTAGTGCATATCAGCAGGGTCTACCCAGACCAGTTAATGCACAGCCCATTAGTGTGCTTTAGAAATCACACCCACATAGAATGCATTACTGCTCCCTGTAGACAAGCCCTAATTGTATCCCGTGGAAGTATTCACTTATGACAAAATGCCATTTTCCAGTGAAAAAATGTTTCTTTGAAAATGTCCTGCCCAACCGTATTTACATGGCCCCATCACTGTTGTACCCGAGCACCTCACATTCCCCCTGTGTGCCAGGGCAGTGCTATCAGCTCTGTTTTACAAATCATAGAAATGTAGGGCTGGAAGGGACCTTGGGAGGTCATCAAGACCAGCCCCCTGGACCAAGTACACCTAGACCCTCCCTGACAGGTGTTTGTCCAAGCTCTTCTTGAAAACCTCCAGTGACAAGGATTCCACAACCTCCCTTGGGAGTCTATTCCAGAGCTTAACTACCCCTATACTTAGAAAGTGTTCCTAGTATCTAACCCAAATCTCCCTTGCTGCAGATTAAACTTGTAACGTCTTGTCCTACCTTCCGCACCATCCTCTTTAGAACATATTTGAAGACTATCAGGTCCCCGCCCCCCTCACTCTTCTTTTCTCAAGACTCAACATGCCCAGTTTTTTAACCTTTCCTCACAGATCAGGTTTTCTAAACCTTTTATCAGTTTTGTTGCTCTCCTCTGGACTCTCTCCAGTTTGTCTGCATCTTTCCTAAAGTGTGGCACCCAGAACTGGACACAGAACTCCAGCTGAGGCCTCACCTGTGGTGAGTAGAGGAGGACAATCACCTCCTGTGTCTAACATATCACACTCCTGGTATCACACCTTACAATGATAACTGAGCCTTTTTCAAACTGCATCACACTCTTGGCCCAGAGAGACATAAGTGACTTTCTCAAGGTCCCTCAGGAAGCCTGTGGCTGAGCAGGAAATTGAAGCAGGTCTCTTGAGTTCAGTCCAGTGCCCTGTGCACACGCTCACCCCTCACCCTTGTAGAAGCTGTCGCTGACAGATAAAGGTGATTTGCCTCTTGACTCTGAGTCCTCGGGTAACCTACACACACACCCCCCCCTCACGGGGTCTCTATAGTGCCCTGAAAGTGAACTTGCCTGGATGCAGTCCCTGCCAGTGTGTTTAGGCACTTCAGCTGGTAAGGCTTTATGGGTCTTAACCCTGGTGGGCCCCAGAACCAGTCCCCAATGTCTGCCAACGCCATGCTCCTTCCGGGGCCCCAGATACCCCCCCAACTGCCCTGTGCCCCCCCCCCCAACAGCTCTCCTAGCTGCCATAGTGTCTCCCACGCTGGTTCCTCATTGCTCAGCTGGTGCATCACTGTGGAACACAAGAACAAGCAATGTACACTTGGGATTTCTGTGAAATCGAAGGGGCCCTGAATCAGGGGATCCAGACGTCAGATTACGGGCAGTGACAGGTGACTCCCAGGATTACATAGCCCCCCCTTTCTATCACCCTGTTGGGTACAAACAGCTACTGGGGCAGGGCAAACCCACCCCCAGTGTAACTCTGTTAAGTTAGGCCTGGTCTACACTAGGACTTTAATTCGAATTTAGCAGCGTTAATTTGAATTAACCGTGCACCCGTCCACACCAGGAAGCCATTTAATTCGACATAGAGGGCTCTTTAGTTCGAATTCTGTACTCCTCCCCAACGAGGGGAGTAGCGCTAAATTCGACATGGCTATGTCGAATTAGTCTAGGTGTGGATGCAAATCGAACTTAGTAGCTCCGGGAGCTATCCCACAGTGCACCACTCTGTTGACGCTCTGGACAGCAGTCCGAGCTTGGATGTTCTGACCAGCCACACAGGAAAAGCCCCGGGAAAATTTGAATTCCTTTTCCTGTCCGGACAGTTTGAATCTCATTTCGTGGTTGGACATCGTGGCGAGCTCAGCAGCACCGGCAGCAATGCAGAGCTCTCCAGCAGAGGAGTTCATGTAATCTCTGAATAGAAAGAGGGACCCAGCATAGACTGACCGGGAAGTCTTGGATCTGATCGGTGTGTGGGGCGAGGAGTCTGTGCTTTCGGAGCTGCGCTCCAAAAAACGGAATGCAAAGACCTACGAGAAGGTCTCCAAAGCCATGAGAGACAGAGGATACAGGCGGGATGCAACGCAGCACCACGTGAAAATCAAGGACCCCAGACAAGGCTACCAAAAAATCAAAGCGGCAAACGGACGCTACGGAGCCTGCCACCACTGCCCCACCAGTGACCGTGGACTCTGACGATGGGACAGTGTTGACGGCCAGTTCCTCGGCGATGTTCGCGGACGGGGAAGATGAGGAAGGGTTTGTGGAGGACAAGGCAGGCGACAGCGCTTACAACATTGGTTTCCCTGACAGCCAGGATCTCTTCATCACCCTCACGGAGATCCCCTACCAACCCTCCCCGGCCGTTAACCCGGACCCTGAATCAGGGGAAGGAGCAGTCGGTAAGTGCTTTAAACATGTAAATTTTTATTCTTAATATTACAGGAATCTGAAGTATGTGTAAAGGAGGTCTCTATATATATGGGGATAGAACAGAAATCCTCCTGGGAGATCTCCACGAAGCTCTCCAGGAGGGAATCGAAAAGCCTCCACAGGAGGTTCCTGGGGAGAGCTGCCTTATTGGGTGCTCCGTGGTAGCACACTTTTCCGCGCCAGGCTTTCATGAGGTACTCAGGGAGCATTGCCTCCCCGAGCACGGCTGCATAGGCCCCTGGTTTGTGCTGGCTTTCACGCAGCATGCGCTCTCTATCTCCTTCAGTGACCGTCCTCAGGGTGATCTCGCTTGGAGACTCCTGCATCTAATTAGGGGAATTACTGTAATGTTACGCCTGGTCCAAAGTATTTTTAAAAAATCTCCAGACAGACGGCGTAGCAGAGACTCAGCACGCTGCTGCGTGACAAGCGTAACGGAAAGCCAAAGAATCAAATGGACGCTCATGGAGGGAGGGGGGACTGAGGACGCAAGGTATCCCACAGTTCCTGCTGTCTCCGAAAAGCATTTGCATTCTTGGCTGAGCTCCAAATGCTTCTAGGGTCAAACACAGTGTCCGCGGTGGGTCAGGGCATAGCTCGGCAATTTATGCACCCCCCCCCACCCACCCCCAGAAGTGAAAGGGAAAACAATCCTCTGTTGACTCTTTTACATGTCACCCTATCTTTACTGAATGCTGCAGATAGACGCGATGCTGCAGCAGTCAACACAAATATCCTTGCTCCCCCCGCCCGCCATGGGTGGCTGACGGTACAATATGACTGATACCCATCGTCATCATCAGCCTATTGGCACATGGGGCAGTGCAAAAAGACTGGTAACCATGCCGACTAGCATCAGTGAGGTCGATCAAGGGTGCCTGCTCCTAATTTTTCCTGGCAGATGGTGCAGTATGGCTGGTAACCGTCCTCATCATAGCAACAGGGGGCTGAGCTCCATCAGCCCCTGCCCTTTATGTGTAAAGAACAGATTCAATTGCCCCTGGACTAGCAGAGGGATGCTGGGCTCCTCTCCTCCACACTGCTTAATGTCCTGTCTGGACTATCATAGCAGCTGGAGGCTGCCTTCCACTCATTTCTCACTAACAAGTCACTGTGTCTTATTCCTGCATTCTTTATTACTTCATCACACAAGTGGGGGGACAATGCTATGGTAGCCCAGGAAGGCTGGGGGAAGAACGGAATGAACAGGTGGGGTTGTTGCAGGAGCACCCCTTGTGAATAGCATACAGCTCATAATTTATGCAGGATCTGATACAGAGCAGCTGTGCTCTCTGGTTCTCTGATACAGTGGTTCTCTAGTACACTTACCCATATTCTAGGAAGGACTGATTCTATTTTTAGATACCAAAAAGGAGGGATTGACTCAGGGAGTCATTCCCAATTTTGGCTTTTGTGCCCCTGGCTGATCTCAGCCAGGGGCACTTATGACAGCAGCAAATGGTGCAGTGCAAAAGGACTGGTAACCATGATCATCTTATTACCAATTTATGGTATGGTAGATGGTACAGTATGGCTGGTAACCATCTCTGCTGTCATGCAAAGCAAAAGCATGCTGCTGTGTAGCGCTGCTGGACCGCCTCTGTCAGCGGCATCTAGTACACATACGGTGACAGGCACAAAAGGCAAAACAGGCTCCATGGTTGCCACGCTGTGGCGTCTGCCAGGGCAATCCAGGGAAAACGGGCTCGAAATGATTGTCTGCCGTTGCTTTCCCTGAGGAAGGGATGACTGACGACATTTACCCAGAACCACCCGCGAAAATGGTTTTTGCCCCATCAGGCACTGGGATCTCAACCCAGAATTCACAGAGACAGACTAGACTGTGTTCATTGTTCACAAAAATGTATCTTTGCAAGGAATTCACTCCCTTTTTCCCATCACACAGCTTCGACTGTCTCCAGACCTGCCATAGCATCCCCCTCACAGAGGCTGGCAAAGATTAGGCGGCGAAAGAAAAAGACACGGGACGAGATGTTCGCTGAACTTATGGGGTGCTCCCGAGCCGAGGCGGACCAGCAGAGCCAGTGGAGGGAGACCCTCTCTCTGTACCAGCGCTCACACAGCGAACGGGAGGAGAGGTGGCATGAGGAAGACAAGCAGGCGACTCAAACGCTGCTTGGACTAATGAGGGAGCAAACGGACATGCTCCGGCGCCTTGTGCATGTTCTGCAGGACCGCAGGCAGGAGGACAGAGCCCCCCTGCAGTGTATCTGCAACCGCCCTCCCCCGCCACAAAGTCCCATACCCCCCTCACCCAAAATAACCAGAAGGAGGGGCGCCAGGGGCCGTGAAAACTGTCACTGCACCCCAGCAGAGTGCTCAAGTACCCAAAAGCTCTCATACCCTAAATTTTGAGAAGTCCTTTCCTTCCCGCCTCACCCAAGCCCCCGTCCCAGTTTCATCCCCTAACTGTCTAGTTGATAATAAAAAATACTTTTCTGTTAATTACTGTTTCCGTCATGTTCTTTTAGAGGAGACTGTGTTTGAAGGGGGGGAAGGGGGTTGGTAATTGGACAGGACAATCACCTTTACCAGGGTACAGACATGGGGGCAGGATCAGCAGCAGGTCACACACACAGTGCAGTCAGTAGGCACCTTGGTCAGTATGGGAGGTGGTTTGCAGGTTCTGTGTGGGTGGGGGGGTACGTGACTTTGTAGCGGGGGAGGGGGGTTACAGATCTCATGCAACGGTCCCTGTCCTGGACCACAGAGCCACGCAGCAGAGGAATCTGTATCCGTCCTCCCCCGCCAAAAGGCCACATAGCCCCCGCACACAGAGTCCCAAAAAGGAGGGATGGCAGGCTCCGTTGAAACAACCAGTCCAGCACTGCAGACCGCTCTGGGAGCAGGAGCCTGTCATTCCTCGAGTTTAGAGGCGGTCTTTACATCACCGCACACCCTACCCAGCACAGTCCGCGTCCCAGTTTCAACCCTTTAACGCAAAGTCATCAATAAAGAAACCTTTGTAAAGTTACAGTGGAACATGTATTTTATTTTTAAACGTGTGTTGGAAGTGGGGGAAGCGAGCTGGACAGAGTATGTAACTGCAGATGCTAGTCAACAGTAACTTGGTAAAGAAACAGGGGCAGGTTCAGCTTCTCTGTAAAGAAACTGAACAGTCACAGGTCACGCTGCTCGCTGGTACTTGAAGAGTTCCTTGTCGCTGTGCAAGGTGCCTGCATAGGGCTTCATGAGCCAGGGCATTAGCGGGTAGGCTGGGTCCCTGACGATCACTATAGGCATCTGCACATCCCCAAGAGTTATTTTGTGGTCCGGGAAGAAACTAACTTCCTGCAGGCGTCTAAACAGAGCAGAGTTCCTGAAAACACGCGCGTCATGAACTTTGCCTGGCCACCCGACGTTGATGTTGGTAAAACATCCCCCATGGTCCACCAGTGCTCGCAGCACCATTGAAAAGTAGCCCTATTTCTCAGCAGCTGACTGTGGAAGAGGTGGACGATAAGGTGCGAGGAGTTGACAACGGCCATAACTGCAGCGGGCTCCGTGCTCGCAGTGCTGTGGCGCCCGCGCTGTCACTGAGCAGAAAAGTGCATGAACAGATTGCCCGCTGGCGCTTTCGGGGAGGGAGGGAGGGTGTGATTGACGGTTCAATGATGACAGTTACCCAAAACCACCCTCGACACATTTTTCCCCCAGCATGCATTGGGGGGAAATCCCAGAATTCCAATGGGCAGTGGGGAGTGCGGGAACTGTGGGATAGCTTCCCACAGTGCACCGCTTCAAAAGTCGACGCTGGCCCCGTTACTGTGGACTCACACAGTCGAATTAGTTTATTTAGTGTGTCTACACAACTTCGACTTCATAAGGTCGATTCCACAAATTCGAATTAAGTTGATTCGAAATAGTCTTGTAGTGTAGACATACCCTTAGGGATGAATGTAACACTGCTGAATCATAAGCCCTCAGTGTCTCACTGTCTATTGGCAGCTGAATCTTTTCTCGGCGTGCAGCTGGATGTTGCTAAGAAGATGTCAGTCTTGGCGCCTGATAAATTTCAACAGGACACATCACATCCACCCCAAACTGGAGCTGGTCAGGAATTTTTTGCCAAAATGTTTTTCATCACAATGTGCCTATTTGTTAAAACTGAGTGTTCACATGAAAGGCTCAAGTTTTGACTCTTTTTTTTTTTCATTTTAAAAATTTGGAAGGAAAAAGTTTTGTAATTGTTGAAACATCTCATGTCAACTGTTCGTTTTGAAATTTAAGCTAACAAGAATTAAGAAGGTCAAAATAGAAATGAAACACTTCTATTGTTCTGAACTGAATTATTTCCCAGATTGTTGGTTGGTGACAATCATAGAGCTTTTGACTTTTGCCCTGATTTGGTGGAGGAAAATTTGTTGAAATCTTGAAAATTTTCCCAGGATGGGAAAAAACATTTTCTGCCCAGTTCAACCCCAAACCTGAAAATCGTAGAAATAAAATACTAAAGGATGTTCCTTTCTAGATTAATTTTGTCCACAATACTGCCAGGGAGAGCTGGTCAAAATTCAGTATCTCCACTCCATTGCAGATATTTCAGATATTTCAAATTTCCTTTCATCCCCTATTAGATGAAACATCAAAAATTTGAGATTTCACACAAAATTTTGTTTAGGAAATATCAAAATGACCTTATCAAAGCATTTCTATTCTATTATATATTAAAGTCAAAACAAAGCACTTTGACCTTATCAAGATGAAATGTTTGATAATTTTTCTTTGAAAATATCAATGAATTCAGTGAGTCCCTACAAGGCATTTCAGTTTTGTCAAATCTGCATTTTCCAATGGATAATTGTTCTGTAGCAAAATTTTCAGCCAGCTCTGCTGTGAGTATCCCACGGCAACACTCCAAAAGGCTTCCATTTCCATTTTCAGGAATTTTTGGGGGCTTGTTCTATGTCCTGTGTTATGCAGGAGGTCAGGTGAGGTGATCACAGTGGTTCCTCCTGACTTTGGAATACGTGAATCTATGAAAAATGAATCTCACAGCTACCCGAAAGCAATACAGAAATTAAGTGTGGCTTAATTTTACTTGGAAATCAGTCCGCCCCGCGGCAGCCAATCTCTCACTGTCAGCCTCTCCTGTCTGCTCCTGGCCCAGCAGACTTGATAGTACTACCCAGAAAGACCCCACATTTGGTTCGGTGGCAAAGGCACTTGGCCAGGTTTATTGTCAATGAACATGGTCTTAGCTCTGTGGATCAATGTCTACGGGCACACTAACACACGTAGGCCCGTTACCATGGACTCAGCTCAGTCAGTGGCAGGACTTTCCACTGCCCCCTTGGCTGGACAAAGGGCTAAGACCAGGTATCCCAACATTTATAGACTGAGACAAACAACTGGAATAATTAACTTATGTATCACCTTACGTGTTTGTTACCTCCCCTTGTACCTTTCTCCTGATATTTCAGACAAAACATCCCTATTCATCACTTCCGTGAAGCCATTTTATCTTGTGCTAGGTTGAGGTGTACTTGTGCTGGCCTGCTGGAATGTGTGTCCATATTCAGTGTGTTTTAGCAATGCTAGCGGTACCTGTGCCAAGTTCATGTACTGGACAGTGAACTTGCAGGTAAGCATCTGCTTTTTGACAGGGCCTGACTTGCTTATAGCATAACTGTTGCTGACTTTGGTTCAGGCCTCAGGCCTTGTAGCTGACCTATGCTCCAGGGTCTTTCTTTCTACAACAAGCATCACACTTGGCATGTAAGTTACACCAGCTTAGCTTGCCTGCCACATCAGTAGCAGGGAGTAAGTAGGCTGAGGGAGCCTGGCTGAGTGTAAAGGAGTCTTTCCACCTCTGAATGTGGCCTGGTGTCTTTCTTCATATGAAGGTTCTGAATTATGCCACTTTATTTCCACAGTCTTTTCATCTTCTAACAATCCCACCAGAGCGCTAAGCTGTCAGGTGGCTTTCAGCCATGGTATTGCTTCTTTGTGGTTGCTTAGATCAAAGTCTATTTCATTAGCATTTTATCTGGCATCTACATTTGGGACCCAAAGAGTATGTGCTCATAGTAACACACACACACACACACACACACACACACACTCCATGAATGCTTCTGCAGTGGTGCTGCTTTCATGTATATTTTATTGATTATAAGATGTCATTTAAAAATTGAACACCACTGCTTTTCGTACTGCATTCCACTTGGGTTGGTTATGCTTGTTCCTAGGAACACAGGCTCATTTGCCTCTGGGCACTTTAGAAAACATTCTACACTATTTTCTAACTATTTTTTTTTTGGCAGTTGCTGGATTCCTTGTCTCTGTTTCATCACCATATCTTGTGTTAGTCCTTTAAATTAGTCTTGCTGGTTTCTTAACATAAAGTTGCAATGAATAGTTACCTTTAATTGCAATTTATGGCAGGTAAAATGAGTCATTGTGCTATATTTGCACAGTGACACAGAATAGCATTTTATGCTTCCATTTTGAGCAGGCAGGACCAAAGAAAATGGTGAGAAGCAAATTATTTTGGTAAAGACTATTACATCATTCCATACAATACAGGGAAGCCCTGTATTGCAAAGGAAATACCCAAGCTTAGAGGATCTCTGCAATACTCTGGGAGGGATTATTTAGCTCAGATGGGCACTGGGACAATTTTGGTGAGTGCCTGAGAAAGCATCTCAGAGGCAGAGTTCATGCTAATGAGATTTTTCATTCAGCAAGGACACAGTCAGCTGTGCTTTCTGAAGGACCACACTTTAAGAGATGGCAATAAATAGAGATAGAATCTGAACCAACTGGAGAATCTGAACCCACCATTGGCCCCAGCTGGCGCAATTCACAGCTCACCAGACACCTGCCCCATCTGAAGCAATTGGCAGAGACCTAGTTAGATATCAGTCCCACTCTGAAGAACGCTTAGAGCACCAGCTGTCTGGCAAAACACATATCCCCTCTCTTCTCTAGTAATATTCTCAGCAAGGCACCTGCTATAGGACATATACGTGGTTTTCAGACCAAACCCCAGTACTGGCGATCAAGGGCTGGCACTCACCATCTATATCAAGCTTGTTTTCCAGATGAGGCAGAAGACAGGTGCAGTGTTCCTAGCTCTTACTGCTGCCTATGACATGATCTGACATGCAGGCCAACTGTACAGACTGTCACTGGTCCTACCAAAGTGGGTGGTCATTGTTGTGGAACTATTGCTGAGAGGCCACTGCTTCCACGTTCAGTTGGACAAAAACCTTGTTCCTGGAGGTCCCAAAACAATGGGCTATCTCAGAGCTAGGGTCTAGCACTGACATGTTTCCACCTCTTCACAAATGGCCTTCCCAACACCATGGCCAGGTGTTTTATCTAGATGGGCGACATCCGGCTGTCAGTGCAGGACCAGGATTTCAGTCACCTTGAAGAAATCCTAAATGCTGACATGAGAGAGATGGCCACTATTGTAAAAGATGGAGACTTAAACCTAGGACTAAAAAAATAGTTTCCAGCTGCCTCCATCTATACCACACAAAGGTCAACAAACAATTCAACATGTGGCTGGACATAAGGAGTTTGACTGCATCATACCTTCACTTCCAAGGAATGTCTTACCAAGACCTTGCTGAAAATAAAGATATGAAACAACCTGATCAATGAACCAGCTGGTTCTACCTGGGGAGCTAATGTGCAGACAGCGAGAAGTTCTGGGCTATTCCGAGGCAGAGCATTGCTTCCCAGCATGACTCTACTCTTCTCACACAGGATTAGTAGCCACTCAGCTGAATGAAACCACGCGTGGAATAACAGGTACCATGACACCAGCTAACCTGGCCTGGCTGCCAGACCTGTCCAATATCGGCCCTTCCTGACATCAGGTGACAAGTCATTTTGCAGACTCTGCCTTTATCTACTCCTGTTTACAGATGTGTTTTATCCACCCTCTGAGCCCCCGGGTTGTACAGTTCTCTTAAGGAACCCTGACAGCTCCTCCAGCTGGCGTACCAGGTGGCAAGAACAAGCTTCAGACATAGCCAGTGCCTATCTCAGGGCAGATCTGACTGTTAAGGCATTCTGGCTTGCTGGGGAACTCACAGGGTAGGCAGGGGACTGTGCAGCCTGGAAAAAAACCAAGTCAGGAAGGAGGGAGTCACAGGTCTCCATCCAGGAGAGGGGACAGCTGGGGAATACAACACAGTTGCCCTGAACTGTGAGAATAGGCTCCTAATGCTCTTGGATGCTTTTGAAATGTTACCCCTTATTGCAGAGGACAAAAATCCAGGTTTCTGGGGCAAGTGCTAGGGACATATATAGCAGGAGGCATGGCAGGCCAGCAAGGCTCTGACACATCCTCCATGCAGAGGGGGAGGAGGGAAGGGCTGCCTAGAGATAAGCTCTGCTCCCTGAAGGGGCTGGAAACCCCTTGCACTGCCCCTCCTTTGGGCAGCACTGCGGCTCGGAGTCTGCCTCCAGGGGATCCTCAGCTAACACAGAGGAAAGGTTGGGCTTGCCTCTGAAAACTCCATGTGGTTTAAGATCTTAAGCTGCTTTGCTGTTTTAAGAGAGTCCAGTCTCTTGAGACACTTTAAAGACCCGAGGCTAGAATCCAGAAGAGCCCAGGTCTGTGTAAGGTCCCAAAGCAGCTTAATGTAGCAGAGCCCTGGGGGGCTTTACCATTAGGGTTGCCAGATGTCTGTTTTTTGACCGGAACACCTGATTGAAAAGGGTCCCAGGCAGCTCTGGTCAGCATTGCTGACCGGGCCATTAAAAGTCCGTTTGGCCTGGGGCTGGCAGGCTCCCTACCTGGCTCTTCGTGGCTCCCCGGAAACATTGACATGTCCCTGTGGCCCCTAGGCAGAGCACTGGCACCACAACTCCCATTGGCCGGGAACCACAGCCAATGGGAGCTGCGGGGATGGTGCCTGTGGGCAGAGGCAGCGTGCAGAGCCATCTGGCCACGCCTCAGTCTAGGAGCGAGGGACATGCCAGCAGCTTCCCGGGAGCCTCCTGAGGATACGGGGTGTGAGCACCACCTGGAGCTCACACCCCGTATCCCCACCCGCACCCAACCCCCTGCCCCAGCCCTGAGCCCCCTCCCGCACCCAAACTGCCTTCTGGAACCTACACTCCAACCCCCTTCCCCAGCCTGGAACCTCCTCCTGCACTCCGAACCCCTCGGCCCCAGCCAAGAGCCTGCACCCCCAGCTGGAGCCCTCACCTCCCCCCACACCCCAACCCCTTATCCCCAGCCTAGAGCCCACTCTTGCACCCCAAACCCCTCATCCCTGGCCCCACCCCAGAGCCTGCACCCACAGTTGGACCCCTCACCCCCTCCCACACCCCAATCTCCTTCCCCAGCCCAGAGCCCTCTCCCACACCTGAACATCTCATTTCTGACCCCACCCAGGAGCCGGCACCCCAACCTCCCGCCCCAGCCTGGTGAAAATGAGTGAATGAGGGAAGGTTGGGGAGAGCAAGTGACAGTGGGAGGGGGGGATGAAGTGAGTGGGGGAAGGGCCTTGTGGAAGGGATGAGGCAGGGGGTGGGGCAAGGGTGTTTGTTTTTTCCTGTGATTAGGAAGTTGGAGTCCTATCTACCATGTGTGCAGCCCAGGGGAGATCTCAGGGCAGCTTTCCCTGGAGCCCTGCAGCTGGAGGGTTGTGGGTGGGACAGAGGCTGGTGCAATGGGGTTGTGTACTGCATGGATCACCTGGGCCGGTCTGCTTCTCCCCCTCCTCCTCACCCTGCACATACCCATCTTGCTGGTTTGTGGCTCCGGCTTCTGATGGGTTAATTCCTTTTCAAATCTAACACAGTGCTCTGAGTGTTATTTTCTGGTTGGATTCACCCTGTTAGGTTATTGGCTGTCTGTGGCACCTGCATCATTTATAAGGTTCCCTAATGCCTGGCTGAGAATATGGGAGGGGATATAAATGATGGGCCTTAAAGGTTGTGCCAACCTCCATTTGAGAGCTTTCCGATTAGCTAGAATTGAGGATCGCTAGCCGGAGCCTTGTTCCTAATGATTAGAATTGTGATGTGCGGAGCCATGGGCGGGAGCGGGTGGTGTATAACCCCAGGGGCAGGGCAGGGCAGCCATTACTCTGCTCACGCCCCTGTGAAATGAGCTGAGGCCCCCTCAAGATGAGAACTTGTTTTTTCTCTTGAACGACACCTCAAAGTCAGAACAGGCCAACAGCTGCACGACAACCAATGGCTGCCTTCTCTGGAGTGGAGGCCAATGGCTCCCCGACCCGCCGAATTCTAGGCAGTTCCTGCATGCACCACTTCCTTTCTTAATGTAGAGACTTTAACCTAAATCAGGATGATTCATGGCTGAATAGCTTTAATTCTTATTACAAATGATTGGGTTTATGGTCAGATTAGGGCATATTTCACTAAGGCTACATGGGCCTTATTCCATTGTGGATCATTCCTTCAGCTCAGCAAGAAGTAAGCTGATAAGGAGCCTTTCTAGCCTAAAGCTGGCCAGGAGCCTCTTGTTCCATGGCTGCACTGTCAGTGCTGACTGACAAATTGGCAGGCTCACACAGGGGCTTGCAATTGCATGTGAAAGGAGCATGTCAGCTAGAGTCGCACCGGCCTGCTGTGCGCGGGTTCAGCACCCCTATTTCTGTTGCAGGAATGTCTGTGATTGAGGGACATGGGAGCTATTTTACACGGGAGTCAGAACTTGGCATGATGTACATTTTTCTCTGCCCCACCCAAATGCCAGCATTGGACCAATCTAGGTTCCCGCTAGTCTCCTAGACCTGGCCCCACATAGCTTATAGCTCCATTACCCACCTCTGTGCGTGCGCGTAAGGGAATTGGTGTCAGTGGAAACAAGAGTAATGTCCATGCTGTAGGAACAGATGGGAAGGGTGCAGCACAGGAACATAGTAATTGCCAGACTGCATCAGAGCCCAGGTCTGTCTAGCCCAGTATCCTGTCCCTAGTGGCCAATGCAAGATGCCCCAGAGGGAGCAGGAAGAACCCCACCATAGCAGATGTGGGATAATCTGCTTCTTACATTAGGTCTCCTCCTTGTCTCTAATCATTAGAGAGCCGCTCAAGCCCTGAAACACAAGTTTTTATGGCCCTTCCAAAATGTTTGCTGTCATTCATTTTTACAACTCTGGATATTCTTGGCAGCTATAAAAATGTCCAATCCCTTTTTCAACCTTGCTAAGTTCTTGGTCTCAATTACTTCCTGAGGCAGTGAGTTCCACAGCCTAGTTGCACATTGTGTGAAAAAGGATTTCCTTCAATTTGTTTTGAGTTTGCCCCCTTTTGATTTCATTGAGTGTCCCCTTGTTCTTGTGTTGTGAGACAGGGAGACCAGAACTTCCTGGGTCTACTATCTCTAGAACATCCATTCTGTTATATGCTTGAGTCATGTCTCCTCTTATTCATTGCCTTTCTAAAGTAACAATCCCAATCTTCTCACTCTATCTTCAGAGGAGAGTTGTTTTAAGGCCCTTGATCATTCTCGTCATCCTTCTCTGAACCCCTCTAGTTCTGGAATATCCTTTTTGCGATGGGGTGACCAGCATTGCACACAGAGGCAGCATTTCTATCTAGTAACAGGGTGGCTTGTCCTTAAGAGCTGGAGGGCCTAGGGCCAGCCAGCCCTGACTACGAAGGAGCCACGCATGGGTTGGGTGAGCTGGTTCCACTAGCAGAGCAGCAGGAAGCTGCACTGAAGGTCTCAGGTAAAGTGAGAACACCAAAAAAAGCTGCTTTTCTGTAACCCCTTGTCTCAATCAACTCTAGCATTTCACACACAAGTTGTCCTTCTTTGAATCTTGCCTGGGGTGGGGTGGAGTGGGGTAGAGGCTGCCATTGCCTTACCTCTCCCTGTTCCCCTTCTGGGCTCCTTGCAGCACCATTTCGTGCCTCTAGGAGCTCAGTTTTAGTCCACCATTAAGTGTGGTGCTTTGGCACTGTGCGGCACCCCCAGCGTTCTCTGGCCGTGCAGCTGGCGTTACCAGCCCGCTCCAGCGTAAGGGGGTGCTCTAGTGGCTCTTACATCCCGTGTCACCACCACCTGCCAGTGCTACAGGGGAAAGGGGTGAGGAGTGAGGAGAGGTGTGATAGGCTCCACCTACCCTCAGCTGCCATTTCAGCTCCCTGTGGCCTTTGCAGCTTGGTGTACGCCGGAGAAGCCCTCAGGCTGCTGTAACACAGCACAGGGAGCTGCACAAAAGCAGCAGCTGGAGTGGTTGCACAGCGAGGAGCTTTACGTCTCCTTGTCACACACACCCCTGCCTAGTGCTCTGGTCAGAAGGCTCGGGTGCTCTGTCTGCACTAGTCTGGAATAAGGGTGAAGAGCACATATGCTGATGAAACATGCAGGAGCCACTGGACTAGGAGAGGTTACAAACACCTCTCGGCACAGGGAAACAATGCAAAGGAATCTGGCAAGTTACGATCATGGGCAGAAAGTATCAGCTATCCAATGTTCAACTCTGTACCTATCCCAGGTCCTGCTAGTGCCCCCATTACAACCTTAGTATATCCATCCTGCCAATGCCCCATGAGCAGGGCAGGGCTTTTGTCCCCAATGTACAGATGGGAACAGAGGCCCAGAGAGAGTAAATGATTTGTCCAAGATCACACAGGGAGTCTGTGGCGGAGCAAGGAACTGACTGCAGACTCATTGCTGGGCCAGCCTTCCCCTCCCAATCACCCTGGGGAACGGAAACTCCAAAAGAGAGCAGGCTGCCAGTTAGTCTGAATCTACTGTACAATACACAATCCCAAAGGTCCGTGTGATTTTGCACAGTGTTACGGGTGACAGTCATCCTCCATAAGACCACCAGAAAATGGAGACACAGGCAGTGTTCAGAGAAGAGCCAAGAAAGTGACTCAGGAGCTGGAGGGTCTGGTCTGGGGCTCAGGGAGAGTCTGAAAACCAAACACGTAAAGGTTTGTGAGGTGCTGATGAAGGGGAGCATAAAAACCATCCACGAGTGCCTGAATGGGTGACCACACCCAAGGAGGGAGAGAAGATGCTTCCTCTGCTAAAAGGGGTGTAACTCAGAGCATTAGGGTGAAGAAATTCAGCAAAGGTAAGGAACAGAAAACCTTGGTGACAGGGACACCTAGAAGAATCCTCCCCCGAGGGAAAAGGCAGCAGCCCATAGAAATATTTCAAAATTCAATCAGGCAAGGAACTAGGCTGTAGGGACCAATCCCGCACGGGCAAGGGGGGCTGCTGGATATGCAAAGTCTCTGATTTACAAGTGTACAAAAGCCACCGGTGCTAAATCTCTACTCATGCTGTAGGGAAAAGTGCCTAGAGCGGCAAGGGGATTGTGCGTTTGGACCAGTGACCAGGCAGGCACTGGCATACTGGGAAGTAGAGCTGGGCAAAATTTTTCAGACTAATATTTTATTTGCTGAAAAATGCTGTTTCCATCGGCCTGAAACTGTTGGTGAATTTCACCTGGTTAGTTTTGGCTGGGAAAAGCTCTTTTTCGGGAGGAAATGGGAGAGACCTTCTCCTTGTAAGTTTTGGCCCACTACTTAGGGTACTGGCTTGGGATGTAGAAAACCCATAGTTGAATCCCTGATCTGGAGTAAAACTTGAACTTTGAGCTCCACCTCTAAAGGAAGTGCTCTGCCTAACAGGCTATTCTGGGGCAGGCAGGCCCCTCTCAATCTCTCCTGCGGAAACTGTTCCACTTTGCATAAATACTAAACTATTCATTGGGACAGTGGAAGAGTGAACAGCTGCAAAGCCTGGTGATTAAGACACTCACCTGGGCAGTCAGAGATGTGGTTCAAATCCTGTTTCTGCCTGATTCACAGGAGACTTGTGAATCCACATCTACTACCTCCCAAGGGAGAGCCTAAGGGCATGTCTACACTGGCAGAGTTACAGCGCCGACAGTTACAGCACCACTCAAAGGGCACTGATGGGAAACCGCTGTTGTGTGTTCACACTGTCAACTGCCAGCTGCCTGCCTCTGGGGCTGGAGCACCCATGGAGAAAAATTGGTGGGTGCTCTGCACCCACGGCAGCTCCTCTACCCACCCCCTCACCCCAGCTCACCTCCACCTCCGCCTCCTCCCCTGAGCACGCCACCGAGTCCTACTTCTCCTTCCTTCCAGCACTTGCGCCGCGAAACAGCTGTTTCACGGTGCAAGCGCTGGGAGGGAGGGGGAGGAGGAGGAACGCAGCGCGCTTGGGGAAGAGTCAGGGCCGGGGCAGGGATTTGGGGAGGGGTTCAATAGGGGCAGGGAGGGAGCAGAATCGGGGCAGGGCCGGGGGTGGGGCCAGGGGGTGCGAGCACCCACCGGCACCAAGGAAAGTTGGTGCCTGTGCTTGCGGAACTTGCAGTGCTATTCGGAGCGATGCACTCTGGGCAGCTATCCCACAGAGCACTGTGGCGAAGCAAGACTCACCGGCACAGCACCTCCTGCTGGTCTTCTGGGAATTAGCTCTTTTCCAGCGTATGGAGAGCCCTCTGCAGGCTGGTGTCTCGCATGCCGCTGGCCCCATGTCCCTCCTGGACCCTGGTGCCCTTTACCTCAGGGTTCTGCCCCAGCAGTACCCCCACGCTCTGTGTCTCCTCTCTCAGGGGAACCCCCAACCCTATAAGCCCACCTTGCCTCAGTGGCTACTGCCAGTCGTCATCTAGCCCCCTCTCACTGGGGCAAACTGCAGTCCGTAATGGCCACTCATCATTGGCAAGGGCTTAGGACCAGCTGCCTCTGCCTATTCCCTGGCTGCACCTCTGTAGTGCCAGTACCTTTATAGGTCTTCAGCAAGGTCTGCATCCTGGGGTTTTACCAGGCTGAAGCTCCTCAACTCCCTTGCCCTATTCCCCAGCACTGCTCCAGTTCAGGTACTTTCCTCTCAGGCAGCCTGCCCTCCTCCCTCCAGGGCTAGAGAGAGACTTCTCTGTCTCCTGGCCCCACAGCCCTTTTATCAGGGCCAGCTGAGCCCTGATTGGCATGGCCCCAGCTCTGGCTGCTTCTCCAATCAGGCTGCTTTTAACCCCTGCTCTGCAGGAGTGGGGCAGCCACCCCACGACAAGCACCTCTTTCTCTTCTGCCACTAAGAGTTGTGGGAAAGCGGAGGTGGTCGCGGGGCATTCTGGGTCCTGTCCCAATGCCCCATGATGCATTGTTTTGCATCCCGGCAATCCCTGTGCTTCCGTCGTCATTCGGTGCCACCTTTCAATGGTTTGTGTACTGCATGCCCTACGTCTCTGGGCTGCAGGAATGGATTCCGAACTGCTAACCAATATGCTGCTCACTCTGACCAACATATCATGAGTGGCAGTGGAGTTATTCCTTAAATTACAAAGGCAAGAGGAGTGCGACATTGATCTCGCCATGCGTAGTAGCTGCAACACAAGATTGCTTGTGGCATTCATGGAGGTGCTGACCACGATGGAATGCCACTTTTCACCTCGGGAAACAAGCACTGAGTGGTGGGATCACATCGTAATGCACATCTGGGATGACGAGCAGTGGTTACAGAACTTTCGGATGAGGAAAGCCACATTCATGGGACCGTGTGATGAGCTCGGCCCAGCCCTGCAGTGCAAGGACACGAGAATGAGAGCTGCCCTGTCGTTGGAGAAGCACGTGGTGATTGCACCATGGAAGCTGGCTACTCCAGACTGCTACCGATCAGTCACAACCAGTTTGGAGTGGGAAAGTCTACTGTTGGACTCGTGTTGATGGAAGTTGCGGGGGAGGAATAGCTCAGTGGTTTGAGCATTGGCATACTAAACCCAGGGTTGTGAATTCAATCCTTGAGGGGCCATTTAGGGATCTGGGGCAAAAATCTGTCTGGGGGATTGGGCCTGCTTTGAGCAGGGGGTTAGACTAGATGACTTCCTGAAGTCCCTTCCAACCCTGATAGTCTATACAATTGCCAGGTCATTAATCACATCCTGCTCTGAAAGACCATGCATCTGGGCAATATGTGTGACATTGTAGATGGCTTTGCACAAATGGGCCTCCCTAACTGCAGAGGGGTGATAGATGGCACACATATTCCAATTGTGGCACCAGACCACCTATCCACTGAGTACATTAATTGCAAAGGGTATTTCTCAATGGTTATTCAGCACTTGTGGGTCACCATGGGCATTTCACAGACATTAACACAGGTTGGTCTGGAAAGGTGCATGACGCACAGATCTTTTGGAAAACTGGCCTGTTCAGGAAGCTGCAAGCAGAAGATTAGCGTAGGGGAAGTCGAAATGCCCATTGTGATCCTGGGAGACCCCACCTACCCCTTAATGCCGTGGCTTATGAAGCCACACACAGGGCAACTTGAGAGCAGCAAGGAGTGGTTCAACAACAGGCTGAGCAAGTGCAGAATGACTGTTGAGTGTGCTTTTGGCTGTTTAAAAGCCTGCTGGCAATGCTTCTGTGGGAAGCTGGACCAGGTCGATGACAATAGTTCTATGCTTATAGCCACGTGCTGTGCCCTCCATAGTATTTGTGAAGGGAAGGGTGAAAGCTTCACTCAGGACTGGATCGCAGAGGCTCAGCGCCTGGAGGCTGCGTTTGAACAGCCAGAGACCAGGGCTATTAGAGGGGCAGAGTGTGGGGCCATAAGGATCAGGAATGCATTGAGGCAGTAATTTAAAGCTGAAAGCCACTAATATTTGTTGCTTATGCTTGGGAGTAATATGGCAGGTGACCAGCTTGGCTTAACAGTGAAATTTTTGGTGAGTGTAAATACAAAAAGGAAGCTTACAAGAAGTGGAAATTTGGACAGATGACTAGGGAGAAGTATAAAAATGTTGCTCGAGTATACAGGGGTGTAATCAGCAAGGCCAAAACACAACTGGGGTTGCAGCTAGCAAGGGATATGAAGGGTAACAAGAAGGGTTTCTATAGGTATGTTAGCAACAAGAAAAAGGTCAGGGAAAGTGTGGGACCCTTACTGAATGGGGGAGGCAACCTAGTGACAGATGATGTGGAAAAAGCTGAAGTACTCAATGCTTTTTTTGCCTCGGTCTTCACAGACAAGGTCAGTGCCCAGACTGCTGCACTGGGCAACACGGTATGGGGAGGAGGTGAGCAGCCCTCAGTGGTGAAAGAACAGGTTAAGGACTATTTAGAAAAGCTGGACATGCACAAATCCATGGGGCCAGATCTAATGCATCCATGCGTGTTGAGGGAATTGGCTGACATGATTGCAGAGCCATTGGCCATTATCTTTGAAAACTCGTGGTGATTAGGGGAGGTCCCAGACGATTGGAAAAAGGCAAATATACCATTAATGCGGCAAGAAACAAAGCAGCTCTGCTGAAGAACCGTGGCAGTGGATTGCCCAGTATCTCCATGAGAGTTTCTGGAGATCTCGGAGGGAGGGAGTCAGTCATGAGGTGGGAGACAAGCCTGCTTTCTGCAACCCTCCTGCCTCCAACAACTCGCTTCAGCAATTCCCAAATCAAATCCACTTACCAGGGGCCTCCTCTCCTATTTGCACTTCATCAACATCCAACAGCTCTGACTGGCTAGTATCCTCCAGGGTAGAAAAGAGCTCCTGTCTGCATGCATCTCTGATCTCCGAATCATCCTCTGCCTTTGGGTTCCCCTCCCACTCCACATCCTCATCCAAGATTTCCTCCCCATGGCTCGGTCCACTCTCAACTGGCACACGAGCCACCAAAATATCCAAAGTGGTCTTCGCAGTAGGGGTGGGGTCACCACCAAGTATCACATCCAGCTGTTTTTAGAACAGGCAGCTTGTGGTAGGTGTTCTGCAGCTCCTTCACTTTTACCCTGCAATGTGTCCCAGTCATGGCCCCTTTCTGTCATGCATCATGAAATCTATCCGTAGGTATCATAATTCCTACAGCTGGAGCACAGCTGGGACTGGACAGCCTCCTCTTCCCAAATGCTGATGAGGTCTAGCAGCTCAGTATTGCTCCAAATGGAGGATCGCCTGATGCGTGGAGCAGGCATGGCCACCTGGAAAGATACGCTGAGACCACTGCACACATCACCGAGCAAAACAGGAAGTGGACTTTCAAAATTCCAAAAGAATGTATGGGGTGGGAATGACGGTTGGTCACCTGAGGGCAGGGCAGTAGAGTTCAAACCGATGACCAGAGAGGTGAGAACAGGCATTGTGGGACACCTCCCAGAGGCCAATCGCAGCACTGTAATTGACCACGGTGTCTACACTGGCACTGCAGCGCTGTAGCCCCAGCACAGAAAGCTTTACGTCTCTCATTGGGGTGGTTTTTTTAAAGCGCTACAACTGCACAGTTTCTGCGCAGTAAGTGGCTTGGCAGTGTGTACACCTTGAGAGTTACAGTGCAGAAAGCTGCTTTACTGCACAGAAACTTGCCAGTGTAGACAGGGCCTTAATCAGCAGCATCTCCTGACCCTATGGCATGGGAGATTAAGTGTGATTAGTTCAACAGCTCACCAGCCACTTGGCCATCAGGAACACTACCCAGTGAAACATATTGCGGGCCTGATCCTTCTCTGTTGGAGTCAATGGCAAAACACCCACTGGTTCAGTGGAGCCACCTCAAGGCCCATATTTTTGCATAAAAAATGGAGCAGGTCAGTCGTTTGCTAGGAAGAGAGCAAGTGTTTTGTCTTGTGTGCAATGATAGCTGTAATATCGTGGAAAGCTGAGCACCTCTTTATCTAGAGGGAGCACGCATGCTGTTGGGGCTATCATTATTATCTGTCCTATTCATATATTGAATGGCCCCATAGCATACAAGCTATGTACACAATATGCTAGTGATCAATCAAGTTCCGTCTGTGTCTTCACTGCACTTAATGCAAGTTAAGAACTCTCCGGTTAGCCTAGCTCCAATGAGCGCAGCTGCGCCGGACCGTCACTCTTGGTGACTGAGTTAGCAGCTGAGGAGTTTATTCAAGTCACAGTAAGGTGTCTATGGAAAGGTGGTGATTTGCCAAATATGACTGTGCTATTTTTATGCATCTATCATACTTGTGTGTGAAATGATGAATATTGACTATGTACCAGTATTTCAAATGTTTGCTCCTGTGGTAACACCTGCATGTTTTGAAGGAACTATTCAAGTTGAATGGCCCATCAAAGAACACTTAACTCACAATGGACCCTGGGAGATGCCTATCTACACTTAATGGACTTTCCTGTGATGGCCTCTACTATGACTAAGTGAAGCATGCATGGACAGGTGACTTGCCCATGTGACTCCAAACACCATCTTGTGACCTGTAATTTTCCACAGTGAGAACAATGGGATTCCCTTCACAGCTTCATTTTACCTCTTTCCTGTTCAAATCTCTGGACTAATGGGTGCCTTGTAGCCAAGGGACTGAGGACCTTCTTGATTTGGAAGCAACCAGAGACTTAACAAGCCAGCAGTTTATTCCATCACTGCTACAAGCCTGAACCAAGAACTTTGCAATTACTGTATGTATTTGATTCCTTTAACCAATTTTAACTCCCATCTTTCTTTCCTTTTATAAATAAATCTTCAGCTTTTAGATACTAAAGGATTGGCAACTGCATGAATATTGGGTAAGATCTGAGTTCTATATTGACTTAGGTATGTGGCTGGTCCTTTGGGATCAGAAGAACCCCTTTGTTTGATTAAATTGTGTTTAAATAACCACTCATCATTAAGTCTAGTGTCTGGGTGTTGAATCCAGGCCTGGAATACCTAAGAAGGCTGCATTTCTGACTTCTTGTTAACCACTGTGGTGAGACAGAAGTTTATTTTTATTGCTGGTTTGATATATTTCATGGAAGAATAACCACCAGCTTTGGGGTGTGTCTGCCCTTTTTCCCAGCAGCTTATCCTGAATTTGGTATTCTCAGTTGTGACCCAGGGAGGCACAGTGACAGTAGGTCTTTTTGGTGATCACAGTAGGCTCCTATCTGCATCTTTGGGCACCTAAATATCTTTAAAAATCTGGTCCCTGGTCCCCAATTTTAACCATGCCTTGTAAGAGGATCTCCTGCATCAGTGTCTCAAGGATTTTGGGCAGATGCCATTAGTAATGGGTTGAGATAGTGAAACACTTGAACTTCAGCAAAACAAGAAGTACTGTCTAGAACAGAGCTCTGAAGAAAGCATAATAATCGTGTAGTACAACAACAGCTGCAGATTCTGGGATTATTATAATCAAATTATATGCAAAATGCATGCTTAGTCATTACTCATTATTAATTAATCTAACTATCTGATGATTTCAGAAGTGTGTCTGAACAGCCTCTGCTGCAGCTGTTGGGTTTGGCTGATCTAGTGTTCTGTGGTTAAGAGTTAGAAATATTTTTGAAATGTACAAAATATTGATCTTGTGAGCTCTGCCTGGATGAATTTGCTGTTTATTTTACTCCTCCGGCAGCAATTAATTAACAACATGATAGACTCAGGAAAGGTTCTGCATTAAAATTGCTGCACCAGAACTGCATGTTCTGGTTGATTTTACAAAATAGACAGTGAGTGTCCATTTATGATCAGAAACGAGATTAATAAACAGCTTCCATCAGGAAAAAAATGTCTGTGACCAAGTAAAAACCCTGGGTGAGTGGTTTCAGAGGGGAAGCCATGCTAGTCTGTATCAGCAAAAACAACAAGGAGTTCTCGTGTCATCTTAGAGACTAACAAATGTATTTGGGCATAAGCTTTCATGGGGGTTATAGCCTATGAAAGCTTATGCCCAAATAAATTTGTTAGTCTCTAAGGCACCACAAGGACTCCTCGTTGTTTTTCCTGGGTGACTGTCACCTACATTAACAGAGTGGGACTCTTTGTCTCTCTCTAGTGGCCAAACCATGTAAAAATTGGCCATAATCTAATGGACCTGGTCCTTCAGCTCAAATAGTAGATTCATGTTTTCAGATAAGAGCAGTACCAGGTTCAGTCCTGCAGACGACTTTACCGTTACATTAGTATTGTGCTATGTCAGCTTTCTAGCTATGATATTTCGAAGTATATCCCACCATGCTACCAGGGCAGTAAGCATCTCTAAGTGGATTGCAAATAAAATAAAACAATGATGCATTCGATCAACAAGTCTCCATGAATGGGATATGCGTGGGAGCGGGATCCTGCATGTGTAGGACCTGCAGGAGGCTAGTGGTAGTTCTTTGAAGCAAGATCACATCTGAAAAAGTAAGAAGTGAGCCTGCATGGCAATGCTTGGTTACGGGAACAGAGCCTTGGTGTGGGGAGGGGGTTCAACAGGGGATTTTGGCTTCAGCCTCTCTCTAAAACCAGTGCAATTTAAAGTGCAGTTCTAGCCTGAGCTGTGATTCTGGAGATCTGCCTGTGGCATTCCATGTTCATGGCTTGTCAGAGACTCTATTAAATGCACTCGGTTTACCAGTAAAGAAGTTATCTTTTCTCACTGCCAGCCCTGCAAGCTCAGTGGGGATCTGAGGTTTTGTCCACATGGAGGAAATTCACCATAGCATAACTATTCTAAAATAACTATTCTGTTATGCTAAATTCCAGTATAACAGAGCTATCCTGGAATAGCAGTCCCATGTGGACACTGTTCCGAAATAAAAGTGATTTTATTCTGGAATAATTATGCTGCTTCCAAAGCAACATAAACATTCAGGAATAAAGTCACATATTTCAGAATAGCGTGTCCACCTTTGGGACTTGTTCCAGAATAGTCATAGTGTAATAGTTAATTCAGATCAGCTATGCTGCTCAATTTCTCCATATACAAAAGCCCTGGGATTCAAGCTGGGCTCTTCCCTTCACACACATATGCAACTTCAGAAATTCTGCAGATGGAATTTAATTAATAATTCCCTTGATAATGCCTGAGCCAGAACAAAATCTGGCTCTGTTCCCCCCGTGAGGATGGTCTCTGCAGGGCTAACAGGAGAAAAACATATGCTTCTCCCCAGAGCTAGCAGATGTGACTCTGAAAATGCACTGGAAGCAGCACTGCTGATTAACAAGATGCCAGGACTGTATCCTTTTCTCCTTGCCCAACACAGGACCAAATTGGGGCTGCATTTGCCCAGATACCTAAGAGGTGCTTGGGAGCTTTTTAGATTAACAGATGTTAAAGGTAAAAAAGACTTTTACTGCAGTGTAGACACACCCTAGGAGACCATAAAAGACCCACAGCCCTGCCACGGCTGGCCCAGATCAGCTGACTGGGGCTCACAGGGCTTGGGCTGCAAGGCTATAAAATTGCAGTGTAGACATTCAGACTCATGCTGGAGCCTGGGCTCAGAGACCCCATGTCGGGGAAGGGGTGTCTCAAAGCTCAGCTTCCAGCTGAAGCCTAAGATTTACGCAGCAATTTTTAGCCCTGCAGCCCAAGTCCCACGAGCCTGAGTCAGCTGAGCCAGGCTCTGAGAGTAGCAGCCACGTGTTTTTTGTTGCAGTGCCGACGCAGCTCGAATCTGACGTCCTGTTGACCACAGCCCATAGAGTTTGACCCATAACAGAGGCAGGCTTTGAGAAGGGAACTGACATGCCGGAAGTCACACAAGTGAGGCAGAGCTAGGAATAGAACTGAGCTGTCCTGCACCAGATAAACTGGAGCATGTTGCTGTGCTAACGGGAAATCACTGGTGCATGTATACACGAGGCAGCCGGAGCTTGGCTCCCAGCTGTCTGCTGGGTAGAGGGGGTAGCATGGCTGGCTGTGCTGATTGGGATGGGACAATGGCCATGGTCCCCAGTGCTCATGCTCTGGGATTTCTGGGCTGGTAATGTCCTAAAGGTGCAGCAAGGAATACCGATAACCAGGCCACACAGCCCTGGGGCTGGGCAGGCCTTCCACCCTCGCAGACATAGCGCCTCAAGGCTCCACCCCTCTGGCACCAACTTCCCTCACACGGTGCAAGGGAAACCAGCAGCAACTGAGAATGACTTTACCCGTCCTACCCTCTCGACACAAGGAGCTGATGCCACCTATGGAGCAGGGAGCTGGACGGTGGCACCTAGGCAGATTACATTTTTTGGATCAGTAGATTATTGGATGACAAATGCAGTTTTGGTCGACCTGAAACTACCAGCAAATTTGGCAAGGATAACTTTGGCTGTTGACAAACCGGCCAGGGGAGGAGAATGAGGTGGTGGTGCTAACACCCCATCCTTATGATAGCCCCATGGTTAGCCCCATGGTTAGGACACTATGCTGGGATGGGTCAGGCCCCCATTTGAATCCCTGCTCTGCCACAGATGCAAAATGGGTTTGTTTTTTTTTGATTCACTGGAAATTCCCAAAAATGTCAGATTCGGTTTGATCCAAACCAAGTTTTTCCCCAAATTTTCTGAAGCAAAAAAAAAAAATCAATTATTCACCCAGCTCTAGTGGCGTCTTCACTTCCCGAAGGGCTACAGGCTGCCCTCCTTGTTAACCATTTCTTCAGCTGGGCAGTTGTTCTGCAAGACTGAGACTAGAGAGATTTCCTTGTCCCTTTGCATCTAGGGAGGGGACAGTTATTTCCAAGCTTTGATTCCATCCGCAGTGCAGATCTTAGCAAGGTGCATTATCACAGGGAAGGCCAGACAGGCAAGAAGACCTGTGACTAATTAATGAGTGAACTCATGAGTCACCTCCTATTCTAAATGGCTTCCAAGGCTCACCCGAGTCGCTTACATCCCAGCGTCAGCATAGGCATATGCTCCCCTCCCTTTGAAACAGCACTGAGCATCAGCACCTCTTTATGATGCACAATTCAAATCACTTCCTCAGCCCCCAGTGGCTACTCTCTGATTATGCTTCTTCCTCCGTATCTGCTTTTGCAGATGTGCCATTGTTGCAGAAGCACCAAGGGAGCTTTACAGCTTCAACAATTTGTCTCTGCATTCATCAACATGGTTTGGGTGCAGCCACTGATGAGAGTCTGGAAGGTGTCTAGGCAGGGGAGTCCAGCAGCAGCAAAGCCCCCTGAGACCAGCCTTACAACAGGCTCCGGACTTTGACAGGCTGCAGGAACCTTGAAAGGGGATCTCCAGGTGCTGGGGAGCTCCCTCCCGGCAGCTCTGCAATGATAGGTGGCTGTATTTTAAAGAAGCCTTATTGAGGGCGCAGGTACAAACTATCCCGAAGTGCAGAAAGAATAGCAAATATGGCAGGCGACCCAGCTTGGCTTAACAGAGAAAACTTTGGTGACCTTAAACACAAAAAGAAAGCTTACAAGAACTGGAAATTTGGACAGATGACTAGGGAGAAGTATAAAATTATTGCTAGAGCATGCAGGGGTAATCATGAAGGTCACATCACAACTGGAGTTGCAGCTAGCAAGGGATGTGAAGGGTAACAAGAAGGGTTTCTACAGGTATGTTAGCAACAAGAAAAAGGTCAGGGGAAGTGTGGGACCCTTACTGAATGGGGAAGGCAACCTAATGAGATGATGTGGAAAAAGCTAGTGTACTCAATGCTTTTTTTGCCGTGGTCTTCACAGACAAGGTCAGCTCCCAGACTGCTGCACTGGGCAATACAGTATAGGGGGGAGGTGAGCAGCCCTCAGTGGTGAAAGAAAAGGTTCAGGACTATTTAGAAAAGCTGGATATGAACAAGTCCGTGGGACCAGATGCAATGCATCCAAGGGTGCTGAGGGAGTTGGCTGATGTTATTGCAGAGCCATTAGCCATTATCTTTGAAAACTCATGGTAATCGGGGGAGGTCCCGGATGATTGGAAAAAGGCAAATATAGTGCCTATATTTAAAAAAGGGAGGAAGGAGAATCTAGGGAACTAGACTGGTCAGCCTCACCTCAGTCCCCAGAAAAATCATGGAGCAGGTCCTCAAGGAATCCATTTTGAAGCACTTGGAGGAGAAGAAAGTGATCAGGAATAGTCAACATGGATTTATCAAGAACAAGTTATGCCTGACCAATCTAATTGCCTTCTATGATGAGATAACTGGTTCTGTGGATATGGAGAAGACAGTGGACATGATATACCTTGACTTTAGCAAAGCTTTTGATATGGTCTCCCAGAGTATTCTGGCCAGCAGGTTAAAGAAGTATGAATTGGATGAATGGACTATACAGTGGCTAGAAAGCTGGCTAGATTATTGGGCTCAATGGATAGTGATCAATGGCTCAATGTCTAGTTGGCAGCTGGTATCAAACAGAGTGTCCCAGGGGTCGGTCCTGGGGCTGGTTTTGTTCAACATCTTCATTAATGAACTAAGCAAGTTCGCAGATGACACTAAACTTGGGGGAGAGGTAGATATGCTGGAGGGTAGGGATAGGGTCCAGAGTGAACTAGACAAATTCTGGCTAAATTGGGGACTGCCGGCCGCTCCAGAAAAAGTCTTGAGCTGGCTGTTACTATCCGCTGGATTGAAAGCAGCCCTCAGAATCAGCCCAAAAACACTATGGGTCAACAGTGTGCCCTTTTTGCCAAGAAGGCTAATGGCACATTGGGCTGCATTAGTAGGAGCATTGCTGAGGTAACCCATTCCAGTGCTTCACCACCCTCCTAGCGAAACAGTTTTTCCTAATATCCAACCTAGACCTCCCCCAAAGCTAGCTCGAGTAGCAACAGCGGCGACAGCAGGGGCTAGTCTCCTGAGTACACCCCACCCAGGACCCTGGGCACACACTGAGCGGCTACCCTCCGCTGCCCCCATGCTGTCCTGGCTACCCAGCTGTTGTTACTCAGGCTAGCTTTGATTTAGCCAGATTAAAGTTAGCTCAGATAAACCTCCACGAGCTGCAATCACCTCTCCTGAGTGCCGGGTAGACTCACTCTTTGTACAAATGGCTGTCATGCCAGGAAACCAGCTCCGGGGGCTTCCCAGGCGTTAGCCTCTCAGTGAACTTATTCTGTACTTGGCTTTAACCTCAGCAATTGCTGGTGCACTAATTAACCCATTTCCTCAGAGAACATTAACTAGCTGGAACATGGAGCCTCCACTATCGTAGCTTTATCCCTCTCTACCCTGTGCTGCTGTGCTACCATAGCCGAGCCTTGCACAGGGATAGCTATGGTCTATAGACAGGTGACCCAATAGGCAGCCTTGTCCTTGCTAGTCAGGGGCAAGGGGTACTGATATCTCAGCTGGGATCACTTCTTAGTAGGACTGTTGATTAATCACAATTAACTTACGCGGTTAACTCAAAAAAATGAATCATGATTAATCGTAGTTTTAATCGCACTGTTAAACAATAGACTACCAATTGAAAGTTATTAAATATTTTGGATGTTTTTGTCCTTTTTCATAGCTATTGTATTCTGTTTTGTAATTGAAATTGAAGGGTATATTATTTTTATTACAAATATTTGCACTGTAAAAATGATAAAAGAAATAGTATTTTTCAATTCACCTCATACAAGTACTGTAGTGCAATCTCTTTGTCATGAAAGTGCAACTTACAAATGTAGATTTTTTTTGTTACATAACTGCACTGAAAAACAAAACAATGTAAAACTTCAGAGCCTACAAGTCCACTCAGTCCTACTTCTTGTTCAGCCAGTTGCTAAGACAAACAAGTTATTTTACATGTACAGGACATAATGCTGCCCTCTTCCTATTTACAGTGTCATCAGAAAGTGAGAATAGGCATTTGCATGGCACTTTTGTAGCCAGCATTGCAAGGTATTTACGTGCCAGATATGCTAAACATTCGTATGCTCCTTCATGCTTTGGCCACCATTCCAGAGGACATGCTTCCATGCTACATTAAAAAAAATGGGTCAATTAAATCTGCAACTGAACTCCTGGGGGGACAATTGTATATCCCCTGCTCGGTTTTACCCACATTCTGCCATATTTCATGTTATAGCAGTCTCAGATGATGACCCAGAACATGCTGTTCATTTTAAGAACACTTTCACTGCAGAGTTGACAAAACACAAAGAAGGTACCAATGTGAGATTTCTAAAGATAGCTACAGCACTCGACCCAAAGTTTAAGAATCTGAAGTGCCTTCCAAAATCTGAGAGGGATGAGGTGTGGAGCATGCTTTCAGAAGTCTTAACAGAGCAACACTCCAACGCAGAAACTACAGAACCCAAACCACCAAAAAAGAAAATCAACCTTCTGCTGGTGGCATCTGACTCAGATGATGAAAATGAACATGCGTCAGTCCTCACTGCTTTGGATTGTTATTGAGCAGAACCTGTCATCAGCATGGATGCATGTCCCCTGGAATGGTGGTTGAAGCATGAAGGGACATATGAATCTTTAGCACATCTGGAACATAAATATCTTGCGATGCCGGCTACAACAGTGCCATGAGAACATCTGTTCTCACTTTCAGGAGACACTGTAAACAAGAAGCGGGCAGCATTATCTCCTGCAAACATAAACCTGTTTTCCTGAGTGATTGGCTGAACAAGAATTAGGACTGAGTGGACTTGCAGGCTCTAAAATTTTACATTATTTTATATTTGAATGCAGATTTTTTTGTACATAATTCTAGATTTGTAAATTCAACTTTCATGATAAAGAGATTGCACTACAGTACTTGTATGAGGTGAATTGAAAAATACTATTTCTTTTGGGGGGGGAGTTACAGTGCAAATACTTGTAATAAAAAATAAATATAAAGTGAGCCCTGTACACTTTGTATTCTGTGTTGTAATTGAAATCAATATATTTGAAAATGTAGGAAACATCCAAAAATATTTAAATAAATGGTTCTCTATTATTGTTTAACAGTGTGATTAATCGCATGATTAATCACGATTAATTTTCTTAATTGTGCGATTCATCACGATTAATTTTTTTAATCGCTTGACAGCCCTGCTTCTTACAGTGGCTGAGTGGTGAGTTGTATCCCTGACTATTGAGAACTCCTTAAATCAAAGCACTAAAGCTGGTTGGTGAGATTTATGACAGGACAGGGTGTATAGTCATTGTCCCTGCACTGCACAGCGCTCCCTAAATGCCCAGAGCCAGGGTTCAGTGGAAAAGCTGGGATGGATTCTCAGGGGCCAGATGGTCTCTCCTTGGAGTGGCAAGAGCTCCTGGTCAGGATTGTGAATGGGATCCAGGTCATTTCAGTGCCATTGGTAGATCAGGTTATTGCAGGCAGATGTGCAAAGTCCACCAGCATGAATTCCAAAGCCACAGACAGCAGGTTTACAGGTAGGAATCCCTTCCTTCAGAACTCAGTCAGGACACACCTTAATGTCAGTGTCAACCCCGGTTAAGCTGTGCTGCTATTTATTCATAACTTGCTGCATTCCTTACCCCCCAGGAACAAGCCTTTCACTTTTACAGCCAGCATCTGAGAAGTTAATAACTTTTAAAATTTCTTTATAATCTCATAAATATAAATGATAGTATTGTGTGGAGTCCAGAAGGTGCAAAAAAAGCAGGGTCATTCAATACTAAACTTCTAAGGCACAGTGAGATTTTTGAGCTAAGGCTTAGAATATTAGGCCATCACTTGCTCCATTCCTACTGCAGGAGGAAAGCAGTTGGAAAAAATGATGTGGTGCCCTCAAAGCCAACGTTGTAAGATGCCAGCATACAAAGCGTGACAACAGGCATCCAGATGAGCTGGACAGCTCTTGTGCCAGGGCCTCAGGAATCTAGCAAAGGCATGCAGGAGAGTCAGCAAATCAGCAACTGAGTTGAAAAGAGATAGGTCCCAGGTAGGAGAGTTTCTAATCTCAGATCTATGGGATAATTGGAGTTAGATGTGTAATGCAGTTAACAGCAGGTTCTTGCAATTAATTTCAGCCACTGATTTAACCAACAATAGAAGGGTCTGTCTCAGAGAATATTCTCTATTCGGACCAACTCAGGAAACTATACAAATATCGCATCTCCGAAGCCACAGCTAGGCCATATGTTTTGTCCGAAACGTTTTTGATGAAAAATGCCAATTCAGCAGCACTGAAATGTTTTGCAAATTTGTGTCAATTTTGCCAAATAATTTCTGTCACACACACAAAAAAGAAGAAAGCCTCCCCAAAATACTAGGAAAAAATCAAAACTTTGTGTTTACACATTTTCAAAACAAAATATTTCCATTTTTAAGTACAACATGATCTTCTGTTTAGAAATAACCTTTAATTTTAATTTTTAAAGATCAGAATGTTTAAATATCATTGGAATTGAAACCAAGCATTTTGTTTGAGCCAAAGCAAATGGTTTTTTTAACTTTTCGATTTGCCAAAAAACAATTAAAAGTGTCTTTGGATCAGTCCAAAGCAAAGTTTTAAATTATTTTTCAGAACTGCCAGTGAACAAAAAAATCTGTTTCATAGATTCCAAGACCAGAAGGAACCATTATGATCACCTAATCTGACCGCCTATGTAACACAGACCAGAGATGATCTCCAAAATAATTCCTAGAGAAAAGCTTTTAGAAAAACATCCAGTCTTGATTTTAAAATAATCAGTGAAGGAGCATCCACCATGACCCTTGATAAATTCTTCCTATGGCTAGTTACTTTCACTGTTAAAAATCTATGCCTCATTTCCAGGCTGAATTTGTCTAACTGTTATTTGCACAGCTCTGTCCCAGACCCAGAGGGCAGTTCTACACCTAGGATCTAACATGGATTGCACTGGTACTGAAAACAATGGGATCAATGAGTATCTCCCTGAGTGGAGGAGGAGAGCTTTTCTGAGGAGCCAGATTCTGCAACATGCTGAGCACCTCCCTCAACATCCCTTGAATGAGCACTGAGGTCCCTTGGCAACGGCGCCATGCAGGAGGCAGGTGCAGTCTGATGCTGCCCTGCCTGGCCTCGCGTGTGTCATTTACACCTGCGCAAAGCAGGCACCAGATGTTACTAAACTGGCCATCTCACTCACCTGTGCAGTGCCAGCATTTCACACCCACTTTGTTATGTGCATGTAACTGTGCAAGAGGCCAGGCAGTGGGGATGAAGCCCTCAGTGCCATGCAGGATCGGTGTCTAAAAGGGCAACCTCAATAAATACAGCTGTACCAGAGGGCTCTGAAAATATTTAATTGACCCACGAGACACCTGGGAAGTCTTGGTTTTCTGCACTAGCAGCTATTAAAGGGAGCAAGACTTCTGTGATGCATTCACTGGTAGGTTCTGGCCAGGCTACAGCTACGAAGTGCTGGAAATTCCATGAGAGAACCCATTCTCAGGACATTTCCCACCAGATTACCAAACCCAGGAGTGTCCAATCATTTAAGTTTCACCCTGTAACTTGAGATACCCATAGCTAGATTCACATGGGAGATGTGCTGTAGCTATTGTATTGATTACATCAAATTCAATGTTTGTTTTATTTAGCAAATACGGTCAGTCCTGTATCAACCAAATTTGCTTTTTCAGCTGGAATCCTGAAGCTGGACTGCATTTTCATAGACAGAATTATTTACTTCATGTGACAATTGATACTCAGACTAAATTGCTAGGAGACTTTCCCATCTAATTACACCCCAAAACACTGTGGAGCTGTTAGGGTAATCATGATCAAATGCTGCCAAGCTGTCTTAAAACATTAAAGAAAATGTTTGACTGCCAGAAATCCATTATTGAGGAGGCATCTGTGCACTGAGCTCAGTCCATGAGAGTAATACTCATTTCTGGTGATCTCTCATATATCTACAGACGCTACTGTACAAATACTGGATTTGCATTTACTTATGAAGTTCTGCAGCCTTTGAAACTGTGCCTTAATTAAAAACATTCCACTTATGAAAGAGAATGAGGGAAAGTTTCACAGCAATTACTGCAGAACTTTCTGCAACAGATCTAGAGAGTTTTGACAAGTGATGGGCTGAGGAAGTTTTGAAACACTCGGATGCTGCTTCAGAGACCTGTGGGAAGGTTGGGTAACAGGGACATGCTGCTATCGACACAGTGGTACTTCCAGGAATGGTATTGCAATGGTGGAGACCAGTCCACTGTTCTAGGAAGTCCTGCCTTCTAAGGGGAGGTACAACCATGCTCAGATTCCATGGTGAGAGGCAGCAATAAAATAACCCTGCATACAGAGAGAAAGCGAGGGAGAACTAGCATTGCTAATGTAACAAAATCCAGGACTGCAAGCACACAGCCTTCAGGGGTGATTGCTGGAATAACAAACATTCACATTCACTCACTGTTTAAAAAAAACTAACATGAATTGTGAGGATTTTGTTTCCATTCTGATTAGCAAAGCCAGCTGTGGATGTTAGCCCTCACTGGAGCCCAGCCACGCAGAGCTCCCGCTGCTCTGTGCATCTCTTCAGTCTGCTCTGGAGAGAGCCCTGCCATGGGCAACAGGGATGTTGGGTCCCAGATTGGATCCTTCTCTGACAAAGGAGTCTCCAGAGTGAAGATGTTGAGGAGCCCTGGAGAGGAAGCTCGTGCCCATTCTGTTTCCAGACACAGCAAACATCTTCAGATTTAAGCAGAAACCAGCTGTACAATCAGGCAAGTGAGATTCTCAGCAGAGATTTTTTGGAGGCAAAAGCCCACAGCACAGCAACGTGGTCCCTACCCAGGCTGAGCAAACAATGTCAGATAGGAACTAGAAGCCCTCCTGATCTTCCTAGGTTGGACATTAAGAAAAACTTCCTAACTGTCAGGGCAGTTAAGCACTGGAATAAATTGCCTAAGGAGGTTGTGGAATCTCCATTATTGGAGATTCTTAAGAGCAGGTTAGACAAACACCTGTCAGGTATGGTCAGATAATACTTAGTCCTGCCATGAGTGTAGGGGACTAGACTAGATGACCTCTCGAGGTCCCTGCCAGTCCTATCATTCTATAATTTTAAGAGTTCCAACCCAGCCTTTTCTGAGGTTCCCTATCTCGTTTGATTACTTTTTCATTCCCCAGTAGACATCCTTGCCACAAGCCTCTATACATCTAGATTCTGGCTAGGCCAGAAAATTAATTGGAGAAACACCAGGAGAAAGGCTGTGCTTCTGCTCCAGACCAACTGGAGGCGGGACATACGTGACAAAGCAGGATATATGCTGCCCCTATAAACTGCAATCCTGCAGGTCCAAGTTTGGATAATGTTCAGAAAATTGTCCAATCTCTTGGCAATTTACAGGGTTGGAAATAAACCCAAACTCTGAATCTCAGTGCTTTGCCCAAATAAGCTAAATCTTCAGATCCTTACTGATTTTTTTTGTTAATTTCTTCACCAAATTCCCATTGGATTCAAAGGGAGTTAGCCTGAGTAAGAACTGAGTAAGATCCTCAGGATTTAGCCATCTATTTTTCAGAGGGGTAGCCATGTTAGTCTGTATCCACAAAAACAATGAGGAGTCCGGTGGCACTGTAAAGACTAACAGATTTATTTGGGCATAGGCTTTCGTGGGTAAAAACCTCACTTCTTCAGATGCATATCCTCATTTTCAGACTCCCCACCTATATTTGTATTCCTTTGCATCATGATCTGCCCTGTCTCTCAGAAACCCATTTATTTTGTTATTTACTGAAATTATCATCTTACGGCTGTGAAAGATGAGGAACAATGAACAATCCCCTGCAGCCAAGTTCCCCTCTTCTTTCAAAAAAACCCTCCCATTTTTATAAGATGTATGCAATGCAATATCTTAATTTTTAAAAGAATTCATATAAAATTCTATAGCCAGCACATTTCAATGTAAACACAATTCAATGCAAGAAAAGAAGGGTTAAGACTGTTGGCTTCAGCTGCATCTTATGGTTTCTTTCCAGGTTTGCTACACCAATGTGTCAGTCCTGATCTTTCTGCATGATGTGATAGCAGCAGAAGGAGGAGGAGGATGTGGTCAATAGGCCATGAATGGAACTAGTTGAGTAATGAAAAGAAAAAGGTTCACTGCTATAGAAAAAATCCCCCAGCTCAAATTTGATTCACTGCTAATGGTGGGGCCATAATGGTCATATTTGTAAACATCCATTTGACAACCCACTCCTTGTGAAAATAACCGAGACTCCTGAAAGTTCCACTTGTACCAGAAAAACAGATAATTTGTTCTTCCCATTAATTATTCCCCCTCATTCAAAAGACTCAGTAATCCAGCCAGAGAACAGCATACCATGTGATCCATCACACATCATGAACAGCCCATGTATGAAGAGTTCACCTGACTCATCCAACAATTGGATGCCGATTCACAAATCTACTATACCTTATTTATTTATTTAGATTTATAAGTAGATCCCAAAGGTGCCTACTGAACACTCTACATGGCTTTGCCATTTACAAAATCAATTAACAAAATTAACCCAGATAATAATCCAACCAGCAGCCCCAACCACAGCTCAGCACTGATAAAACTCCCATCCTGCCCAAAACTCCACACAAAACACCTGCCTTCACACCGCTCTCTCCCCCAGATCCCAAATATGCATGTGTCCTAGCAGCATGTCCTGAAAGTCTCAGGGTATGGCTGCAGCATGGGTCAGCATACCCACCCTATCTTTATTCTAGCTGACATGGATAAAAATAGCACTATAAACGCAGTGACGCAGGCTTCAGTATGGGTTGAAAAAGCACAGCAGCATGTTGCTAGCCCATGCCACCATGTCTGCGTTGTAATTTTTAGCTGTTGGCTAAATTTAAATGAGCATGGGTATGCCAGCCCGAGCTGCACTCAAACCTCCAAACGCAGTGAAGACATAACCTACCATAAACTCTCTGGAGCAGGGAGTGTCTTTTTTGTTCCATGGTTGTACAGCACATAGCATGGCCATTACTGGGGGTCCTAAACACTACCACAATGCAAATCAATCATCATCATAATACATAGCTATTTCCAACCATGAGGGCCAGTAGGTTCCATAGCTGAGAGCCCCTCATGAAGAATATCTACTGCCAGCCTCCTCCCTTGTAAATCAAGCTCGAGCTGCTCATGCTGATTGCCACTGCCATGCGGAGAGAGATGGCTCGGCAAGTCCCATGCTATCTGAGGCTTTATTGGTCAACCTTAAATTCAACCTGTAAACCAATAGGCAGCCAGTGCAGATTCCAGAGCACCCTGCCACGTGCTCCTTCTGAGAAACACCACTTAGTAAGTGAACTACTGCATTGTTTCCAGATTACTGCATGGTGTAGCTCCATGGAGAGCTTCTCGCAAAGAATTATGCCCGGAGGTGTTAGAGGCGTGGATCATGAAAGTAAGATCCACTTCCAAAAATAAATGGTCTTGATCTCCTGGCTCGACAGACCCAGGCAAGGCATCCCTGCACCAGGAACCGTGTTTGCAAACTCCATGGTTAATAACACAGATACTGTACAGAATGGATGAACTAGCTGCTCACTAGCTCAGAACAGACCCAGTGACCCCATGTGTTCATTTAAAAAATAACGTGAGCAGCATGCGTTAAGGATAAGGGGAGCTCATTAATGGCTGACAACAGCTTTGATACCAGCCTTTGTTCAGCGGCGACTTAAATTCAGTACCCTACCACAGGAAAACTTTAACACGGTCCCAGAGAGCCCACAGTGGAAAACGGGATCAGGCCCATTTTATTTTAAAGGCCTTTTTCCTGCTTTCTGTAGCTGCTACAAATATCTAAATACACAATAATTAATTGCATGTTCTTGCCAATTAGCAGGCAATTATCTTTAAATTTACCAAGCAATTTTAAGAGTAATTACCTTCATTATAACATGCGCATTTCAGATTTCATGACAATGCTCTAGTATAAAAGATAAAAATAATCCCATAATTACTCCATTGGGATATACATGGGTCTTACATTCATATTCACATTAGTGTACATTACTAGTAATTAGCATATGCTTAAGCATCATTAATAAGAGCTATTTCATGGTCATATAAGGTGCTTCCAAACTATCTTGCTCTCCACTCATTACTACTAGATTTCATACAAATATATGTGCCAGCTCCTGTAGATGGCAGGTAAGGAACTGAATTCTTGGAACCTCAGCAACATTCAGCATCAACATATGTGCTCAGGCTAAGTCATGTGTGTGATCTGTTGCATGTGCGGGGGAGGGGGAGGAGTATGAGGTTATAATTAAGAGTGAGCATTTATTTATATTATGGTAGCACCTAGAGGCCCCAGTTGGGAGTAGATCCCCATTGTGCTAGGTGCGCCACAAAATATAGTGAAAGACAGACCCTGCCTATAAAACCTTACAGGCTAAATAGACAAGGGTGACTGAAAAACGAAGGTGCGGAGTGTCACAGTTGAGGGCAACTGCATCTGTATTCCCCTCTTTGGTCCATGGACACCTCCTCTAGGTTCCCAGCTCCTGAGCCGTCACTTCTCTTGGGCAGAACAACGCATCTCTCTCCACCCTGACTGGGGCTTTTCCAGCCTGCACACTTCCCTGACTACACTGGGAGTTCCCCAGATGGCCTAAGCAGGACAGTGTCTGCCCTTTGATTCTCCTCAGATGCTCTGAATACTTGTAATTGCCCAGAGTTATAAGGTACCACACAGCTCTTTCTAAGCAAGCACATTCAGCCTTAAGATGAAAGCACTACTGAGAAAACATGTTAAAAATGATTCAAGAACCTACCTGAGTGCTGAGAAGCTTACCAGAGATCACCCAAACTCCAGCATGGGCTCTGGTAGGTGTCAGACCTTCAAACCCCACCAAAGAGTTTTGCTGTGGTTACACGTTTATAGCAGCTTTACCTCAGAACAAGCTCCCACCCCCAGGAATAAGTCGATCTCTACTTCATGTAGCTTGGGCCTTGGATCTTCAAATTCCAGGAACAGGAATCAGCAGCCCATGGTTCTGTCCTCAGGGCCTAGCTTCTAAAGGTTGGATCCAGTTACCTCCCCCCAAGTATTTCTTGGGAAACCCACTTCACTTTGTCCCCAAAGTTACTCCTTGTCTGGCACATTGTTTCAAATAGTCCTTTGAAGCTCTTAACACTTCCCAAGGTTTGCATTGGCCACGGCTCCCCCCTATGTGACGTTACAGCCAATCCTACGGTAATTCATAAACTTTGCATTCAATCCAATAGTCTCCAAAGAGACTTAAAGTGAATTCAGTAAGGTTTTCATTGCATCATGGGAGATGTAGTCTGGCCAGGGAGCCCGGCCCATAGGAGAGTGGCATCCAGACAAGAGAAATGCAGTTTAATGTTGAACTCACTCAAAACAAAGCATTCAGGTCAGTTCAACAAACTGAAATACTTTGAATAGGGTCAAGTCAACGCAAAAATAAATATTTTGATTTTTTCAACCATAAATAAATAAACATCAGCAAAATGAAAAAATTCTCCTGAAATTTTCAGTTTTATAGAAACTACATTTTGGGTCAAAAAAATCCCCAACCATCTCTACTTATAGATGTTATCTATGTATTATTGGTAATGACAAACCATAAGACACTCAGATACTAGGCTGGTAGTATAGTGATGACAATGGTAGAAGAATAGAATAGATGCAAAGTCTGTCACTCTCAGTAGAAATGTGCTGCGTCAGCACTGAAGTGTGTTAAGAAATGTCCCTTAATGTGGCATAACTTTATTTTCAAGGATTTGTGTTGAGGGATGTCACACTTTTCCAGATGAAGTTTCTGTTTATGAAATATTATTGTTAAAGGGAAGGGCGTTCAGGTGTTCCTCTGCTTATGTTGCTTTCACTCCTGCCTTTATTTGAGGAAAGACATCTCACAGCACATGAGAAAAGCACAAGGGGTGAGCTGGGAGAGAATTTATTTCCACACAGAAAGCATTTTTCTGTAAATAGGATTCTGGAAAGGCTACAGGGGCACCGCGGAACATGTCAGCATCTGTGTGTGGAGGTGTAAATAGCTTCTCAGATAGCAGGGAGAGTTCTGGCCTGTGCCTGTAGCTGATGATGAGTTGAGAGTGAATTTTACAGGGAACATGCTTTCCCAATAGTGAGTCCCACAGAGTGTGAATTGACAGGCTCAAGGCCTGTTCTGATAGGCCCAGTGCGTGGAAAACAGGTATTTGCTTCTAGTCATGGGAAACTTCCCTTCTATACTGAATAATCTAATCCTGAGTGCTCATTTTCCCTTCTTCAGATTATGCATTTTCATTACTTCCAAGCTGCCCAGCTCAGATCTTTGGTATCTGGGAGAAAACTGATATCATGGAACCATTTCAGGAAACAAATTCTTTCTCCATTTTGTTTAATATATTTTAATAGCAAGTTTGCTCTTCTAAAGCACTTATTATATAGACACTCAAAGGGCTTTACAGAGGGAATTAATTAAGCCTCTTAAGATTCCAGCCAAGACTTACTGTTCCAGTTAGATCCTTTATTATTCCCATTGCACAGATGGAGACATGGAGAGGTCACACATGGAGTGTAGCTGAGCTGGCAATGGAAGCCCTGGGTTCTGACTCCAATCTGTGTTTCTCAAAGGACAGGAAGGAGCCCAGAAGGACTAGCTGGAGGGAGATGGGGGGCATGGACAGACGCTGCTATTGTTCTCCAAGGCCTCAGACATCATTTAAAATAAAAAAGTTGCTTTGGTTACAAAAAAGCATGTTCAAAATGTGACAAAGTATAACTGATACAGGGATTTCTGTCTGATTTTCCCTCAAACAAGAGGTATGAGGCTGGCTGTTATCCGATCCACTAGGGATGTCGTTTGGATTCTTGCACATTAGGTCAGTTTCTTGGCTTAAGTAACTAGAGTGCCAGCCACCTCAAGTCTAAACAGGCCCCCCCTGCCTGCTATCCATGAAGGGTACCTGGGATGCACCAGAAGGTTCATGGTTTGGTCATTGTCCCTGCCAATGTTTGGCCTGGCAGTAAGATCTGCTAGCAGAAAATACACTCACCCCTTGCAACTCAACATCCATACTAAATTGGATCATGCCCAGCTTAAAAAGGTCCATGCCAGCCGTTTGGGAACATCAGCTGCTGTGAAAAGTTGGGGATGAAAGAACTGATTGTTCAGCACGAAAACAAGAGTGGACATTGGAACATGGAATGTGAGAACCCTATGTGAATGCAGCAAAGTCAGAATGTTAATTGACCAACCTGAAACTAGAGCTACATCCTTTGTTGTTGTCCCAGGCTATTAAAGAGACAAGGTGGGTGAGGGAATATCTTTTATTGGACCGGCTTCTCTCCTTTTCCATAGACATTCTTGGGATTTGTGCCAAGTGGAAGTGGTGAACTTTTTATAAAGTGTTGTAAAATCATTTACTTTGGAAGGACAGACAATATTCCCAGAGATGGCGTTATCTTTGTATTGTCAGAAAATGCCTGCAGTTCTTTGAAAAGCTGTAGGTAAGTCTCTTCATGCATAATGAGCATTAAACTATAAGTGAAACATGATCCTGTAACTATAATACAAGTCTATGAACCCACAACAGATGCGGAAGACAGTGCCATTTTTACAATGAACTCTAAGTGGAAATTGAAGCCACATTCAAGTCCCTTAAAAACAACAAGGTACCTGGTCCAGATGGCATACTGCTTGCAGTGTTAAACCATGACAGAAGAGGCATGATTATGTTCCTTTGCAAACTATTTAACCTCATTTGGATGAAGGGTGAAAGCGCTGAAGATTGGCAATGCTCAGTCACTGCGTCACTCTTTGAGAAAGGTGATCTGACAGATTGCAATAACTACAGAGGGATACATACATCTTATTACCATTCCTAACAAGGTATTCTGTAGAGCGATTCTTGGCCAAATGAAAAGAAGAGCAGAGGAAATCAGTTCTGAGTCACAAGCTGGCTTTAGACCTGGCCGCTCCACCATTGATCAGATATTTGCTTTCGTCAAATCTTGGCAAGACACACAGTGTTCAATATACCCCTATTTTGAACATCTATTGACTTTACAAAAATCATTTGACTCCATTAACAGAGAGGTTCTGCGGAAAGTACTCAGGTGGTAGTGTTAAAGCAGCAAGCTGATTCAAATACTGCATAGTCTGTATAGCAGAGCTTGGCATGCAGTAAAAGTCAGTAGCGCTCTGAAGTGAAAACTGGAGTTAAACATGGATGCATACTCAGCCCAATAGCTTTTGCTCAGAACACATCTTGTCCAGCTCCCTTAGTAACATTGATGGAGACTGTCTGTTACAGCTCCATTTTGTTTCTTAAAGCTGTCCCCTTACTCCATTTTGTTCTTGTTCTCCTCTGTGGCCGCCCCTCCCTGGCTGTTAAGTTGTTTACCAGGGCCTCTGCCCTTCTCAAAGGGAGGGCCCCTTAAGTTGTTTAACAAAAGCCATTGCCCTTCTCAAAGGGATGGCCACTTGTGCTAAGTGGGACCACTGCTCTGTTCAAAGGGTTAGTCCTGTTATCACCTTGTTAAAACCTGGGCTTGGTGTAGGGTAGGCTCTGTCCAGAGCTGCAAGACCTATTGTGTTTTTAAGATCCTGGGCATGAGTCATACCTCTGGGCTCAGGACTAGTCCAAACATGTCTTGGTGGCTGCCTGCAGGTTTTTTTTCTCTGCCTTCTCTCCTACCTGTAAGAGGGGGAGCCAATCAGAATTACTGGCGGGAAGCTGCCAGGGTTTGCCTTTATAAACAGACATTTTTTGAACAGACTTCAGAAAGGTTCTTGCATTGCTGCCTGGTCTGATCAACCAGGGGTTCTGGGGGTCCTTTCTCCGCTCTCGTTTTATTTTTGAGCGTACCCCCGTTTTTGACCCCCCCCCCTACGAAGAACAAATTGCTGCCTGAGAGATCTCCTGATTATCAAGACTGTACCGAGCCTTCTGATGTGCTTCCTGTTTCTGCCTCTGCTGCTGCCTTGGGGGATGGTAAGAATCCCTCTGTGAAACTTTCTATACTTTTATTTTATTATTTTAGCTGCTGGCTCTGTCTCCCCAGCACACAAACTCAAGCTAAACCTTGGTCTGTGTCCTAAAACCTCTCTTACCCGAACTCAAGCTAAACCTTGGTCTGTGTCCTAAAACCTCTCTTACCCCCCCCCCCCATCCTGGCTGCTGGCAGGGACAGAGACTGCATGTCATTGGGGTAAAATATCAATCCCCTTGACTTTGCAGACAATATCGTAATGATAATGCCACAGAAAAATGCAACCAAGCAGCAGCAAGTAACCTGCACACAACAGCCAGAAAACAGGGATTATAAATGAATGAGCAAAAGACCAAACTAATGGTAACATCAAAAATTAAGGATCAGGCCAAATTAGTCATTAATGGTGTGGACATGGAGCAAATAGACAGCTTCTGCTACTCGGGTTCCACCATAACAAAACAACTGCTGTGAAGATAATATCAACAAGTGGATGTCAATGACAGAGTCAGGGCAGTCTTTCCTAATGGTTAGAGCAAGAGTTTGGCCAACCAGTTAGAGCTGGATCCTGACGGGAAAGGTTTAGGAGTGATGCCAAGAGCCAGAGGCACAAGCCAAAGCTAAAGGGTTAAATGGAGTCATAGTTAGAAGGCAGAGCTGAAGGTCAGTGCCTGGAATCAGAAGCCAGGTACAAACTGGGGTTGGAGCCAGGCTAGAGGCAGCAGAGGCCAGGACAGAACCAAGCACAGTTGCAGGCTTGGAATGCGTTGAGCAGCCACTGGACTCTGCTGCTGCTGAGTTTTAAGTATCAGCTTGCTGATTCCTGCAACCGATCAGGTGGCACAGTCAATCTGACAGCTTTTATAAGGGCCAACTGTGCTCATCAGGTGGCCAGGAGACTGGCTCTGCTACAGGCTGACCCCTGCCAGCAGATAACCATTGCCGGCAGTGGTTAAATAAAAATATTTGGAAGCTTAAATCAGGGTCCATGACGGCTAAAACCAGATTATATACCATGCTCATTGTAGCAACACATGGGTACTGACAAAGCACCTGGAGCAAAAGCTGCAAACATCTGACATGTTAGACAAATTAGAGGATTGGGCCAAAAGAAATATGATGAGGTTCAACAAGGACAAGTGCAGAGTCCTGCACTTAGGACGGAAGAATCCCATGCACTGCTACAGACTAGGGACCGAATGGCTGGGTAGCAGTTCTGCAGAAAAGGACCTAGGGGTTACGGTGGACGAAAAGCTGAATATGAGTCAACAGTGTGCCCTTGTTGCCAAGAAGGCTAATGGCATTTTGGGTTGTATAAGTAGGGGCATTTCCAGCAGATCAAGGGATGTGATCATCCCCCTCTACTCAGCACTGGTGAGGCCTCATTTGGAGTACTGTGTCCAGTTTTGGGCCCCACACTACAAGAAGGATGTGGATAAATTGGAGAGAGTCCAGCGGAGGGCAACAAAAATGATTAGGGGGCTGGAGCACATGACTTATGAGGAGAGACTGAGGGAACTGGGATTGTTTAGTCTGCAGAAGAGAAGAATGAGGGGGGATTTGATAGCTGCTTTCAACTACCTGAAAGGGGGTTCCAAAGAGGATGGATCTAGACTGTTCTCAGTGGTAGAAGATGACAGAACAAGGAGTAATGGTCTCAAGTTGCAGAGGGGGAGGTTTAGGTTGGATATTAGGAAAAACTTTTTCACTAGTAGGGTGGTGAAGAACTGGAATGGGTTACCTAGGGAGGTGGTGGAATCTCCTTCCTTAGAGGTTTTTAACTTGACAAAGCCCGACATGAGGTGCCTTATGGTATGAAAAGGCTAGGTAGACTAAGAAATGAGCACATCCATAGAAGGTGCCAACGACAATGGTTTGACCTCATACTGACTGCCTAAAATTGTTCTCTGCGGCAGAGTGCATGATGGGAGAAGCTGGGTACAATCATTGAGGAGACGGTGGTATAACATGGTACATAAAATCATCCAGCTAACTGCCCAGCAAGCTAAAGTGGTGGCTCAAAACAGACATGGCTGGAATCTGTTCATAACCTTGGCCCTACCCAAGATGGGAAACGGAGATGATGATGAATAGCTGTGAGGTGTAAACTACCCTATTCATTTCCAGAGATGGTCAAAAAATGCCAAAATTGTCAATTTTTAAAAAGATTTCACATTTGTTTGATTTTTTTATTAAAAAACTGAAAACAAAAAAAATTAGAGTTTTGAAAACAGAAATTATTTACCAACATCAGTTTTCAAAAACTATACATTTTTTGGTCGTCACTTTCAGTTTTTCTGTGAAAAACTAATTTAAAAATGGATTTTTTTTCTCAATTTCCTCTGAACAAGAATTTTCAGCCAAAGTTGTTTACTGAAACCCAGAAAAAAATATTGAAAAAAACAGAACATTTCAAAAAAAAATGAAAATTTTATGTGAACATTCTTTGGTTTCATTGTAAACCCAGTTTTCACACACACAAAAATGCTTTGGTGGAAAAATTTTGACCAGATCCATTCATTTCAGTGGGCACTAACTCATGTAAACGATGATACTTTAAATGTCAGTATTGTTAATTGGTTCATTGCTCACCCAAAGTGTCTAAGAAAAGAAAGAAAGGATCCTATCATAAGGATCTGCAGCAGTGTTTAACAAAGTGTGTTATCATGGTGGAGGACACAGATTACTAGCCAGAGAGCACTGCAGATATAAACAAACAGGGCTTGGCTTTTAACTTTTAGTTCTGTGGTTTGAGCACTCACCTGGGATGTGAGAAACTCAGGTCCAAATGCCCAGCCTAGAGCAAAGACTTGAATACAGGCAGCTGTCCCTAGCCAGCAGGCAATATGCTAGTCTGAGATTGGGTGGGCTCCCTCAGTCTTACCCATTGAAGCCAGGGAGAGTTACTCTGTAGCCCTCTGGTTAGGCAGAAAGTTGGAAGTGGGAAGGCAATCAACCTGTCTTCCCGGCTCCCCGGCTCCAATCAATAGTCTCTAACACGTTTTTGTACTGAACTTTGTAGCACTTTCTGGTGTCCTGGACACTTTTACGAGTGCCCAGTGATTGCCCAGTCCATCACAAACTATAAAGGCCCCGTGAGTAAACATGAGGGTGAGGTGGCAGGGACCTTCTCTCATTCCATTGCCTCTGTATAGCTACCCTGAATCCTGGGGGACAGCACAACCCTGGTCCCCTGCCGGTGCACTCCTGGGCACTATCAGTCTGAGAGAGACATTGGGCAAAGAGCTTAGCACCAACCAGCAGAGCTAGCTGGGTGCAGAAGCCCTCCACATCCATTTCCCAGGGATCCCCAGAGGAATTTAGGTTGAATTGTCCCCGGCCCTTCCCCGCCGCAAGTGCATGGGTTGGGATCTTGCCCAAGCCTGGAACATGCCTGGGGATCCTTTGGGTAAAAAGCACTGTATGTATGTCAGGCATTAAATGCTATGAGGCCAAACCCTCCACTCGTCTTTTAACTCCAATGATTTCAATGGAGCTAGGCATCTGAACACCTTTGCGCATAGCTGGGCAAAACTCCCAATGAAGTCAGTGGGCCCCGTGCTGAGGTCCATACTCAGCATATTTTTCAGACTGGATGAAGTGTACATTTTTCACAGTGAGAATAATTAACCACTGGTCATGGAGGATTTTCCATCACTGACTATCAAGATTCACTGTTTTTCTAATAGATCTGTTCTAGGAATTACATTGGGGCCATTCCCTGGACTCTTTTGTATAGGAGGCCAGACTAGATGATCACAATGGTCCATTCTGGCCTTAGAGCGTGTGAATCTATGAATAAAATCTCCCACTGATTTCCTTGGCAGCATTTCCCGACTAATTCCCCGTCCCTGCCTCCCCTCCCCGCCCCCGCCCCCGGGTCTGGCCTAATGGCTCTGATGCATTATTATTATCATTGCTTTTGCATTCCTAGTATAATGATCTCCTCGCAAATCTTGTAAAAGACACCTCAGCTCCTCCAGGCTCTGGTTCATGCAGTGAAAGCATCTGTCAGAGACACTCTCTCCACTCCTCCAGTGCCGTGCCAGGCTTTTTCTTCCAGCAACCCTCCAGTTGTTCCTCTTTGACCTCTGAGGACTATAAGGAAAGGAGGAGATCTATTTTTGGCCCTGGACAAGCCGCTGTTTTGGAAGGAAAGAGTTGCACAGATGCAGCAGCTGTTCCTCCAACATTCTATTGCCAAAGGTTCCCAGTTACCCCGGCCACTGCATCCCTGCCAGACTCTGCCTTTAGAATTAAGCCTAAATTTTACTGAGTGTTAAAGGAAGGATTTCAAGTTACCAAACAAAACATGTTAATCTTCTTCACATGGATGGACTAGGGGACAAATTCCACAGCTCTTTCTAAGTCTGGCACTTATCTGCCCTCCTTCACTGCAGGATCTGAGTGCTTCTCATGTGTTTATGCATTTACCATCACAGCCCCCTGTGAGGTAGGTGCTAGTAACCCCATTGTGCAGACTGGGAACCGAAGCACAGAGGGCCGAAGGGGAAGCATGCACTGCAGGTAGAGCTGTGATTGCAGCCCATGTAGACATACTGAGCTAGCTTTAATCTGGCTAACTAGCACATTTGGTGAAGGCGATTGATTATCTACACGCTCTGGCTGGATTGTGCCTCAGGGTGTAGTCTCCAGCTCACCCCATGCCAGAAGCTGGGGTTGGCCGATATTATAAAGCCTGGGGCTGCTGGTGCGGTAACAGCTGATTTTTTTTTAAAATGTGGCGCATAATAATAATTTGAACGTTTTCCTGTAAAAGCCGTGCCATGGCATGTATTACAACCAGGTGTGGGCATAGCTGAGTGACTGGGAAGGTTATTAGTGAATCCATTTTTGATTAATGAAAGCTGGGCTGTGAAGCTGCTGAATGGGCAATTGGTTAAAAAAAGTGACAGCTTTTTCTGGCCCTTCCTCCTAACCCCATCATCTCCTGTTCCATCCCTTCCCACCTCTCTCCCTCCATCTAATTCCTTCATCCATCTTTCACTCCCCATTCCCTCAGATCAGCTCCTCCCCAGAATGGCTGCAATCCATTGTCCATTTATATTTTGTTTCCCAACTCAGTTGGGAAGGAGCAGCTGAGATTCTTGCCCCAGAGCAGACACACTGAGCACGAGCCCATAAGGGTGATATTGGGAGATCAGAATCCTCTACAAGCCCAGTCCCGGGGAGACTTCACTTTTGTTCTTTCTTATTTTGTTGTTTTTCATTTACTCTGTAATTAGAGTCACGTAGGCTGAAAGCAGATGACTGTTCCTGCCGTATGGAGAATATAACAAGACACTGCATGATTAGGGAGAGAGAACACTACAACAATTGTACACATTAGACGTCCATCAGCAATTCCAGTGCAGGGACTGGCATAACTTTAAAATATTTGAAGGCTTGTACAGTAAAAGCTGTTTTATCAAGGTTTTCGGGGAACTGGGGGCCTGTAAGTGAAAAATGCGTTAAGTAAGAGGGGGGAGTTTGGGTGCAGGAGGGGGTGTGGGGCCAGAAGAGGGTTGGGGCACGGGCGCGTGGGTGAAGCGTGGACTCTGGGAGGGAGTTTGGGTGCAGGAGGGGGCTCAGGGCAGGGGGTTGGAGCACGGGAGGGGGTGCAGGGTGCCGGATTCACGAGGCATTCACCTCAGGTGGCTCTGTGCAAGCAGGGTCCTGTCCTGGCTGCTCCTAGGCGGAGGCACGGCAGGCGGCTCTGTGCATTTCCTCTGCCCGCAGGCGCTGCCCCCGTAGCTCCCATTGGCCGCAGTTCCAGCTAGTGGGAACTGCAGATCTAGCATTCAGGGTGGGGTGGGAGCAGCACGCAGACCCACCTGCCATCCCTCTGCCTAGGAGCTGGGACAGGTCACCTCTTGCGCGCACCCCAGATCTGGCACCCTGCACCCCAACCCCATGTCCTGAGCCCCCTCCCACACCCCAACTCCCTGCTGGCCCCGCACCAACCGGAGTATAAACCAGAATTCAATGAAGATCAGAAATGCCAGTTTATAGAGCTTTCCAGTTGGTGAAGTGCTGGATAACACAGCTTTTACTGTATTTCAGTAAGTGTGATGATCACCCTCTTGGCCAACACACGCACCAGGGACTGAGCCAGGGATCTCTCGAGCTAAAGGCATGAATTCTCACAGCTTGAGCCAAACTGTGGGACACAGGGATGTAAGAGACTCTTATCCTCTATGGATCAGGCATATGGGTGACATGTAACACATTGAGTGGGTTACATAGACCCTCAATGACACTGCGCTCTGACTAGTTAAGACAAGTCCATTTCAGTGCCAAACACTGGAAGAGGACCTGGTTAGCAATACATCACCATACTACCTACTACGTACAGTACAGAAAAGGCTGCCAAATGTGGAGTCAGAATTAAAGCTACTGTCATATCCCATCCTGAGACAGCGGCACTGTACTGACTAAGGAGTGTGGGCAGAGAAGATGGCATGCGGCTAACAGTCGGCTTGGAATACAACTCTGCGTGCTGACATTCTCTCAAATGCCACAGACTGTTGCTCACCATGATGCAACCCTGTCCACGCCTGTCACTCACAATCCAACTCAAACAAGACCAGATTTCTCTGGAACCCAGCAAATACCAGCGGACTTCCCAAAATCTGTCCATTCACTCTGAATCCAAAGGAAGATACCGAGGGTCACAGAGATGATGCGGGGTGTTGGGGGAGGATTAGTCAAGGGGCATTATTGCGATTCAGCTGTCCAATTAACACGTCTATTGGCACTTCTAACCATCCCCCGCACCTACACGCACTCTGGTGTCAGAGTGAATTGGATCCAGGCGGAGTGGGATGCTTAAAAGCTGGGGGGGGGCAAGGGGTCACAGTGAGCCCAACTTCTATTAAAAGGAAAGAAGAGTGACTTCAAAACATGTTTTGCTCCTCCACCGATCTCAATATGAGCCATTCGCAGAACCTGAAGCCAAGTGGTTGCCATGGTCACCCATGCATTGCCAACTGGTGATTTCCCTGTCCATTTCCTCTGAATGAGAGACTGGATCAAGCATGGCCGGTGCAACCATTTAGGTGACCTAGGCGGTCACCGAGGGCACTAGGATTTGGGGGGCACCATTTTCTTCGGCAGCGACCGCGGCAGCTGGATCTTCGGCCGCCCCGGTTGCCGCCAGCATTTAGGCAAAGGAAGCTGGGGCAGGGGGGCGTGGGGACGGCCGCCTGCAGCAAGTAAGGAGGGGGGCGGCATGCAGGGGAACTCCCCACCCCAGCACACTCCTGCCCCGCCTGCTCCCCACGTGCACCATCACTGCTTCACTTCTCCCACCTCCCAGGCTTGCGGCGCCTAAGCTGATTGGTGCCGCAAGCCTGGAAGGTGGGAGAAGTGAAGCAGCGATGGCGTGCTTGGGGTGGAGACAGAGCAGGGGTGAGCTGGGGCGGGGGGGTGCCTCAGGGCAGAGGGTGGGGGGTGGGGAGCTGCCGCAAGGGGGGCGCCTCAGGGCGGAGGGGGGGAGCTGCTGCGGGGGGGGCGCCTCAGGGCGGAGGGGCGGAGCTGCCACGGGGGGGCGCCTCGGGGGGGGCGCGGGGGGAGGAGGAGGGCGCAAGGTGGAAGTTTCACCTAGGGCACGAAACATCCTTGCACCGGCTCTGGGACCAAGCCTCCTGGCGCAAGCGGGTTCTAGGAACCGACCTGGCTGGAGGCTGTCTCAGAGCCTGACTCATCTCGTTTACTCTGGTGTAAATCCAGAGCCTCTGAACTTCTCCAGCTCTGGCTTTGATTTTGGCCAGTGCCTGCAAACTGAAGCCATATGGGAGGTACTGAACCCAGGTGCTCTCCAAGTGTCACCTAGGAGCCTAACTGGGCTCAGACTCCTGTTAACCCCTGGTTAACCAGTTGATATACCCTATCACATGACCTGAACTAGAACTGGGCAGGATGCTACCTCAAATATGTCTATTCTTTGAAACATGGCTGAAGGGGCCTTTAATCACCCCAAAAGTCCAGGAGTGGGTCGGGGGTGGGCTTTGACACATTCAGTGAATAACTGGAAAAATAGTGATACTTTTCAGATAAATCATTTGGTGAATATGTATGGATTTGGTGTCAGCTGTAGAGCTGGGCAGATATCTTTGAAGAGAATATTTACAGGTTACACATTCAATAGATTTCATGGGTTTTTCAAGTGAACTACACAACAGATATTTTACAAACACTGACTCCTGTTTCCACAGAATAAACCCCAACACTAAGCTGCATTCTACCACCGAACCCCAACGCTGATCCCCTTCTACGTCCAAACCCCAACACTGACCTTCCTTCTAACCTCCAAACCCCAACACTGACCCCCCTTCTAACCTCCAAACCCCAACACTGACCCCCCCCTTCTAGCTAATAAACGAAACAGCCAACAAAAAAAGAGGTGATAAATACATTGTAAACATTTGAAGCAAAATGTCTTCCCCAAGCAGAGTCTTTACCCAGGAGAGGGAGAAGAGCCATGAAGTCCACCAGAGGCTTGCTGTTATTATTGATTTTACATAGACAGCGCCCAGATACTACGGTGATGGCCAGCAGGATAAAACCCTATGATAGATGATCACAGCCTGTAGCCCATAGGTGTTCCCTGATGGTCTGTGCTAGGTTTTCCCACACACAGGGAGTAGCCACGTACTCTCAGCCTGAATGGTTCGTCATTTAAATTAAGGAAAACAATAAAACAAGAAAGAACAAAAGCAAAGTCTCCATGGTGGGTGGCTCCTCCGTCGCATAGCCGAATGGCGGCTGCCTCTGCAGACAGCAGGGTCTCAGAAATGTAAAGGTGTGGGTCACAGAAATCAATGTCCACAGCTGTGTACACCCAGCACTGAGATGCCCTGAGGCTGCACTTTGTACCCAATTATACTCTTTGTACCCAGTTGACCACGGAAGGCGGCAGTACGCGGAACCAGCTTCTCATTCCTTCAAAAGGTGCCCTGGGGTTACTGGCTGAATGCCGGAGATGGGCGATGGCTAACAAGCGTTTGGATTCCCCTGCCCTCCTGGGGCAGCAGAGAGGCCCAGAGGGAGGGTGGAGCCCGTGGTTAGAAGGCTAGGAGGCCCTGGTGCCCCAGGTATCCTCTGGACAGAGTGTCGGCGCATGGTGCTGTTCATTCACCCAGGTTACATGAGGCTTTGAGCAGAGGAGCCAGGGAGACATAGCAGCAGGGGCTCAATCAGTGCTCAGAAAGGCTGAGAATCTCCACTGGGGCTTAACTTCAGCAGCCTGGAGTCCCTGACGTGGGGCCCATCCCACATCCATTGAAGTCAATGGCAACTCCTTCCACTGGCTGCCAACGTGTGTATCGAATAACGGACTGGGCAGTGTGGAAAATATCGTTTAACAACATTTAGGTTTTTCAGATATGGTGTCAGGTTTGTAAAGAATGTGCTATGCCTCATGCAAGCTCCCCGGGGCAGAGACTGAGCTGTGCGGGGCAGCATGCTCCTGCAGCTCAGCCACGGGTGTGAGCCCCAGCTCTGCCATTACCTTGCTGTGTGACTCTGTGCCAGTAACTTTTCATTGCTCCGTCCTTTGGACTCCCCTTCTGTGAACTGGGGTGAGGATACCTTTGTAAAGTGCTTTGGGATCTGCACATTACAAGTGTTATTATTCCATTCGCTGTAAAGAGCCGTGTTCTCTAGTGGCACTGCAGGAAAAAAATCATAAATATCTGTGAGGTGGTTTGAGGGTATAAAGCACCCGGGACTTCAGCATTTTGACATGTCTAATCTGAGTGACGTGGAGGACACCACGAGGCTGTTAAATCCAGCTGTCAGCCATCAGCTGGTAACAGCAGTAATTGGGGACAACATCTGGATGGGTTTCTGCACACATAACCTGGGAAGGGAAGAAAATAGAGAGCCGCAAGGAGCAGCTGCATCCACATGAGACAGGTTTCCACAGCTCCTAGTAGCTCAGCCATGGGGAGGGACTGGTTCATTTGTTTGCTGCACTGCCCTACAGGGAGGGTAGGAATCACACAGGGAGGCTCCAGTTTCTTCACTTCCTCTCCTCCCGCCATGCCTGCTCTCTATCCGATTCCCACCATTCATCCCTTCCATCCAGTTCCTCATTTACAATGCAGCTCTGCTCTGTCCCCTGCCCCCTCACTCCCTGCATGTCTCAGAGTCCTGGCTGCTCATCGTAGTGACCAGACGAAGTTCCCCCAGCTGTAGAGCTCACGGAAGGAGACAGATGGCTCCCTTCCCTCTCATCAGCTATTGCCACTGCATCCTCAGCACCACTAGTTCTCAGCCCCGTATGCCTGTGCAACCCCCCCTGAAGGCGATGGGGATGCACAGGTGGCAGGAGGGTGGGATATTGGACTGTGTAAGCACCGACGCTGGCAGGGACATGTGAGAAGCGTGAGCTGGATTCTCATCACATCCCAGATGAGTTGGCAGCATGAGGAAAAAAACATCTTCTCTTTGTAAATGGAGCATGTTTGCTCTGCAGTCCCTGGTGGACAGTGAACATGGAGCCTTGTGCTTCCATCGCTCTAGATCACTCCTGAGAGGGGATCCACACCTCAAAGAGAAAAATGAAATGTGTTGTCGCTGAGATGCCCAGGCCATGTGGAGGGACACCAGGCAGATCGAGGACCAGCTCCGCCTGGATAAACTGTTGCCTACAGATCATAAGGAGTTTGGTTACAGTCTTGGGTCTGGGCTGCTGAGCAGCTGCAGAACAGCCAGGGCATTGACTGAAGCTGGCCAGTGTCATGCAATTACATGACAAGAGAACTGGGGTGCTAGGCGCAGTATTTACAAGCTGCTCTACAGCTACTCCCTCCAATGCTCTAGCCATCACCTTCCCTTCTCATTGTTTAACTGACTAGATACAGCTCGGTTCTCCTTCCTCTTCCTTCAGCCCAGTCCTGACTCGAGGTTCAAATGGACCCAGCCTGGTCAGGGAACTGTAGGCCAAGGGGACTTGCTTTGAGGCCTCACTCTGCGATTAATCCAATGCTCCCCTGTCCTCGCTGCACGCTTGTCTTCCCTGAGGAAGGGGACACTGCCAAAGCCTGGCCTCGCTGTGCATGAGACGTGGCCCCGCTCTGCTTTCCCCAGCGCTGGCGACGGGGAGGGAGGCTTGTTCACTGAACACGCCGTGCTCTCGCTCCTCACACCACTTCACATTTCTAAAGGCTCCGCTTTCAAGTTGTCACATAAAGACAACGTGGGAAGCCCAGGCTGCATCGGAGAGAAATGAGGCCACAGCAGGTGCTGGCTCTCCTTTGGGATGGGAGGTGGTAGCTAGGTCTGCGAGGGGTTTCATAAGTCTGAGCGTATGCAGCTTCCACCCGCCGCTGTGGAAATGACAGTGCTCTGCAGAGCTGGTCAACAGCCTGTCTACTCCAGCATCCTGTCGCCAACAACGGCCAGTGCTGATGCAGCAGCAGGTGTGAGCCCCCCATGTTGAAATATTGCCTCATGGTTAGAAATTTCCTCCTGACCCCAGTTCCTAGGCGACATCACCTCCAGCCACTGTTGCAATTAGCAGTCCCAGTGGCAAGAAGTGAACAGTCCAGGAAACTAAACTACCCTCTTTAGGCAGAGATGATCCCTGCAGGTGCATTGATGGGGCAGCGGGGGGAAGCTGCGTGGCCTTGCTTGTGTGATCTCTGTTCCAAGCCTATCAGGCACTTTGTGCCAGTGCTAAGTTCACTTAAAACAAAAGGACATCTTCAGGCCAATGCACCCAAACCACCATGTAACTGCATGCTCAGCATCCTGGTTCTTGTTTAGCTTAGGTTCTTATCTGCCCCTCCCGCCACCAAATCACTCTAGTATCTGACACCCCACACCCCTGTGAGGTAGGGGAGGGGCATTACCCCCATTTTGCAAATGCACAGAGAGAGCGTGTGACACACCCAACGTGACAGAGAAAGATTGTGGTGGAGCAGGGACATGATCCCAGGTCATCCAGGTCCTACAGTAGTGTCCTAAACCCCAGGCCATCCTGCCTCACTAGCATGGATGCCCATGCCCACACTGTTTGCCTGTCATGCAAGCTACATTGATTATAAAAACTTTCATTATGGTCAGCTGTCCCATACAGTCTGAGTAATAGGCTGAGCTCTGCTAGCTTGTGTCATGAGAACTTGCTTCCCTGCTGTTCCAAAACTGAGCTGACTTCAATGGGTCTCATTGCCTGATTTCCTTGTCTGCCTTCAGGAAAGCTATTCAATCAAACCGGAGAGATGCCACAGCATCGGGCATGGCAGTTTTCTCAAGGCAAATGTGTCAGGAAGATTCCAAGGTTGTCTCCAGACAGTTGTGAAATATCAGATCCCCGTTATTATTTATATGTTGACAGCTCCAAGGTAACTAGCTGGCTTTGGCTGCTCTGTTGAAGGAGGGGCAGACAACAGCGGAAAAGCCCAAAGAGCTACCTTTCGGGAACCTTTCAGATTCCATAGAAAACAACACGACACGTACTTAGCTGTAGAAGAGCCCAGGGAACTGCAAACACACCCAGCTGTGGAGACCACCAGTGTCCAAACTCCATTCACTCAAGGCTCTGAGGTTAGTTATGTCCCCGAGGGATACACGGATAGACTGAGGCTCAGAGCTTAGAAGCTTCAGGGTCCAGTTACCTGAAGCGCCTGAGCATGGCAGGGCTGCCCCGAGGGTGGAGCTAATCTGCAAACCCACTCCTGGAAAGCCTGGACTCCTTTCTGTGACTCTGACACAGAGCAGAATGTACCCTCTTGGCTCAATGGGCTTAGTCGCAGCACTAAATAGTACACAAGGTGAGTAAGTGTTGCAGAACTGGGCCCCTTGGGAGCTCAGCTCCACAGGGAGGAGGTCAATAAGCTCTGCAGAATGGCATCTCCTGGTTTTCCAGAGATCCTAAAACCCCCCTGGACCTCTGGGGAATGGAGCTTTCCCTGCACAGAGCAGGACAAACAAGCATTTGGGCCTGCCTCACCAATATTTCTTGGTCTCACAGGAACATAGGCATTGCTAGACTGTCTCGGCCCCAGCCTGTCTCTAAAAGTGGCCAGCACCAGAAGCTTCAGAGGAAAGTGTAAGAAACCCTGCAGTAGGCAGAGGTGGGATAATCTGTCTCTAGGGGAGTCTCTTTCTAAACCTGATTAGTCAGCGATTGGGAGTGTTATAGCTCTTCTGTTAGCATTGGCTCTCCTCACTCTCTGGGTTTTCTTGTTACACCTCAGTGTGCAATATGAAATAAAACCTCTGGAATGCAAATCTGGGTGAACAATTCATGGTAAATCATTTATTTGGCACATAGCTCCTCTTCTCCTGTTCACAGTTGTCCATGGACAGATTGTGATGTTCTCATATTGATGATATTGTTCACCGTAAAATTTCTGTGAACAGTTCTTGGGCTGTCATTTGTTTTCAGGCTCTTAGCTAAGAACAATCCACATTCAAAATTCGAGCTGTTTTGATTTGGGAATAGGTCAAATGGTATGTTCTGCATCCTATGTCTATGCAGTTGTTCTTCGTCTTTGCTCTGTCCTGTGTCTGGATGGGTGACTCTTGTTCTATGTCTCCAAGCGCTTCTGCTGAGTCCCTCTTCCAAGTTGACGCTTATCTTCTTCATGTCCTCCTTCAGTGTCTTGAACCACCTTTCCTTGGATCTTCTTCATAGTCTTTGGCCCATGACTACCAGATCTTGTACTCTCTGGCCAACATATCCTGTGTGTCATCATCTCACATGACCCAGCCATGTCAGTAGATACTCCCTCAACTTCTTTGTGATGGAGGCTAAATGCATCCATCATTACATCATTTCATTGTGTAGCCTATCAGTTCTCATCTTACCCAGCATCCACCAGAACATTTTCATTTTGACAGTGTGAAGTAGCTGTTCTTCTCTCTTCCACATTGGCCAGCATTCTGACCCTTACATCCTGGCTGACCTAATCATGGTCTTAAACACTTTGCTCTTTAGTTTACTTGGCATATTTTTATCACAAAAAACTCCCATCAACCATCTTCATTTACAATACATGCATTTTATGTGGCTCCTAACATCCCCATTCCCATCATAGCTCAATGCTGAATGACGTATTTGAATTGTTGCACGGGCTTTAAATCTATATCTTCATGACACAACATAATGTCACTGGCGTAAGCATACTCCATGGAGTCTCTCCTCTAACCTCTGGCGTCACGGTGTCTGTTACAATCACAAATAAAAACGCACTTAGCACTGGTGCTTGATGTAGAGCTGCCTTCACAGTGAATAGCCCGCTATAGCCACAGCTCCTTCTCGTCACTGTTGAACTACCCTTGTGCATGTCCGTGATAGTCTGAATTTATGTCTCCAGCAGATTGACCACTGCAGGCACCACCCTCTCAATTTTCTAGGGACTCTGTCCACAAACACTAAATGCAATTCCTTCTGTTTCTCCCTATACCTCTCCTGCAATATTCAGCTTGCAAATGCCATCCATTGTTGACCTTCCTGGCATAAACCTGAATTGGTTGTCACTGACTTGATGCTCCAATTCCTCTTCTTAAAATGTGCTGTTTCGGTGAATGTTCCCAGCCAGGAATCTCCTTCGCCAGAATAGCCCTGGAAATCAAACACATAAGATGCATGAGATTGTAAGCTGCCTGGGGACAGGGAGCGTCTTGTTGTGTTTGTACAGCACCCAGCACAGTGGGGTCCTAGGCTCTGAGGAGGGCTGCTGAGCACTACTGCAATGAAAATAATAAATGAGCATTTGAAGCAAAGCCATCAAACATGTCTAATATAAATCCATCTGTAGCTGAGAAAGCAGGCTGTTCCTTGAGAGGAAGACCTGTTCAGTGGTAAGGGTTTGTACTGGGGCTCAGACGATCCAGGTTTGATTCTTTTCTCTGTCACATACTTAGTTAAGTCACTTAGGCCCATGCTTGTAAAGGTATTTAGGAGCCTAACTTCAGTTGATTTCAGTGGGAATTAGGCACTGAAATATAAAAGATCTGATCCTTAGTCTCTAAGGCCCAGATTTTTAAAGGCATTTAAGTTGCTGCACTCAGCGTCACAATGCCTATCTGATTGAGGAGCTGTTGACTGTTGATGGAATTTAGACTGCTAAGGACATGCATCCCCTTTGAAAATGAGATTTAGGCTCCTAAACCAGGTAGCTGTTGTGACGCTAAGCACAGCAGTGCCCAGATAGCGTTAAAAATCTGGCCTTTGTGACTCCATCGCCGCTCTCTACAATGGGGCTAACAGCACATTCCTTCCTCGCAGGGGTATGGGGAGGGTAAGTGCATTAAAAATTGTGAGGTGTTCAGGAAATGGGAGCGGGGGACCAATAAGCATCTCAGATAGATTGAAGGCTTGTTTCTTTTTGCCAGCTCAACTTTAAATTTGCACAGAGAAAGGCTCATAGGATGTGAGGCCCTGGAAAGCTCGGCTCTGATTCAGCAAAGCACTTAAGCACATACTTAGCTTTAAGCACCGGCTTAAGCCCAACCCTGTTCAGCAGAGCAATTAAGCATGTGCTTATCTGAACTGGAGCCTGAGCAGTGACTAGAATGTAGTTCAATAGCTCGCTGTCACAGCTAATTCAACTGTGGCACTTCGAGTGCAGAAGTGGGGGCCCGCAAGGATTCTAAAAATTAATACTGGCCACTCCAGGCTTGTATTAAACTCCCAAGGTTACAGCTTTTCTCTGACCTTGGATTGGTAAATGCTGCCACCACCCAAGTGCAGAACCCCTTTGAGAGCCCAGGAAGGTGCACTTGGGAATTCCTGCCTATGGGGTACCCTCAAGCCTGTATACACACACACACACACACACACACACACAGAAGAGCTGAGAAAGAAAAACAAAGGAAATCAGCTGTTGCCACCAGCTAATTTAAACAATATGTGCACAAACCTCTTAGACACAAAAAATCCAATTCTGTTCTTAAAAAAGGTACATTTTAAGAGACTTTTTAACCCATTACAGGTAGAGCGATTAGAGAACAGCCACTAAGAGGGATTTTATAGCTACTGGCTGGCTGGGTGTCCATAAAAGGAAGCTACTCCTCCCTCCCACACACACACACCCCTTCATTTATCACACTTGCCATGGCAGCTGGTGAGGGTGACTCAAAAATAAGCTAGTGAGAAACACTGCAAAGACAATTCAGAGAAGACTGCAGTGGAGCTGTAAGGACACTGAATGCTTTTAAGCTGATGTGCATGAATGACTAGATCCCTTTGCTTTAATCTTCATGACCATATAAAAAGTGTCATTGGTATAATAGAATGACAGCATAATAGTTAATATAATGAATATACAGAGCACAATGCCTTTTTGTCTGAATGCTGCTTTGTAGACAACTGAGAAGAGCAGGGTTTCCCTTGTGCGGATATAGACTGCTTCACACTGTCCCTCCAAGGAACTCAAACTGGATTCAAAGAGGAAAGAACATAAAGGTTTAGCTGAATTCAGAACTCCCAGAAAATCGTGTTCTGAGAAGTGAACTGGGAAGCATTGGCAGGATGGTTCAATTCAGCTCTGGAAAAAGGTAGTCTCTGGGGAGCTCTCTGTGCGACTTTTCAGTTTGATGTTCTTTTGGGCACCCTAGGATCAGAGCATTGATAGCTTATACAAAAGATTCAAAGCCTGGATTTCCCCCCATGTGGACTTTTAGGCTGCCAGAAATGCAGCCCGTCCTCTAGGGCATCTGCTCCTGGAATTACTGTGTTTACACCATCTGGTGAATTTCCAGAGGAATTAGAAGGAGCTTTGAACCACTGCAAGGACCACTGGGGATGGTGTGAGATATCTGTGCCACTGACAGTCCTGTTACTTTTTAGTGGCATATAAAATTTGACTAGTCCCAGATGAAAGATCTATTTCTTCTTGACTTAACATCTCCCGTGTTTAATGAGTAGTCTGGCAGTGGTGGAGGGCAACCCCCATTACTAGCAGTGCATGGCACCATAACCAGATCCACCTTTGGATAACAATCGGCATTTCTCACACTTCCTCTGAAGACTGGCACTGCTTGAGTCACTTGTTGTAAGCCACATGGTGAATTAAGTGCAGAGCCTGGAAGAAAAGTCAAGATTCCTGGTAACTAGCTTCCCTGCTCTGCCCACCAAACACACACAGTCCTTACTGGTATCACAGTAGAGTGAAAGTTGGCCCTGGCATGCAGGGGACACTAGTAGGACATTACCAGATGTGCACATCTCCCATGCCAGTAGAGTGATCCTACGAGTGCCTCCAAGTTGGATACTCTCCACCCAGGATTACTGGGGATTTGGTTTATCCTGGTGCCTTTCTTCAGAAAACTTCCATTTTCCCTTCCAAGATCTGCCAAGCGTTTGATGTGACAGTTTGAGGTATCTGAGGACAAGAAGCCAACACTTAGTGAGCATCAAAGAGGCCAGGCAGTGCTCACGAAAGGCCAATGTGGCCAAGGTTAGTGTGGGCCAGCTGAGTGCCATGAGAGCCCAAAGCCCTGCACGGTGCTTTGCTGCTGTTGTCACAGTTCTGTGCTGCTCCATCTCACCGGAGCTGCAGGGAGTGCTGAGGCCTTGGTTAACGATACACAGAAAAGGCATTTTTCAGTCACAAGCTGCATCCATCACTCTGTGAAGTGCAAGCCCTGTGCATAGCTGGAAAGTCTAACCTGGGTGACTGATTGGCAGCAGCAGCAGTGTCTGCGCACACGTGTGTCAGGCTCTGCAGCAGACTGTGCTGTGCCTTGGCCGGAGCACGTTTGTCAATTACTTGCCGTGATATTGAGCTTTCCTAGCCAATGGGGGTAGATGGCTTGGGGCCCTTCCAGGAGGCTGCCGTGCCAACCACAGCTAAACAATTAAGAAGTAATAGTATAGTTTGAAGCCCCGTGGCAAGGTGTGAGGGGGGAGGGTGTACTCCACACAGGCCCTGATAGTTGGCGTTGGGCCTGCCTTGAGCAGGGGATTGGACTAGATGACCTCCTGGGGTCTCTTCCAACCCTAATCTTCTATGATTCTATGATGGGGTTAATGTGGGCCTGATAGACCAATTAACATATTAATCACTGGCAGCACCTGTGAAAGAGGGAAAGCCAGGCTTAACCGATGAGAGAGCCCAGAGGGGAGGGGCTGGTGGTGATCAGAAAGCCATGAAGTTTGTAGCAGGAAGAGGCTGCAGGGAGAGCATCTGCAGTCACTCTCTGGGGGAACGGAAGAGGCAGGAAGTGGTCTAGGGAGGCAGCAAGAGGTCTGAGGGAATAGATTTTAGCTGCCAACTTCAGGGTCCCTGGGTGGCAACCCAGAGTAGCGGGATGGCCTGGGTTCCCCTATCAGCCACCAAGGAAGGTGGGTGAAACCCCCTGAGGAAAGAGATATAAGGACCCTGGAGCACAGAGATGGATGGAAGACCTTCTGTAAGGTCATTGGACTGTAGCTTCGTTGGACTCTCTGTTACCCCAGAAGGGGTGGACTAAAGTGTGGCCTGTCTGGAGGGGTCAAGTTGTGAGAAAAGAGCCCACTGCAGTGACGGAGCAACTGTCAGCAGGGGTGTCCAAGGAGACAGCCACTCTACCTCGCCTGGCCATGAGGAGCACACTTTCGGTGAGTGGACCCCTTTACACAGGGGCTGGAATATGTGCAGAAAGCTCCCACTCCCATTAAATAAACAGGGTGCTTCAACTTGTGGGGATTGTCCATCTCTCACCTCTTAGTAGCCAGGCATTCAAATCCTGCACCAAACCCCCCTGCCATGCAAAGGGCCTGGCTTGGCTGGCTCCATGTGAAGGCATCCCTGGGAAGGCCTGGGAATGTCTGGCTCTTTGGCATTTCACATTTCCAATTTGGATGGGGCAGCTGGCCCAAGAATTAGTCACTGAAGAGATCTGCACAGAGCTTCAAATCCTGAATAAGTATGAGACTTTTGCAATCTGTTCGAGGGGAGTTAGCAAATGGGGGAAAAGGTGAAATTCCTCCAATAAATTAGTCATTGCAAACACTTCACTCAGCACTAGTAATGACTGTGAAAAGTCAGGCTAAGCCTATTTTCAGAGGCACATTGGCCTGTCCCCTGACACAGCCATCTGTGGCTTTTACCTTTTTTGTTGCTTTCTCGTTGTCTCCAAAAAGTGCAGTTCTTCCAAAGCTGCAGCCGGTGAGGAAGCTCCATGTTCTGTTGCACTTAGTATTACCTGGGAAATCAGAAGCTATAGGTAGGCTTGGAAAGACTCCATTTTTATCTGTAAATGTCGGTAAATGTCAATTTCACCGTTCACACGCAAATCAATGAAAAATATTTCCATCGATAATAACCTACATTTACAGATAAAAAATGCTGCTTGAGAAATTATTAGAGTTTGATTTAAGCATATTTACTTTGTATGCTTTGACATGTTTTAACGGTTACAAAGCTCTAACTTTTTGAATCTTAATGTTACTGTCATTAAATAATTATTGTCTGACCCTCTTCTTTCTGCCCCGCCCCCGTAATTTCCCAGAGCTGTGTGAATTTAACTTGATGAAATTGCTGTAAAATAAACACTGATATTATCTGTTGAAATTATTACAACAATCTGTAACCCACTAACCTCCACCAACCCCCCTTTTTGTCCTATGACTACATCTTGAATGGTCCCTCACACTATGTGCTAACTACTTATGCTAAACTATCTGTTCATTCTGGTATTTAGTATCTTTCCCAGACCTGAGGACAAGCTCTGTGTAGCTCAAAAGCTTGTCTCACTCACCAACACAAATTAGTCTAATAAAAGATATTACCTTCCCTGCCTTGTCTCTCTAAAGCCCAGCTATAGGCCTGCATGACATCTCTGATAGGTTCGGATCTTCGCTTCACGTAGTTGGCTCCATGACAGGTGATAGAATTACAGAGTCCATCAGTGTGATGGATAAATGAAATGCCATGGTATGAGCTAGAAGAGAATTAGCATGAACGCGAATAACTAATTGAACTATTTGCTTTCAGGAGATATCCTTTCCGGGCTGTCAGGATTGCTGGGGAATTGTTCAAACAGGAGCAGCCTGCTAGGCAGCCAGGGAAGGAGGTGCACAGAACCTGGCTCAGCCTTCCTGCCTTTCTCTTACAACCTCTAGAGAACAGGACAGGGTGAGCAGCAGTAGAACCTCTCCCTATACACATCTCCTCCATCTCTGTGCCTCCATGCCAGCAATGAGCTGCTGAGAGTTCAGTTCCAAGGGTCTTAATACGAAGCTCGTTGATTTTTCTCATTTGCTTCATTAAATGATTTCATTCATTTGCAAATTTGGGAAATACTATTTGGGACATGGATTTGGGGTCTGATCCTGTTCCCACTGAATTCAATGGCAAAACTTCTTGAAGGTCCCTTTACTAAGGGACCAGTCTCTGAATCTGAATCTGCCAAAATATATATGTTCATCCTCTGCTTTGTGCAAAGCCTTGGAAACCAGATTTGGGGCCTTAGGTGGCCAGAAGAGATGAGAAAACTTTGTGTTTGATTCTGATCTACCACTGCTTTGTAACAAGAGCTGGTCAGAAATGTTCAGACAAAACTTAGTTTTGTTGGAAAACACCAATTTGCTGAATTGAAATGGTTTGCTGATGCTATTACACCTTTGATGAAACACAGACAGGTTTCCACTGGAAACTTGCTGGGACCATGTGTTCCAGGGTCCACAGCCTGACAGCTCTGGGTGCCCAGCTCTGGCTGGACTTTTGGGATTGCTAGGTTCCTGGTTCCCTGGCATCAACATGCCATCTCCCAGGACTGTGCCTGAAGATGAGGCCATTGGGGCAGCTAGACTCCCCCTTTGAGCGGGGCTCTCAGGGTCCTTGCTGTGGAGCTGGGAGCTGTTACGTTCCACAGCATGCAAGCAAAGAAGTTAGATAAAAACATTGATCCTCCTTCTGGAAGATTTGCAATATAACACAACTTCATTTCTTAGAATCCAGAACCTTAACAGAGCATGAACCCCAAAACAGAGAGAGACAAAGCAGACTACTCCCTAAGGCACAAAGGCACAACTCATCCATCTTGTTCTAGGCTGGCCTTTTCCAGACTGAACCTGATCACATGCTTCCCTACAGAGTCCCCTAAACTGCAAGCAGGATCAGGAAACTCTCTCACTCTTAAAGTGATAATTTGCAATTCCAACACAGTCCTTAATATACCACAAGAAGTCCTAGGACAGGTTTCCAGGGTCCACAGCTCTGGGGCAGGCCCACCATGTGGCCAGCTGTCTTCCTGGGCTGCCTGACTCCTGAGTGGGCAGTCTGGGGTGCCAGCTGGCCTGAGAGTCTGGAGTGTCAATTTCACACATTTCCATTTTGGGAACACTGTATTTTGGTGTTTCTAAGATGAATCTTTGGGGATTGCTAGCTCGCCAAGAAATTTGCTTTCATCTGAATTGTAACAAAAGCAAATTCTGAAATACCAAAACTTCTCACAAATCAATCCCCCGAGTTTTAGTCAGGCCTGGTTGTAACTCCATTGGCTTCAACAGAGTTATTTCTGATCTATATCAGTGTACGTATAGGAGTTCGCTACCGGCCCCTGTATCCTTAACCAGCTGCTATGATATGGAACCTGAACAGGTCTGGCCTGGGAATGGATAGTCAGTGCCTGAAGTGATGCCACTCGATTTAACCAGTGAACTGGAACTGACGCTTGCCTCTTTTTTATAAGAGCAAAGCAAAGAGCAGCAGATGCTGGTTTGGAATTTTTTTTCTGCACACAGAATTGGGGCCCAGCTATGGAGCACATCTAGCTTATCTACTTGATTCTTTTCCTGAATTCTTGCTGACTGTGTTTTGACGACATTGAAGCAACAATAGGGAAGACACACATACCCCCAGTAGCTAATTTGACACCTAAGATCAGCAGGGTTTTAGCTAAGACCGTGCAGTACACAACTCTTGATTTTGCATGTGAATCTAGGGTGGGTTTTTCAAAATCCCTCAGCTATGGCCTGACCCAACTCACTCCATAATAGGAGGACATAGTTTTGGATATATAAGGCCATGTCTACACTACAGAGCCTAAGTGGCATTGCCCCCTAGTGTAGACACTGCATATGCCGACAGATGGCTGGCAGAGCTACACCACCTCCCCAAACGACACATAGGTGTATGCATATCTGTGTCTACACTGTGGGTTTTATCGACATAACTATGTTGGCTGGGGAAGGGGGAGTGTTTTTTCTACAACAGACTCAGCTATGCTAAGAACATTCTGTAGTATAGACCTGGCCCGAATCTATCAGTGAATTACATTAAGCTCCCTAAAACAATCTGTGGACAGAGATAGCTTTTTGTCTAGTAGAATCCACCACACATCTGAAACAATTTAAGCAAAACCTTCTAGCCATCTGATCCCTGAAGCTGCAAGTAATTTGTTCATTCTCTGAAGATACTGACAGCATATCCTTTATAGGAGAGATGCTCAAGTAAAGTGCATCCTTCCAGCTTGTCTGCTCTGAAATGGAAAAAAAAAAGTATTCATCCCCGGAGGAGTTGGACAGCCCATGCGCCCCTGCTGAGAAAGGAGTTTAGGAAAAATGTAACCTTCCAGGCGACAAGAGTATAAAATAACCTGCTTGTCCCTAAGGAATTTGACACTCACTGCATTCCAAAGGGGAGAGCATGTTGTGAGAACGCAGCTAATAGAATACTGCACAAGAGACAGATCTAGCTGGAGGAGCGAGGAAGGTCAGCCCAAGAGCTACTTCCCCCTGTGAGCTGATATTCACACCTATCTTACACTTCTGGTTCTCTGAGGACCGAAGCTATGGTGACCTCTGGAAAGGCGTGGGGTAACATTTTCAAAAGTGCCTAAGTGACCTAGAAGCCTGAGTCCCATTATCCAAAGGATCTAGGCACTGAGGGCCCAGACCCGGAAAGGTGTTTAGGAGCCCAATTCCCACGGAAATAAGGGGGACTTAGGTGCCTAAATACCTTTGAAGACCTGGGCCTCAGTTACGTTTGAAAATGGGACTTAGCCCTGGGGTAGAATTGCCAAAAGCAGCTATTTTCTAAAAGTGAAAGGAAACTCCTGGATCTGATCAAAAGTCTATTTCTCCTGTATTCTCTGCTAAGCGAACTGCATCCTCTAATGCCGTTTGCACTTTCCAATTCGCTCATCTTGGGGAGTGAAACCAGGCAGCTCCAGTTCGCTGTAACGCTGTTCTGACTAACTTGGCAAGGTCTTTTTTAATGTATTATTTTCTTTTCTTTTTTTTTTTACAAGATCATGGATCCATTTCTATTCATAAGCCATCTGGGTTTGCTTTTGTTTAACAAAGTTTAAATTTAAGCTGCAAACTACCCAGTACCTTTACAATGAACATAAAGGCTATCCAGATCCCATACATATAGCTACAGCAGATGGGATATTATTTGCAAAAACATTATTCATCCAATGTTGCCTTTATTCATGGAGTAATTTTCCTCTATTTCTACCAGCTCTGCTGAGAACAAATAGACAAGGCAAGTCCCCAACCCTAACAGCCATTGTTGTTATAGTACAGAAGAGAACTGTCTTTCCATCATTTCTAAAGCACCCCTCATCACCCAGCCTGATGGTGCCACCCTTATACTGGATAGCACTTTAACCCATGAGTTCTTCCATTGAGACAACTTTTGGAGGAGGGCTCTGCACAGTGCGAGTAAGTGTGATGCTTTCTGGGGGTACCCAGGGTTGTGATGCAGCTTGCTACCACCTGCCATTAGCTTTAGGAAGCCTACCAGGGGCTCAGTACCCCAGCTCCAATGGCCATGGGCAATACAAGTTCTCCCCACCAGACCCCCAAAAGTCCCCACTCTCTTTCTACAGGTTAGCAATAGGCGCCCTGCAAGCCCCAACGCCTCGGAGCCTCCTCCTGGGGTGTCCAGCTCCTGCTCCACTGGACATGCACAGAATACCCAGACTCCCAAAGGTACCATGTGTCGCAGCTTCCACATGCCACCGCAGATCACTGCTCTGCTCAGCTCACAGCACTGGGCTCTGCAGATCATGACAACAGGCATAACTTTATTCAAGAAATAATAAGAGATTTGGGAAGAAGCCAGTAGAAGTACTGGAAACAAGTGGTTACATAGGAAATAAAATCATAAGGCACATTCTAGAACCTAGACTTAATTAACAAGATATTCTCTGGTCTAATACAGTATGGCCCATCAGCTCTTTACAGCCAGGCCTGGTTGTGATCCCTCCTTCATGAGACATAACATCCTGTCATCTTGTCTCCCAGCTGAAAGGATGGAGGGTGTATCTCCTCACCCCCAGTAATGCTCTCCCCAATCCATTGTCCTTACTCCTAAACAAGACACCCCCTGCTGGCTGTTTGGCCTGTATAGTTTTTTCTTGTCAATTTCACAATCTCTTGATGTGTTTGGTTCAGTCAACAAATTAGGCATCCATTGTGAAGCACACACTACAGCACCAGGCAGAGAGAGCTAAGTGTCTATCATCTCCTGCCTGGTGACCTGTCTTAACTCCCAGACTTTACAAACATAATTCTCAGATTAGGTGCACAACTCCTTAAATATTATCAGCCTGCACATTTCACAGTGATTACGATGACCAATAGGCTACTGGTTTTCAGTAGAGACATCACATGCCACCCTTTGATTAACCTAACCCAAGAGATACCTGTAAACCCCTAAATGCCCCTTACGCCCTCCATCAGTTGGCACCAAGGGGTCACAGTGAGGAAGGCAGAATCTGGCGCATAGCATCTAGGTCCTCAAACAGACAATAGTATCTACTGTAGCCACCTTGTCATGAGCCCGATTCAGGGTCCATTACTCATGCTGAATAGCCCCTCACTCCACCCGGGGCTTGCTTAATGCAGGTCAAGTGTATCAGCATCTGGTTTGCAAAGGAACCCATGCCCTAGATGGGTGCTGGGGCCAAAAGGCACTACTGACAGAAGGAGGATTTCACCTGCAGCCTGACACCTTTGGATGGAATCATCCTGAAAGCTCAAGCTAGGCTCCATGCTGAAGGGAGAACCTGGAATCACAACTGTCTGGGAGGGCTGATTTTTAGGGCCCAGTAGAGGTCATTTCATGAGCTCTGGGACACTGCTCTTTTAAGTAGCTTGGCATGGAGTGCAAGTGTAACCAACTGGTGAGTGTGTCCTGTCCTGATCCACAGAGGATAGGAGTCTGAGAGGGTATAAGACCCATTGCACAACAGTAGCTGGCCCGAGTCAGCTGGCACAGACTCACAGGGCTATAAAATTGCAGTATAGACATCCTGGCTCTCAAACTCGACTTGGGGGAGGGACTCAGAGTGAGCCCCCATGTCTACACTGCCATTTTTAGCCCTGCAACCTGATCCTCAGATGACCCAGGCTCTGAGACTCAGTACCAGAGGTTTTTATTCCTGTGTACAGGTACCCTCACAGCCCCAGCTGGGGAGCGTTGGCTCTTTAGTTCAAGGTAGCAGCTCATGCTTTCCAGTTTGGGGATCCCGCTTTTAATCCCAGGTGTGTTTGCCAAGATAGCCCCTGCACAAGGAAATGTGGCTGATTCCTCCAGAAATCACTGGCTGCAGAGCCTGTCTCTGCAAATGCAGCTAGTGAAGCCCAGGGTATGATTGCTGTACTTAGCTGAGCGCAGCTCTTGATGCTTCAGCAGAGAGTGGTTAAATCCTTGTCATGTATTATCATTTCTTTCAAAATATTTTATTGGATATTAAAGAAATTTCATTCCCTGGGATAAGGTTCTTTTCCTATGATAAGTGATATGTCAGTGAGGGGTTTTTTATATCTTAATTTTTTAATGTATTTCCTGTTTTGCTCAGGATCTGAATTGTCATGCAGTTAATTAAATAAGTAATATTTTCTCATTCCAAGAAATCTCATTGAGATCATTAGTATGCTCCATCAGCAGATGAGTTTGATTATATATTATTTATTTTTCTGCTTGCAGTACGCTGGGTCCCTGTCTTCCCCATATGAAGTTATAGGCAGCAATAAAGCAGATTAATGTGTAACTCCAGTCTAAGTGTCACCATGAGATAGCTCAAAGTGATGACCCTATGGTGGAGCATTTGATTGGTCGCCATTCCTGCCCTTCTCAGCCTCACGTTAGTGGTTCAGAGAGAACGTAGCCCAGAGCCAAACTGCCCTTGCTTCTGCAAAAACAAAATATGACCTCCTCGGTCATTAGGGTCGCCAACCCTCCAGGACAGGCCTGGCATCTCCAGGAATTAAAGATTAATCTTTAATTAAAGATTGTGTTATTTGACAAAATCTCCAGGAATACATCCAACCAAAACTGGCAACCCTATTGGCCATCTCTATCAATGAGCTATTTAGAATGTAACCGCACAGTGTGCAAGCGGGGGGCTTTGTCTCACTCAGTGAGGTGTGATGTTGTTTCTAGCGACTGTCTCAGGCAAGTGACAACTGAGCAGCTACAGCTGTTAGCTAGTGGTGTTTTCTGCCTTTAACTCCAGAGGCGAAGGACCTGGTTCTAGGCCCACCTCCCCGGGGGTTGGCATGACTCATATAACAATTGTGTCTGGTGTTGTGTCTTCTAGTTCTGTAGGGAGTCACTCTGGCTAGGCCTACAGTGGTCAAACTACTGTGTGGGAAAACAGAAGCGTAGTCATGGCAGCAGGAGGAGCCAGCGGCCTGAGTACGAAGCCGTGTTTTGGAGGGAATTGTGTTCTAGGCAACTACCCCATTGTGCGGCTATAGCCACACATCTATGTTGCTTGTGCTAACCCAGGGCTGGGTACCCAAACTGGAAATGACACTTTCCAGCTCCAGGACCGGCACACCCTCGCCCACTTCACAACAGGATGGCTTCTGCCTTCTGTTGACAAGCGCTAGTTGTGTCTTTTCTTCAAGCCAGGTCTACACACACCTGCACTAGTTTAACTACAGGTGTGTTTAAATTGAGCCAGTTACTTAGTTACGCTGGTGCAAACCCCCATGCAGACACTCTCTTTTGGGTCTGATTTCCTTAAATCAATTTAGATGAAGTCAGTTTTTTACAGATTTCAGTTAAATTGAAATAAAATTATCTATACAGGTTTTGCACCAGTTTGAACTAAATCCAATTTTAAGCTGATATAAGCTAAACTGGTGTGGCTTTCAGGTGTAGACAAGGCTTCTGTTTCCATGCACTTTGGGCCCACCACCCAGCCTCAGCTTCACTTTGAATTCACGTTCCAACAAACATCATTGTTCAGGGAAACTCACCCAAAACAGTGACTTTCACTTCATTTTATTTTGACATCTTGCAATGAGGTGAGTTTATCCTGGTATCAGTTCCAGATGGGCCCAACTATAGGGGCACCAGTTCAGATATTTCTGGGGAAAGGGCAAATTCTGGTCCCTGCCTCCTTCCCCCAGGAGAGACCCTGTTCTGGTTCCTGCTCTCCCCTCTCTCTGCCACACAGTGCATGAGCAGATGCCACCAGTAGCTGAGTTCTCGGTGGACTCCTCTGTGCTGTGCCATACAGGAACAGACACCCCATGCACTAGGTTGCAGCACCCTTTGGCCAGATTGCCTCTCTGTCCATCTGCCACGTGCGAAGTCACAACGCCACTTACTGAAAACTTACAAAAACATAATTCAACCCCCTTTAGACTTATCAGCAGTGTCTGACTTTCCACCCTCCAGCAGGTGCAAATTCCACGTTTGAGATTTACCTGCCATTGGCTATGAGTGACCTGTTATCTCAAAGTTTGATGGTGAGGACTGGTCAGAGCAGAAGGCCCTAGGAGAAAGGGAAGCTGAGCCTGAAATAAGAGGGTTGATGCTGGAGGGTGGGTCCCAGGAGCAGGGGTAGGACTCAAAGGCAGGGAGCCCTGGCTGAGTGGATCGTTGTGAAGAGTTCTCTTGTTGGAGACGTGACACGGGGCTATTGGAGAAGTGTCATGGGAGAGAAGTGATTCTGGGAACTGCCAGTTGGATGGCCTGGAGAGTGGAGCCCTGCCACAAGCCTGGGAACGAGTCTGGGAACAGACTGGAGATGGACTCTCAGGAGCGTGAGCTACAAATGATGTCCCAGGATGGAGCATGGAAAACTGCTGTACTTTGAGATTTGGGGGGAAGTGGCTTTATCATAAGGGTTCTGTGCACATGTACAGGAATAAATTATGACTAGAGGTGGGTGTTGTGTTGGACAGTGAGAGGGACTTGGCTCTTATTATGGCCAAACCAAGGGGAAACTGAGGCAGACACACTGTCATGCTGCAGTTTGCCATTGATGGGCTCTCAAGGTAGGGCTGCTCAATGACAGCCCCCCATGAGACTGTTCCATTATTGATTCACTACCATTGTAATAGTGTCTGTATTGGTTGCTACATCCCAGGGTTTTTGCTTTTCAACTCTATCTATAGTACTTATATGGCCACCATCACTGGAGCCCCGTGCAATCAACCTCATTTTACAGATGGGGACCTGAGGCCCAGAGTTTGTCTGCACGGCGGGGTAATGCACCCTATGGGGGTGTCATTCCTAAAACGCACTAATGTGCCACGCATTAATTGGTTTGTGTAGACCCTGCAGGTGAGCACACAAGGTTTCCTAGTGCCCTGTCACCTAACACTATTTCAAACAGCTCTTTGTTAAAGTGCACACGCAAAGTCTGCCTGGCCCAATCAGCGCACAGCAGGTTAGTGTGCTCTAGGAGTCCAACGCCAAGACACGGAGGGAGTCTGTAACAGAGCAGGACCTGACCGCTGGTTTCCACAGTCCCATTCCACTCCCTTAACCACAAGGCCTTGCTTTGTCCATTGCCATTGCTGAGAGTGACAGCTTGTTTTCACTGAGCATTCAATGGCCCCCAAGTCTTTTGTCTCAGAGGATCTTGCAAGTTCAGAGCTCACCGGCTGGATGCTGACATGCAAGCCCCTCCCCCACCCGAGAGCAGACCCAGTGGATGTTCTCACACATAGCATTAGTGGTCTGCTCACTGGTCCACACATTTGTTGTCAGGCAAACTACCTTGGCTTGGGAGCCACTGAAAGACGAGTCCACTGCCCTGGGGAAATGATCTGCCACTTAGGAGCTACACATGGTGCCTACTGCCCAGAAGAGCCCCTCCCCCCTGCAAATGAGAAGGGGAGTAAATTGACTGCCAGCATTTTCCTCCCATTGACATTCAGCAAGGAGACTCCAGTGGGTACAAGAGAAATAGATCCCGGGGCTGGGCCTCAGCAGGAATTAGCTGGATCTAAACGGTGGTGAAATCTTTCAGACCAAACTTTTGTTTGCTGAAAAATACAGATTGGGGGCAACCAAGTCACAAATTCATATTTATTTTGCCAAATTATTTCAGCTGAGAAACAGATAGATACAAATTCCAAACAGGTTAAATCTTTACATTTCAGCATTTTCAAAATGAAACATTTTGACTTTTTGATTAAAAATGACTTTCATTTCCCTTTGTGCTTCGATTTTATTTAAAATATTTTTCAAAGATGAAAACCCCTACCCAATGAAAGACAACATTTTGTCTGGGGTTCAAGGAAACATTTCAGTTGACCTGAAACAAAATTGTCAGTTCACTGAAAATATAAAAACAATGTCATTTCAGGTCAACCCAAAACTAGGGTTGTTTTTTTTTTCCAATTTTTCAATTCAGCTACCAAACCAAAAAATCAGTTATTTAAACAGCACTGGTTGGATCATGTTCGGCAGGAATCGGCTGGCTCATGCTCTTTATAGATTCCAAGGCCAGAAGAGACTTTTGTGATTGAGACTTTTGTGATTATCCAATCACAAAAGTCTCTTCTGGCCTTGGAATCTATAAAGAGCATGAGCCAGCCGATTCCTGCCGAACATGATCCAACCAGTGCTGTTTAAATAACTGCTTTTTTGGTTTGGTAGCTGAATTGAAAAATTGGAAAAAAAATTGCCCCACAATAATCCCTGGAACTGAGCTTTTAGAAAAACACCCAGTCTTGATTTAAAAATTGCTAGTGATGGAGAATCCACCATGACCCTGGGTAAATTGTTCCAATGGTTAATTACTCACACTGTTAAAAAATTCCCAGTTTTATCCCTGATACTCGCTGCTCTTTTCTGGAGATGATGGATTTGTCTTAGCAACATGTGCTTGTCCGGGTGGAAGAAAATGGTTTTCCCACCTTGCCTGGTATGGCAAGGGCAGTGACACTCTGCTGCTTCCTGCCAAACTCTTGCTCCCCAGCCGTCAGACTCTTCTTCTGCTGTTCCTTACATGGAGCGGTCTAGCTGCTCTCCAGGCCTTTGGCCATGGGAAAGTGATAGGAATCTTTTAGTACATGTCGTTGAGAGCTGTTCAGGGTCAATATGAATGAGGCTTTTATCACCCCTTCCTTTCCTCTGAGCCTGAGCCGCTTCATCCTGACCCTCTGCATTTCCTCGTCCTTCTTTTCCATATCCTTTCAGTGTCTCCCCCTCAGCCCCTCCCACTGCCACCAGGAGCCCTGCCACCAGTGAACATGTCTCCCGGAGGTTTGCCACCAATGCCACAAGCTGTGCAGAGCTGGCTGGTTTATCAGCCAAAACTTTGTGAAAAGGAGCTGGGCAAAATTGAAAATGTCTTTCCCTGGGTAAGAGCAGCAAAGGGTCCTGTGGCACCTTATAGACTAACAGACGTATTGGAGCATGAGCTTTCGTGGGTGAATACCCACTTCGTCGGATGCATGTCATGAAAGCTCATGCTCCAATACGTCTATTAGTCTATAAGGTGCCACAGGTCTCTTTGCTGCTTTTACAGATCCAGACTAACACGGCTACCCCTCTGATACTTTCCCTGGGTAAGTGTCATTTCAATATTTGTTTGTGTTCCAAATCAGGATGCAAAGTTGAAATTTTGAAATTCTGAAAAATTTTAATTCCAAAATGTTGATACACTTTGTTTTGACATTTTTGATCAAAATGAAACATTTTGACGCTTCCAAAATCAAAATGTTCCATTTCAGTTTATTGAACTGATTCTAAACACTTCATTTCGAGCCAGTTCCGTCTTAAACTGCATTTTCCCATAGTGTCCCATTGCCTCATGGGAACTCTAATTTGGGTGCATGATGCCCCCGTTCTTCTCGATGGATCATGCTCCCTGCCAGACTACCTCTCCCACAGAGCACTCAAAGTCATGTGACTCCCATGATGCAGCGCACAGCTCAGTTTACATTGCATCATGGGAAATGTAGTCATCCAGGGAGCTTGGTACACAGAGAAAAGGGGGGGCCAAACAATAGTTCCTCTAAAGCAGTGCACCAAGATAGGGAAATGCAAATTAATGTTTTATTGAACTAATTGGAAATGAAATATTTAAATCTGGGTCGGTCTGACTCAAAATGAAATATTTCATTTCGATTTCCGATCAGGAAAATTGAAAGCTTTCAGCCAAATCAAGCTTTTCCAGCAGCAATTTTGGTTTTGTGGAAACCACATTTTCTGTTGAAAAGTCATTCTGATAGAAAATTCACACACACACACACACACACACACACACACACACACACACTACCCTGGTGCATCCTTTCCCTGACAAACAGTCTGCCTTTAGGCCACTCACATTTGAAGCATATTTAACATCTGCTGCAGGGTTTTCAATCTTGCTTAAATAGTTTAAAGGGTTTCATGCTTTCTTGCTAGGAACAACATGCAGATGGGATTTCATCAAGTCCTGGAGCTAGTGAAAGCATATTCTATAACTCACCCCGCGCCACCTTCCAGTCTCCTGATTGTTATGCAGAGAGTGGGGCTTGAGGTTTCCTCTGCTACACTCCAGTAACAATCACCACTTAAATAGGTACACAAGGGACTGCGTAATTAACTTGTTTCTCCATCCAGTCGGTGGCTGCACTGCACATCTGACTTGTAAGGCCGTATGGAAGCCATATGTGGATTTGCTCCCAAGTAGAATATGTCGTTCCCTTTGGACTTAATTAAAAGGTGAGCAATTTGCTTGCAGGCAATCAGTGCAGAAAATTAGTCAGTTGTATTTTAACTGAGGAAGATGTTCTCTGCCATTCTTTCTTTTGATGAAGCTGACACTCCCAGTGACCATGCATCCCATGGACAAGAGTTGCTTGTATAAAGAGACTGGGGTGATGCATTCGGGGGGACAAGATTTGCTTTGATGGGGGCACATGAGAAAGCAGGAAGGAGCCTGGAGTAGAACTCATGGGATGACACAAAGAGCAATTGGTAGATATTTTCTGTGGGCAGTTCAGTTGTCTGGTTCTCAGGGGCTCACAGTGGGCCAAATTCACCCACGGTGTGGGGGACTGATGCAGAGCCATTTTCAGCACTGTGGGTTCGGCCTGCTGAATGGCCAAGTAGGGGTGTCTGTGCAGCTCCTGCCCACTGTGGAAATGCCCTCCATGCCATCCTGCATGGGCTGGTGCTGGGAAAGTCGTGTGTCTCCTCTGGGCCCAATCTGCAGAGCTACGTGTTTGCTACAGCCCCAGCTCAGGAGCCACAGCACATAGCTTGGGAGTTCAATCCCTGGGGAGTCAGCCAAGAGGGCGACAGTCACCCTGGCATGGAAGGTCACAGGAGTGGCCACAGATTCACCTTTACGAGCCAGGAGTGCAGAAGGGCTGTTGATGCTACTCCAGGTCACAGACTGCAACAGCAGCCCCACACCATGAGCCGGGGTTGGGATGTGGATTTCACTTTCCCACCTATGCAGGCTGGTCTGCATTAGAAGAATTGCACTGGTGTAGGTAAATCCATTTCAAATCAGTCCGGTTAAACTATTGCCAAACCCTTGTGCAGATGCAGTTAAACTAGTTTAAAGTCTGTTATATCCTTGGGGCAGCCGGTGTAGGAAGCAATCACTTGAGGCCAGAGAGCAGACAGCTAACCAAAACCTCCATTTTATTTACAGACACAGAGAGCTCACTCAGCCGGTTGAAACCGGCTGAGCTATCCCTTAATAGTCTAACTCAGTTGCCATAGTAACAAAACCCATGACAACCAAATACACAACAAAGTCCACTTAAGCCAGTTTAACTCCAAGCCATAAAGTATTACATTTGCACAGCTGGAGTGAACTCAGCCCAGGCTTTGTGATTTGCAAGTACACAAATCACTAGAACAGCGGAAATGCATGTGAAATCCCAAAGCTTAGCAGTTCAGGCATTCCTGCTAAAGAGTGCCCTAGCCTAGTCTCTAGGTGTTAGTCTCTTTAAACAATGGCAGCCATGCAATCAAGGAGCAGAAACAAATGCCCTGTGACTCAGCAAGAGGAGGAAGGATGGTCCAGTGGTTAGAGCCCTGATCTGCTCCACCACAGAATTCCTAGGTGAGATTGGGCAAGTCACTCGGTATCTCGGTGACATAGTTCCCCATCCGTGCAGTGGGGATAATTGCCCTGTGCTGTGATAAACACATTGAAGATTGTAAGGTGCTCGGATACTATGGAAATGGGAGGCATATAAGTACCTAAGACAAGGGCGCCGTAACCTTTGTAGAAGTGGGGGGGCACCGGCACCAAAGCCAGGGGGGCCAGGGAGCCATGTCCCCCACTTTTTAACATGGGTATAGTTTGGGGGCCAAGGGGGCATTGCCCTCCCCCCCAAACTGCAAGCCATGGGCAAGCATGGAGTTGCAGAGATGCACATCATAGACAACCCCCACGGAAGTCAACTGCAGCTCAGCACCTCTGAAATGTAGGCTAGGCATGCTCCTGTTGAGTAATTATGCTGTTGGCTTGGCCAGAAAGGGCATTTTTTCCCATTACTACCTGCTTTTGCCAGTTAAATCTAAGTAGAGGTGAGTGGGAAACATCTTGAATCAAGACAAAAAAAATCAAAATCTCAAAAATATTTGTCACCCCACAAATCCATTTTTTTCGTTTGGGGTCCAGGAAACATTTTGTTTTCATAACTGCAAAATGTTTCATTTTGATTTCATTTTTTCCCTTTTTTCATTCTCATTCACTTAGATTTCTGAAAGAAAAGTCGTTCTGAAGCAGGGAACCAGAAAACTTTTTAACAATGCTGTAACTTTTTCTCAACATTTTTCAGAGTTGGGAAACTCATCAAATCTGACTGTGTTAAGTGAATAGTTTTCGTTTCAACAAATCTGGATTTGTCAATGAAAAATCATTTATTGAAAAATTCCCAACTAGCTATAAATCTAAGGCCTTGGTTCTACTAAGACTTACCATGTGCTTAACTTTGTGCACTATGAGTGTTCTCAGTATAAGTCTTTGCAGTATTAGGGCCTTAGTCTAGAAGCAAGGCACGGACTGGGATTTACTATGCATTTGTACAGCCGCTTAAGACAACAGGACCCTGTTCTTGACTGGAGTCTGTATGCACTACTGTGTTACAGTTAGTAATGCTATTGTGGGAACCACACATGGTGCTATTACACATACTTTTCCAAGTTTTTTTTAATTTGTCTGAGAGCTAGAAGAAGTGCTGCAGTGTTGTTGTTGCCGATTCTTTTGGGGAGAGCTGTTGCAAACAGCAAATTTGTTCTCTATCATAATTTCTTAAATAGGGTCAATTCTTGGGGCAGAGCTGCCACCTAGGAACCAGGCACTGGTGTTGGGCTGCAATTCCTGAAAGAAGGGGTTGCCTGCATGTTGTTTGTGACCACCTCTGTTCCAGGTCTGGTGTATATAATATAATTAAACAAGTTACACTGTGCATATGCCCAAACTCTGCCTCACTGATTTCTTCTCAAATGAGAAACTGACCTGCAAAGCCTTGATATCTGCTACTGCACAGCAGAGTCAACACTAATGATAAATTGGAGATGCGGCAGGAAGTATCCGTTTGTTGGTATTCCCATGTCCAGCTGAAACCAGGAAACTTTTAAACAATAAACATTACAAGAAGAAAAGCTGCACAAGCTGCACACGTTATTGAACATCAAGAGCTCAGGGTTGGCTTTGAGCTTTGAGCTCTGGAATCAGTCCATATTTTATCAAATGGTTTGCCCATACCTAATCTTGAACCACTACCGAGCTGTAAATGTCTTCAGAATTATTATTGAAAATGAAAGGTGTTTGGAAACAGGAGGGACTTCAAAAATGTTTATTCTTACAGTGGCACCTATCGGCTTTGACTAAAAACCCTGTAGTGCTGTATATAGTTAGAGACAGACCCGTCCCACTCTAATTAGACAAGACAAAGGAGAAACAGAGATAAAGCCACAGTCACACAGCAAGGTCCAGAGCAGAACCTGTGACTGACAAGTCAGTGCCCTACCCATTAGTCCATGCTGTTCCCTGAAAAGCTGCTGTTTCTTTTCTAGTAATGCCTCTTGTCTAGCAAGATGATTGTTGGCAATTGAATTTCCTTTATATGCTCCTTAAATATTTCATTGTGTTTTAACTCATCACAGAGAAACATGAATGGAACAATAGAGTTGGCTGACAAAGGTTAGTGGATTAGGTGTCTTCTCTCGCAGCACCAATGAGGATGAATCTATGTGACATTCAGGTGGATGCCGTGTTTACTTCAATAGGCTCTCCATCATCATTTGTCATTCATTGATCTCTCATTACTGAAAAGCGTTAGTGACCCTAGCAAAGCTGAACTGCATTCTCCCACAGCTGTGCTGCAGCCTGAGTCAGCATAGCCATATTGGCATTATGAAGAGGAGACATTATCATCTCTGAATAACTGAATGAACTTGCACTTAACATAAATTGTAGCTGTAAAATTGGGCAGGCTGCATTTCGGGCGAGAACTCTTTGTTATCACATTTATGGCTCCTTTACTGCTTTATAATCACTCCATGAAGGCCCATTGTAAAGGCTGAAAAATATTAGCATAATTCACTGCCAAAAAAAGTGAATGTGGGGTTAAGGATGCCTAGTGCTGCCTCATGCCCTTCCACAACGTGTCTGCGGCTAAATATAACCCTCTGAAAAATGGGAATTACTGAGTTAATGAACATACCAGCCCCACCCTGCCTCCTTAGCTCTGCCCCCTGGAGCTGGCTATAGCCACTGGGAATACAGTGCAAGGATGCTTCAGCCAGGGCTGCCCCATAATGAATGGCCATGAGGAGTGAGCAACAAACTGTGCCATTTTATGTGCTGTGTTGTGTCCCACAGAATTGTGTTCACTCATGCCACTGCCTGCACTGTTGGGGATGCTGCATTGACTGGGGCAGGGACTAGGGGCAGCAGGTCGCCAAAGCTCGCGCTGTGACATGAGAGGGGCACCTGTACCGGAGGGATCATGGACCACATGTTTCTGTGCTGTGGCAGAAGAGGAGCACAGCGGCCAGTTGTTGCTGTGGGGCTGTGTAGCAGTCTGAGGGAAGACGGGACACAGCACTACAGGGCCTGGGTAAATGCAGGTCATGCTCCAGAGGGAATCCTTAGGACAAGGGTCAGGGGGTAGTAACATCTGGTGACCTGGGGTGGTCTGAGCAGGGGAAGGAGTCAAGTCTGGGCCAGGTGGCTCCAGCTGGGGCTCATTAAGCCGGACCTAAGTGTGGCTGCTGCCTTAGGAAATGGTCTGACAGTCACCCCATGCTGTCCCCATGATGATCTGGGTCCCCACAATGCTCCATGTCACCTGGAGGGATGGGGTGGGGTGGAGTTTCACAAAGAAGACAGAGCTAAGCTCACAGGGATGGGCTGCCGTGCACCTTGACTTTATATTTCCCAGTTTTCAGAGGTTTAACTGTAGCCTGTGCTGGCAGGGCACTAGGAGCAAAGACTGCATCCTGGAAAGCAGTGACTGGGCAGGACGAGGGTTAATAGTGGATAACCAACTGGACGTGAGATCCCAAAGCCAGGCTGTAGCTAAGAGGGTGAAAATTGTCCTTGGATGTATAAGCAAGGCAATATCGAGTAGGAGTACAGAGGCAGCAAAGGAATTGCCATCTGCCTACTCCTACTTGATGTTGCCTTGCTTATACGACCAAGGATGTATGCATGTGACATTAGTGAGACCAGACTGGATAGTGAGTCCAGTTCTTGCGTCCGCACAAAAAAGGAGGTTGAAACATTGGAAAGGGTTCAGAAAATTGCTACAAGAATGATCTGAGATGTGGAAAATCTGCCGTATAGTGAGAGAGTTAAGGAGCGCAAGCTATTTAGTTTATCAAAGCAAAGGTTAAGAGGTGACTTGATAACAGTCTACTAGTACCTACACTTGGAAGAGATTTTGGAGAGTAAAGGGCTCTTTAATCTAGCAGGAAAAAACATAACAAGATCCATTGGTTGGAAGCTGAATTTAGACAAATCCAGACAAGAAATAAGGTGCACGTTTACAACAGTGAGGGTAATTAACCATTGGAAAAACTTACCAAGGTTGTGGTGAATTCTCCATCACTTGACGTCTTTACATCAGACTGGATGTCTTTCAAAACAATACGCTCTTGCTCAAACAGAAGTTATGGGCTTCACAGAGAAAATAGTGTTGGTTTGACAGCCTATATCAGGAGGTCAGACTAAGTTATCATAAGAGTCACTCCTGGCCTTAAAACATATGGCCTGGTCTACACTATAAAGTTATGTCAACGCAAGTCATCTTGAGTCAACCTAATTGTGCATGTTTCCTCACTCAAATATGTCTCTGGTTGATGTAAGCACCCTGTTACAGTGACTCCGCAACACCACCTCCCTGAACGGCATTGAGTCCTGGTCAACATACTGTGGCCAATGCAGTGCGAGAGTAGACACTGCATGACCTATGTCAACCCTAACAGTCCTCCAGCAGCTGTCCCACAATGCCTGATACTGACAGCTCTTGTCACAATTGTGAACGCCACTGCTCTGGGAGTCACAAAGACCAGAAGCCACACACATCCTTTAAAGTCCCTGCATAATTTTGAAATCCTGTTCCCAACTTGCCCAACTTGGTGAGCACACCTAGCAGGTCTCCCTTGTTATGTGCAGTGTCCCAGGTGATAATGCCATTTACATGCTCTAGACATGCTCCTGCCTGGAGCAGACAGGAGATATCGGATCTCCTGGGTCTGTGGGGAAAGGAGAATGTGCAGGCACAGCTACAGACCAGCCATAGAAATGTAGACATCTATGAGCAGATTGCATGAGGGATGCAGGCAAAGGGATATGACAGGGATCAGCAGCAGTGCTGCGTGAAAGAGAAGAAACTGCAGCAAGCACACCACACAGCCAGGGAGGCCAACAGTCATTCTGGTGCAAAGCTGCAGACAAGCTGCATATTTAGTGTAGACCCCGCCAGCAACCCACAGAGCACTGTGGATACATCCGAGGAGCCCAAGACACAGACTCCTGCTGTGAAAAGTGAGGAGGAAGATGGGAGACATGCAATCATAGGGTCCAGCTATGCCATGAACCAGGACCTGTTTGAGACCCCAAACAGTGTCCTGTGTTCTTAAAGATTCGAGCATCATGCACCTTCCTTGACCACCCAACACCGATGTCAGTGAAGCATCCTCCGAGATCTACCAGTGCTTGCATAACCATGGAAAACCAGCCTTTTCAGTGGAGGTACTCTGTGCCAAGCTGGGCTGGTGCCAAAATAGGGATGTGTGTAAGCCATCCTCACCCCACTGCAGTTAAGAGACCCCATTGCTGCAAATCCATCCATGATGTCCTGCACATTACCAAGTGTCACAGTCCCGCATAACAGGACACTATTAATGGCCCTGTACACTTTTATGACAGCAACCCACATTGTGGATTTTCCAACTCCAAAATGATTTCTGACTGACTGGTAGCAACCCAGTGCAGCAGTCCCACAGTGCAATACCCACTTGCTCCTCCACTGTCGGTGCAGCTCTCATTCTTGTGTCTGTGCGCTGAAGGACTGGGGGGAGCTCAGCACACAGGTCCAGGAATGCGCTTTTCTCATCTAAAAGTTCTGCAGCCACTCCTCATTATCCCAAACCTGCATTACAATGTGATCCCACCAGTGAAGGCTGGTTTCTTGGTCAGTGTTGCTCTGTGAAGACCATCAATAACCTTGAATTTGTTTTTGCTATGTCCTACAGCAATCTGCTCTCCACAAAATCATCATGTTCCCCACTGCTGAGGTTCTTCTTACAGTGCTGCAAATACCGAAGGATCGTTCAGTCTGTGTTTGCAACACTGATGACAATAGTGCAGAGCTGTGCAGGCGCCAGGATTCTGTCAGAGATGATGGACAGCGAAAATGCTGAACAGGTTTGTGGGATTTTTAAGAAAAGGCACCCAAATATGGCATATAGATGGCATTATGGGATGTTGAAAGTTGCACGTTGGGAAGTTGACCCCTTGCTCCCAGTCACCCCTGCATGACTTGTTTCTGTCCCAAAATTTCCCAAAATATCGTGTGCTGGAAGATGGTCAGTTGTATAATGGGATAGCTACCCATGGTGCATGGCACTGTCCATTGACACAAGCACTCCTGGTGAATACGCACACTGCCAGTGCAAGGAGTCAAGTATGCACATGCATGAGCGATATACTAATTGCGATGGCTTTACATCAATGTAACTTGCATCAACCAAAGATTGTTTTGTAGACATGGCTTAAGACTCTAATAATTGGTGTTAATTGTCAATTAGCCCAGAAATAGGATCTGCAGCTCTTCCTTTCCCTACTTGTTTTAAAATAAAATTGATAATTCACCATGGCAAAGGGATCAACTGGTAAATTAAAAAGAAAAGGAAAGACTCAGCCTAAAGACCAACAACAGACATTGATGAGGTGTCTACAGTGACATTCACAATCCTGTTAGGTTACTTCACTTAGGCCTTGTCTACACTACACAGTTTTGTCAAAAGACTCAGGTTTCGTTGACAAAACAGTGGAAGTACACACACTGCAATGCTCCTCCTGCTGATCTGACTCTCCTGCTACACCAACATTATAAAGTCACCTCAATGAGCTGTATAGAGCTTTTTGCAATGAAGTTACAGTGATGCACTGTCAGTGTAGATACTGAGCTTGCTTATGTCACCCTACGTGGCCTCCAGGAAGTGTCCCACAATTCCCACATGACCACTCCGGTCAGCAGTTTCAACTCCACTGCCCTGCAGCCAGGTACACAGGCATGTGTCCCTTCCCCTTCAAACCCCCAGGAATTTTTGAAATTCCACTTCCTGTTTGCTCGTTATGGAGAGTTCACATCGCATCTTCCCAGCTGACCATGCCGGCTTTTCACAGCAAACGTGCTCCTGCCTGGAATACACTGAAGTTGTTGGATCTGTTGGATCTGTGGGGAGAGGAGGCTTTAACATCTACAAGGAGATTGCTCATGGCATGGATGAGAAGGGGCACAAAAGGGACACGCAGCAATGCCATGCTAAGATCAAAGAGCTGAGGCAGGCATATCAGAAGGCAAGAGAGGCCAACTGTCGCTCTGGTGCAGCACCAAAAACATGCCGCTTCTACAAGGAGCTGCACACCATCCTTGGTGGAGAGCACACCTGCACCACCAAGAGCCCTGTGGTACTTCGGGGGGACTGGAGGCAGCGGGCAGTGGCGTCAACCCTGATGATAAAGTGGTGGACGAGGAGACCGAGTTGGAGGAGGATGTGGGACAGGTGACAGACTCGTCCAATGGCACAGCAAGCCAGGACCTCTTTTTGACTTTGGAGGGGTCTAGCCAGTCCCAGCAGTCTGGCTCTAGAGTTCCTGAAGCAGGAGAGGGGAGCTCTGGTAAATACTCTTTTTGCTTTGATGGTGCACGGTGACATGAGGTAGAGGTGTCCTTTATTTTGTTACATGGTGCATGTGGGAGAAGGGATATAAATTAACAACACTAAATTAAGTTCACCTGTGCAGCTATGCAGTGAGGGCCCTGTGGAAAAGTTTGTTTATGCACACCGGGATCTCCCTGGAATCCTCCATAGAGATCTCTAGGAAACTTTCCTGCAAATACTCTGCAATCCTCTGCTGAAGGTTCCTTGACAGAGCTGCTTTGTTTCTTCCCACATTGTAGGAAACTTTTCCACACCAATCGGTAATTACTTATGCGGGAACCAAAGCAGCACATGGGCGAGCAACATACAGACCCAGTCTGAAGCCACCTGCATGCAGGAGATGCACCGTTGCATCATCAGTTACCCTCAGTGATTTCAGCTTCCATCACTCCCACCAGTGAAAAAAGGTGCCAGTGTTCAGAATAGAGTCCCTAGGCGCTTGTAGTGATCCCCTTCTGAAACCACACAGACCCTTTGTTCCATCTTGCACCTTCCCCCCTTGGGCCGAACTCACCATTTCTAATGCTCTGGCCATGCTGCGTGCTTCCCAAGGGAATGTGAGAAAGAGGTGTATGAAACTGTTTTGATTCAAGGCTGTGAATGTACTCACAATACTGACTCTGGGTATTGTTTCTTTTGCTTCTTCAGATGTGCCATTGAGGGCTAACTCCTACACACCGATGGACAGGGGCGGCTCTAGGTATTTTGCCGCCCTTCGGCGGCTTGCCTGCAGGAGGTCCCCAGTCCCGCGGATTTGGTGGCAGCCTGAGGGAAGTCCGCTGAAGCTGCGGGACCAGCAGACCCTCCGCAGGCATGCCGCCAAAGGCAACCTGCCTGCTGCCCTCGTGGTGACCAGCAGAGTGCCCCCCGTGGTTTGCCGCCCCAGGCACGCGTTTGGCATGCTGGTGCCTGGAGCCGCCCCTGCTGGCGGAGCGACTCTGTCAAATAAGGAGGCGAAAAAGGCGGAGTAAGAAGAACATGTTTTGAGAAGTGCTGCAATCATCTGATCATGCAGATAGCAAGCACAGAGCATGGAGAAACAAAACAAAAACTAGAAATAGATAGTGAGGAGATGAGACAGGGACAGGAGCGGATGATAGAGATCATGGAGGACCAAACAGAGATGCTCCGGTCCCTGATTGCTCTGCAGTCAGAACACATCCAGTGAGCCCACCCCCATGATGCACTGCGATTTCACTGCAATCCATTCCTAGAACTCCATGCAGCACAAGGTGACAAGTTGCACAGTGGGATAGCTACCCACAGTGCACTGCTCTCTCTGTCAGTGCAAGAGCACCAACTGTGGATGCGCTCTGCCAACACCAGGAGCATCGTATGAACATACAAATAAGCCATGTAATTACAGCAGTTTTTGATCATCAACATAACTTAAGTTGACTTAATTCTGTAGTGTAGACGTGGCCTATGGGTTTGTCTATCCAGGGAAGTTTATCATCATAGCTATACCAGTATAAGTATGTCACACTGGAAGTGGTAGAAGCTAAACCAGAAAAAGGCATTCTCATTCCTATGTCTACACCGCGCACCTTACTACGACGCAGCTGTGCCGCTGCAGACACACCATTGTAAGGTGCGCTATGTGGCCACTCCTTATCGCCGGGAGAGAGCTCTCCCAGCGACAAAATAAAACCAGCCCCAGCAAGGGGCAGTAGCTCCATCAAAGGGAGAATGGCTCCCGCCGACGAAGTGCTGTCCACACTGTCACTTTTTGTCACTAAAACTTTTGTCATTCAGGGAGGTGTTTTTTCACACCCCTAAGTGACACCATTTTAGTGATGGAAGTGCCGGTGTAGACATAGCCTAAGGGCTTGTCTACACTGGTACTTTACAGCGCTGCAACTTTCTCACTCAGGGGTGTGAAAAAACACCCCCCTGAGCGCAGCAAGTTACAGCGCTGTAAAGTGCCAGTGTAGTCAGTGCACCAGCTAGGAGCTATCCCCTTGGCGGAGGTGGGTTTTTAGAGTACTGGGAGAGCTCTCTCCCAGCGCTTTCCCACGACTGCACAAGCAATGCTAAAGCGCCGCGGCAGCACTTAATGTTGCTAGTGAAGACGTGCCCTAAGTGTACCTGCACAGGGAGTTACACTGGTGTATATATACTCCACAATTATGCTGGTAAATTTCCCAGTGTGGACAAGCCTTTTACTGACAATCTATTAGCTCAAGTTACAATACAACTGAAAAATTAATCTAGGCAGAGTCACAGAAACTTTTGAGGGTGGTGTTGGCTGGAGGCCCCCTAAACAGTGTGAATTGGAGTTAACAACCTATTGAGATGGATGAGGCAGTTAACACTTCTCATGTACATTGTTTCAGGCTGACTGCGTACTCAGGCAGATGTTGCTGCATTGGCTATATGTTTTCAAGCTTTCCTCTGTAACTGGGATCCCTGGAAACATGCTCTGTACCTCGAGGGAACACCCTATACCCCCATGTTCAACTTTATAAAATGATTGTGTGGTATCCAATGGAAAGTTTGTCATGTTGGGTGTCTTCGAAAGGCTCATAATGCACTGAGCATGGTTTATAGTGATGTTTTAGTAATTGCTACAGTAATGTTATAGTAAGGTTATAGGTTATAATTTCACGTATATAGTTATGAGGCTGATAATGTATCCTCATGGCTTAAAGCAAACCCATGCAGAAAATCTCTAAAAACGGAGAAGCAGTTCACACCTTGTCAGGGCATGGATGGGACAAACCCAGCCCAGCCTCACAGGAACAAAGGACGCTGGCTTAGGCAGCAACAAAAGAATCTGTTAGACCCTCGAGGGAGTCACCCCCTTCCTTTGGGCAGTTTGGGACTGCAATGAAGTAATGCTCACCTGACCCTGAAGTGGAGACGGGGCAAAGCCAGGAAGAAAGAAAGGACATGGTAAAAGGGAGAGATATTTTGCCATGCTCTCCCTCTTCCACCTACATCTACAGACACCACCACCACCAAGCGACTGAAAGGCTGATCAAAGGGGAGAGCCTGGCTGAAGGGAAACCAGCCAGCCTGTGGTGAGAAGCATCCAAGTTTTTAAGGACATTGAAAGTGTTAAGATCAGCTTAGAATGTGTTTTGCTTTTTTTTCATTTGACCGAATCTGACTTCTTGTGCTTTGACTTATAATCACTTAAAATCTATTTTATAGCTAATAAATCTGTTTGTTTATTCTACCTGAAGCAGTGCGTTTGGTTTGAAGTGTGTCAGAGGCTCCCCTTGGGATAACAAGCCTGGTACATATCAATTTCCTTTTTAAATTAATAAATTTATATAAGCTCGCAGGGACCATTGGGCATAACTGGACACTGCAAGATGGAGGTTCCTAGGGTTGCATCTGGGACCGGAGATACTGGCTAGTGTCATTCACTTTCAAGTAGCTGGGAGCACCTTACATGCCCGAGGCTGTGTGTGAACAGCCCAGGAGTGGGAGTTCTCACAGCAGAGCAGGGTAAGGCTGGCTCCCAGAATCAAGGATTGGCGTGGCCTAGCAGATCACTGGTCCAGACAACACCAGAGGGGAACATCACACGTACTATTAAATTTTTTTTAATGCAAGTTGAAATTCTGATGTAATTTGAAGAGTCCAGGGTCTGGATTTTCAAAATAGCTCAGCTCTCTTTTCGGCACTAAAATAAATAGCCAGATTTTCAGCACAGCACACAAGGTGTTGAGCTCTTCTGAAAATCTGAACCCTGTTGTGGGCCAGGAGCCCTTTAAAATTGGACCCTGAGCTCTTTTGTAAATCTGGCCACTGGTGTCATTCCCCAGGCTTTATACAGTGCCAATGCCTTAATCCGACCCTGCACACAAACCAGTCATTAAGGCCCAGATCCTCAAAGGTATTTGGCACCTATCTCCCATTGATTTCAGCCTAAATGCCTTTGAGGATCTGGGCAGTAGTGTCTGTGCTGAGGGAAATAATTCTCCCATGCACATCTTCTTTCTTGCATCTTCCTCTAAAGCATCCATTGAAAGCAGAGAATTGGACTGGACAGACCCCGGTGTCCGTGCAGCAAGGCAGTTCCAGCTCTAACATTCTGTTTTAGCTACATTGCAGCTAGCATGTGTCTGCAGCTGGAGACAGAGCGGTGCCAGGACGCGACACATAGCATCAGTGGTGGATTAATGATTTTGTGGCCCCTAGGCCCTGAAATAATTGCCACCCCCGACCCCATATGAACTCATTAAACATCAATATTTTCAATATCAACACCAATATTTTCACTTTTTACTTCACTATTACTTTCAACTATTTTTTCTGTCTCACTGTCGGCACTAACTGATACAACAAAGGAATCTATTTTGCGCATTTTTTGCTATCATTTCATTTTCCCTTTCTTTCTTTTGTATAGCATTTTTTATTTAACTGAGAACTGCTTAATTTCTTCCCTCCGGTCATATTATTAACATTTAGGATTCTCGTGAGTACGTTTACTTAATGGCGTCGCGCCGTCATTGGTGGTTTCAATACGCACTATGATTGGTAGAATTGCAGCATCACTGATGCCGTGATTACAAAAATGCTGCTATTATAAATTTGCCGCCCCTGCAAATTTGCCGCCCTAGGCCTAGGCCTTGTCAGCCTAAGCGATAATATGCCGCTGCATAGCATTGGTGAGATTCCCTCTCAAGTGGTCAATATCTTAAAGTCTGGCTAGCTCAGTTGAGTATCAGACTTTTAATCTGGAGGGGGTCCAGGGTTCAAGGCCCTGGTCAGATAATCAGCTCATGCAGCTGCTTCCTGCACCAGGAGTTAAAAAGGTATCTGGAATTCTTCTAGATTCAGGCGGAAGTTAACCATCTGCTAAGAAATGGGGTTTTGGAAGGCTGCAATGCACAACTTTCATGGTATGCTGCAATATGGGACTGTGGTGTCAAGTGTGGAGCAAGGTCCAAGTGCTTCCAAGGTGGGGTCTGCTTTGGTCCCATCACTGTGTTTTAGGAGAGCACTTAATAGACGCTAATATGCACTGAGCGACACTAAGAAAACGGCTGTTGGCTTCTCAAGCACGGACCCCTGGCGCGACTGCCTGCTCAGAAGCTAGTTAGTAACCACCCCCAACTGGCTTCTGTGATGCTGTTTCTAAACTGCCTGCCAAGCACTCACCCAGCTGTCACTGAGTTTGATAGCCCATTCATTACTCCCATCTACTGAGGCTTAATTCTACTGATGAGAGCGGCACCTGCATAAAACTAGCAATGGGCAGTGGGGAATCCAATCCTGTAGCTGCAGACTGCTCACCTGGAGGAAATGCTCCTCACACAGAAAAATGAGTGTATTCAAGGAGAAAATTACCCATTACGCCATGATGCCTCCAGTATGTCTCTGCCCTGGAGTCCTCCCTGGGTGACACACCAGCCTCGTGACTTTAATGGGAATAATTGACTGTCTGAGTGCTCCAGATGGCTGCCAATTTGTAAAATCAGAGTGACACTCACAGGCAGAGGATTAGTGCTTTGGAAACCATGCAGTGCCCCAGTCTGAACAAACAATACAAATGGCCACAACAGCTCAGGTGAGCTCCCCGGAGGCTGCCTCTTCCTCTTTCTTTCCTGATAATTGGCTTTAGTAAAAATATCTGCACAGAGTGGCTGCAGCAGCTGGTCTGCATTAAGCACCAATAAAGGCTCCAGTTCTGAGGGCAAGGGAAAAGCTTTCACTGGCTGCAATAAGTGAAGAACATTGCCAAGCAGAGACTGCAGCCATGATCAGACTGTGTCACAGATGCCCTGAGAGGCTGATGGTTTGAGGGGCTCATTGGAGGGTGCGTGAGAGCAAGATGGCCTCATCTTGACCCAGATTCCCCAAAATCTGGGCTGTCACCTTAGTCCATTCCTGAGAACAGAGATCAGGGATTATTTGGACTGGGGCCATCCCTAGGCCTGATGGGTGATGTGCCAAGTGCTCCTTGGCTGAAGAGCATCCGTGGCTCCCACTGGCCTCAGCCTCACAGGATTAGGCCCTACATGGGGCAGAGTGGTGGAGCCATTTTTTTTACATCCACGCAAAAACATCATGGAAATTCCCCAGCTGAGGCTCTCAGATGTATTCCCTGCATGATGCCTGAGACTGTGGTGGATTCATACTCACTGATCAGAGAAAAATGAGTTGCTTGGGCCAAGGGGATGGACAGGATTTGATTGCACCAGACTAAGAATGGGGTTAGGGATGGATGAACAAGCTGGGGGGCGGGAGGGGGGACCAACCTGCCCCTTTCCTCCCTGACAGTAGAACCCAGTGGGAACCGAAATTTGAGAAAGGGTCTGATAATGTGGGTTGTTCTTCACTTCTGATTTGTGTCTGGGCGTAAAATCAGATGTGCAGAAACCTGCAAAAAGACTAATCCTGTATGTGAAAAATCTACCTGGTTCAGAGGACTTGTGCAAGGCCTAGGTGCCGCCTCAGTCACACGGAGATCCATGGTGCTAACATAATGCAGAGGATTTGTGAAGGCTCTCAGCAGGGGCTGAAGTTCACCCTCCATGGTTGGAAGGAGAACTACTAGAAGTCCTATGAGATTCAAAGGCCAGCATCATAGACTTCCGTGGTGCAGATCATCTTACTTTGGAGTGCTTACTGTCATGACCCCACAAGTCTCAAACCTGGACTGATGGATGCCCTGTTTGGAAGAACACTGGAACCTCTGATTGATTACAGGTAAACCCAAAGAGAGTCACAAGAAGTTGTCTGTATGATGGGGTGAATTCCTGGCTGGCTGCTACATTGTATCCTGACTTCTCATCCAACTCCTGAGCCCAGCTTTCCTGCCTCATTACTGATCCCTGCCACTGTTCTGATTCAACTCCCAATTCTGACTCTGGCTATGACCCTGGGCTTGCGTCAATTCTTGCTCTGACCACTAGGTCTGACTGCCCACACAATGGCCTTGACACTTCCTAGACATGGTCCAGACCCCAAAGTCTAATTCTTCTAGAAGTTCTGGGATATTTGGGTTTAAGCTAAGTCCCTTCTAATGGTGGACGATCATCTGCTAAGTTCAGATGGAAGTTTGGTTCCAATCTTTCCCAAAGTTTGCGGCAATGTCTGGATCTGAGTTTTGGTTTGGATTCCTCCCTCGTGCAAATAGAAACAAACCTGAACTTGAAACCATCTGAGATTCTTCCTTCATGAGCAGAACTTTGGGTGACTTAAGATGAACTCAAGGAACAAAGATCCTATGTTCATAAAAATTAATAACCCTTGTCATTAAAAACATGGCAGAAAGAGACAGAAGGTAGCTAACACAAGAGCAGATGTAGCCCTAAATAGTTTGGGCCACTGACTACAGCATAGATATGTCAATTTACACCAGATGAGGATCTGTTCCCCCATGTTTTTTTTGGGCCTCACACTACAAGAAGGATGTGGATAAATTGGAGAGAGTCCAGCGGAGGGCAACAAAAATGATTAGGGGGCTGGAGCACATGACTTATGAGGAGAGGCTGAGGGAACTGGGATTGTTTAGTCTGCAGAAGAGAAGAATGAGGGGGGATTTGATAGCTGCTTTCAACTACCTGAAAGGGGGTTCCAAAGAGGATGGATCTAGACTGTTCTCAATGGTAGAAGATGACAGAACAAGGAGTAATGGTCTCAAGTTGCAGAGGGGGGGGTTAGGCTGGATATTAGGAAAAACTTTTTCACTAGTAGGGTGGTGAAGAACTGGAATGGGTTACCTAGGGAGGTAGTGGAATCTCCTTCCTTAGAGGTTTTTAAGGTCAGGCTTGAAACCTGCTCCTGCCTCAGCTCCTGTGCATTTAGGAACCCATTATAAAAAATGTCCTTATTGGAAACCTACAATCTGACCAATCAGACTATTGGAGCCAAGGAGGGCTTGGACTCACTGTCTGCTGGCAAAAACAGGTCTCCCTTTTCTGGATGACACCACCTCGGCAACACTGGAGTATTATAGTCTGGTGTTCCTGGGAATTGTAGGTCTCCCCATCCTTAGGGGAGGTGTAGGAGCTTGTTGTAGCTCCTCCTACAGGGCAGCTGAGGTGAGTGCTTGTCTCAGCTCCCTCTACATAGGAAGTATCTGAAAGAGGACTACAGGCAGAGCTATCCCCAAAACACATCCCAACCCTCTTCTTCCTGGAGCGGAGGAACCAGAGTCAAGGCTGTGTGACAGTAATTGCTGTCTGCCTGTGTACAAGGCACTCACTCATCCTGCTAACTAAAGCTGCCTCTCACAAATGTGCTGCCATTTTCTGTTCCATCTGCTTACAGACGGCACGTAACTATGTAGAATGGAACTGAAAGTGACATGTGACACACTGTGGCCCACCATCTGCCATGCTCATCTCTAGGAGCATAGCTGGCATGTTTGTCGCATCCGGGGCTCCTGTTACTTCCCTCTGCCTCATCTGCAACCTGAGCTCTCCTTGCTCATGTATAAACTCCCACCCCCATCAGTTACTGCAGATCTTCCTCACCAGTGAGCTTGATTTAATTAAGATGCACTACAATCATCAGTACGTGCATTTAACCATCTGAGGCAGAAACGAGGTGGAGCATATTGCAATCCCACTGTCACTGTGATGGGAAGAAATGAAAACCCCATAGTTTTCCTGAGGAATGTTTGCCAAGATGTAATAAAGACAGCATCCCAGGCCTGCTGAGATCAACCTGTCATTATTTCCAACACACACACACCCATGCTCTCATTACACAGCTCTCTGCACAATCCCCTGTGCATGTCAGATTGTTGTCTTGTTAGCCAATTAGCACATCATTAGCCACCATCTGCACTGTCTACTCCTAGACAACTTCACTTGAGTATCTCCTAAGCTGTTATTTATATAACCGCCGTGGAATAAGCCTTGCTACAAAGCTTAAAGTCTACCGAGCAGTAGTGCTAACTACCTTGATGTATGCCAGTGAGACCTGGACTGTATACAGGAGGCACGCTAGGCAATTGAACCACTTCCACACGACTTGCCTCCGCAGACTTCTGAGGATTCGGTGGCAGGATAAGGTGCCTGACACAGAAGTCCTTTCCAGAGCAGGCCTGCCGTCAGTTTACACTCTGCTTATGAAAGCCCAGACACGCTGGGCAGGCCATGTTGTGAGGATGCCAGACCACCGCATCCCCAAACAGCTCTTCTATGGTGAGCTGTCTCAAGGAAAGCGATCGCACGGGGGACAAAAGAAGCGATACAAAGATACGCTGAAAGCCTCTCTTAAGTCCCTGGATATCGACATCACCTCCTGGGAAACCCTGGCACAAGACCGATCGACATGGCGTACGCTGATCCACCAAGGCTGCCAGACATCTGAAGCTAGAAGGATAACACTAGCACAAGAGAAGCGAGCACTCCGTAAAGCCAGAGCTGCAAATGTTGTAACAGTGGTGCCCACGCATGTCTGCCCGACATGTGGCAGAACATTCCGTGCCCGTATTGGCCTTACCAGCCATTTGCGGACGCACTGTGGACAGCTCACAACCTGATAGATGTTAAGGTCTTCTTCGAAAACGATGGACGAACATCATTTATATAGCAAAATCCACTGCTCTTCTTTATTCTCATTGGTTAGAATATCTGCCCCCTGCCAACTAACCACCTGACATACGCTTGTGTAGCATGGGGAATAGCCGGTGATGTTCTATAACCTGTATAATGCAGAAGGTCAGACTAGGTGATCACAATTGGTGCCGTCTGGTCTTTACATTTATGGTGATAACAAGATTGTGCCAAGGGCTGTGCAATCAAAAATGGAGGCAGGAGGACAGATTCCCCCTCTGCCTTCCCCCTCTGTCATTATTAAGTTAAAAAAAATGGATAGAGCAGTTTTCTGTTGGAAATGCTGCTTTGCAGAAATCAAAATGTTTTGCGGGAACCCATCAATTATGATGAAATTTTCACAGATTTAGAAACAATTTGTTTCAACTTTCTTGTTTCATTTCAATAATGGCAAAATGTTTGGGTTTGACGTTATCATTTTCTTTTACTTTGTTTCAATTTCTATATGATAGAATCATAGAAATGTGGGGCTGGAAGGGACCTCACAAAGACATGAAGTCCAACGCCCCAAGCTGAGGCAGGACCAAGTAAGCCTAGACCAGCCCTGACCGATGCTTGTCCAACTTATTTTTAAAAACCTCCAGCAGTGAGGATTCAATGACCTCGCTTGGAAGCCTGTTCTAAAGTTCACCACCCTTACAGTTAGAAAGATTTTCCTAAAATCTAACCCAAATCTCCCCTGCTCCAGATTAAGCCCAGTACTTCTCATTCTGTCTTTAGTGGATATGGAGAACAACTGATCACAGCGCTCTTTAGAACAGCCCTTAACATAGCTGAAGATTGTTATCAGGTCTCCCCTCAGTCTTCTTTTCTCAAGACTAAACATGCCCAGTTTTTTTAATTTTTCCTCACAGGAAATATTTAATATTTTTGTGTATGTGGATATACATCATTTTATATTATACTTTTACATCAAAGCAAAACATGTTTACCTCGTTAAAACAAAATGTTTCGGCTAGAGCGCATTAGAATGATTTTGATTAAGTGTATTTTATTTGAAATATGCTGTTTTGTCGAAGCCAAACATTTTGAGAAGACATGTCTGTTTTGACAAAGTTTTTGATGGGAAGGTTTCTGAAGTCTAGGGCTCTCTGGTTACTTCTGGCCAGAGAGAGATGGGGGAGAGCTGCCCTTTTTGCTCTGAAAACAGACATTTCAATGCATTTTCATTTTACAAAAATGTTCCAAGGATTTTGGTTATTTTCCAGTGTGGAACAAAAGCAAATTTCAAAAGCTCAAGAGCTGCCATGCAATGGAATCATCGTCCTGTGGCTAGCTCTAGTTCCAACATGATCAAAACAAAACAATTCATTGAAAGGAAACTGTCTCAGTGTTTCCAAATTTAATATTTTTGGAATTTTTGTCTATGAAAGTTTTTAAAATTTTAACTTTTTTTTTAAATGTCAGAATTTCCTGCAGGAAGGAAATTCCACTTGCCAACCAGGTCGAATCTTGGTTTACACCTGGGCAAAGTGGCTGTAAAATGCTACCAAATCAGAACAATAGCGTTTCACATCCACTTTGCATGAGGATACATGACATTGCAAGGAGCTAGAGCAGGGAGAGTCAGGCTCTAAAGCCATGTTCACACTGGATTCTTTTACACCAGTGCAACTACTCTGCTGCACTGGCACGGTGCAAACCCCAAGTGAAGATATGCTGCACCAGGATCAGTTGCACCAGTGCCCTCTATTTACACTGATGTACATAGGGTTAGCCAGACTGGATCAGGCCCGAGGTCTATCTAGCCCAGTATTGTATCCAACAGTGGTCAGCACCAGATGTTCTTGAGGAAGTGTATGAAACTTCCATCAGGCAGACATGGGATAATCTTTTCCCATGAAGGTCTTATCCTAGCCCCAAATAGAGATTGGATTATGCTTTAAAGCATGAGGGTTAATATCCCTTCCAAAGTCTGTTAGCATTAGTAAGAGTATCCAGTTACAGTTATACATATAAATGTCCAATCCTCATTTTTATCGTGTTAAATTCTTGGCCTCAGTGACATCCTGTGGCAGCGAGTTCCATAGTCTAATTACATGCTGTGTGAAAATGTCATTATGTTGGTGCAAATTTCCCTAGTGTACACAAGCCCAAAGGTCCTGCCCCAAAGAACTTACACTCTTAATATGAATGAACACATCCCCTGGGAATTATGGATCAAATAGGCTGACTTCCAATCTTAGCAACCTGTTCCATTTCATTAAAGATGCTGCTAGTTTTCTCAGCACAATAAGCTCTATGACATAACAGCAAACAGGAGGATGCAATGGCATCGTCCCCATTTTTCATTGCTTACACAATGACTATGCTGCTATTTAAGGAGTGCTAAGAACGGGCAGGTGAACATTACAATTATCGTGTGATTGCAATACGGAGGCTTGTAACATGGTAACTGAAACACAATTAGTTCCCATGGAGAGAGAACAGTGGAATATGACAGGTTTGTTCATAATGAGCCACTAGATACAAGGACAAACCTGGAGTGAACTTTGGACTTTGCCAGCATAGGCAGCCAAAGATCGGCAGTCGTTCTTATTGGATTCCATCCATTCAAGGGAGCTTTATTTTTATCTGCCATTCCACCTAAAAGCACCTCCTTATGGAAGTGGAGCTTATGGGACATACAGAGCATGCACCAGGAAGCCCCCTGAACGAATTTGTCTCCTGTAATGCTCCCCCAGCAGCAGTGCAGCTCCACCCCCCACCCCACCCCCACACACAGGGGTGTGCATCAGGGCACACAATGGACACCTTTCTTGGTTTGGAAAGCAAAGGAATTCCCTTGCTGTCCCACAGCTCAGCAACCTGCCCCATTTCCTGCGCTCAGCAATGGGGGAGTCTGCAGTTTCCACACCTGACCTATATGGTGTGGAGAACTCCACCTGAGCTATATTGTTCACAAGAACAATATTTTTCATTAAAACTTCCATTTAGTCAAAAATCCATTTTCTGTAAAAAAACAAATGCCTTGATGGAAAATTTTGGACCAACTCTAATTGCAATGATGAGCATAATTTAAATAGCTAGCCAGATCTGTGTCATGGGTTGGGGCTCAGCCCACACCCTTAAAGGACCATCCCACTCTATGACAATCAGATAAGGAAATAAAGATGGACAGAACTATCTGAGTCCATCACTGGAGTGTCTGAGCACCTCACAGTCTTTAACATATTTACTCTCACAAACCCCTGTGTGGTAGACAGTGCTGTTGTCCCCGTTGTGTAGATGGGAATTGAGCTAGAGAGAGGCTAAGGGTCTGTCTCCACTACAGAGTTAACTGAGCATTGCCCCTACCCCTCATCCACACACAAAACTCTCTGACCTGAGTATGGTGGTGGTTTAAACCCAGGCCAGCTGGGGCTATATAGGCTAAAGCCCGGGTACTGTTAACCAACCCACTTTGCACTGAAGGCTAAACCGCTCGGTGCCAATAGTCCTCCAGTGCCTTCCCACAATTCCCCCATGTGCCAGAAGGACAGACAAGTTCTCCCATAATTCACTGGGAAATAATCATAGAACAGATCAACTTATGCAGCACTAAGAATCATTGGATGTGGCCCCAGAAGTCTTAACGACACATATGGGGGAAGCAGAGCCCGTAAGGACATGGTAACTTACACCCAGGTGCTGCTCACCCAAGTTAACACTGCAGTGAATACATACCCTTAGTGACTTACACAAGGAGCCTGCAACAGAGTAGGGAATGAAACCAAGCCATCCTTCCTCTGCTAAGAACATCCAATGCTGCCCTTCGCATGGTATCTAGGTGCCAGCTTCAGCATCTGTACAATTGTTTCTATGAAATCTAAAGGGACTCTGAGTTCTCGGTAATACTGTGAAGCCATTTCCAGGGAAATCAGTCAAAAAAGGCAAAGGTCTCTCCGCTGGAATTAGTGCTGGACACAGACGTTTTGCTGCAAAACAAATGCAATGAAAGGGCAACTTTGTTTTCACTGTGACATTTTCTCGGCTATTTCCAGCCAAACGCAGGTCGCATCTATCTCCATGTCAGTTCCTTGCTGCGGTTACACTATTTGTTATGCACAAAAGCTGCCATTTACATGGGGGTTTCAGTGGAGCCCTGTCAATAAAATCAGATTGAAGGTGGGCTGCGTTTTATTGTAGGGCGAGCTCTAACCCCTTTATGGTGGTGATACAACTCTTGCCACTGAAGGATTAACTGCTACTGCCAGGTTCAGCCAAAAGTCTGACACATTCCTCACGTAGAGTTATAGGGCTCAAGGGACCAGGTAATCCAGCCTGACCTCCTGTATGTCACAGGCCACCAACACCATCCAGCACCTGTACCTGAAACCTGGCACCTACTACACCAAACTAGACCACAGCCCACAGGAGATTAGACAGGCAGAGAAAGGAGAGACCGAGGTTCACCAGGCCCGAGGCCCCCACAATGGCAGGGAAAGGATAAAGTGAGATCTCCCCAGGTAATCATGGCAAGTGACCTGCACCCACACTCTGCAGAGGGAGACAAAACCCCAACAAGGTCACTGCCAATCTGGTCTGGAGAAAATTCCTTCCCAACATGGTGATGAGTTAGACCCTGAGCACGTGAGCAAGAACCGGCAAGAGAGAATGCTCGGTGTCACCACCAAACCCTGGTCCTCCCAACCCAATGACCCATTTCCGGCCATCCCTATGGTTCAGAGAGAGGAGATCAAAATTGAATCATAGTCCACTTCCTTTCAGAGAACAACATCTAAACACACCATGTATTTAGCCTCAGAGCACCACTATGATGTAGGAAGTGCTATTATCCCCACTGTACAGGTGGGAAACTGAGGCCCTGAGAGACTTGCCCACAGGGAGTGTACAGAGGAGTAGGAAGCTGAGCCCAAGCCTCCTAAACCCTAGGATAGCACCGCAACTGCTGGACCATCCTCCCTCACATGCTTAGCTTCCTTGATCACATGGTCAAATCCTTCCAGCAGTCTGCCCTATAGTGCAACATCTGCAGAGAGAGCATCTTTACGCTGCTTTATAGAGCTCCATCGTCACCAGGGTTGGGCAACATGGGTTAGAAGAAATAACCCAACCCAGCTCCTTTCGTCTGCCACCCAGTGTCAAAACCCTTTGGAACCAAAGCTTTCTTCAGCCTCTGATTTTTGGATTTCAGCGAAAAATGTTTGGCTTTGGGGCTTTCATTTTTCAGTGAAGACCCAGAACATTTCGTCACAATCATATTTCCCAGGGAAACGTCTGTTCTGATTTTAAAAAGCTGTTTTCCATTAAAAGAAAGCAAAAACGTGGTGAATTAAGCATGTTGCTCAGCTCTATTAGTAAGGTTTTGTTTTATAGCATTTCCCGCAGGCTACCGCAATCTGCCTCCCAGCTCCGTATGTTCCCATTGTATAACACACACTGCTAACCATCAAGTTCCCCCCAGCAGCTGGGCAAAGAGGCAAAGTGCCGGATCAGATACAAGAGCTGAGATCTCCACTAGATTCTCAAGCAGTTGCAATGATCTCAATATTATTTAAGGTTCATTTTAGTAAACCACAGCCACACAATGTAGCCATATAATTATAGACAGCATGAAAAGGGCATTGACACACAAGTGTGTCCTACAAAAGATACATGGACCATCCTTTTTTACTCCAATTAAGGAGTTCCAAGTCAATCATAAGGAGAAAAAAGGGCAACCATAGCACCATTCGTTGTACTCACAGTAGTGCTTAGATGACCCCATTCTGGTCCCCATTGTGCTAGGTGCAGTAAAACCATATTGCAAGGGACAGTCCCTGCCCCAAAGTGCTTACAGTTTAAATAACGACAAATTGACTTACCCCAGGTCACTATAAAAAGCCAGGAATAGAACCCAGATCTCCCAACCATGGAACAAGCCACTTTTCTAATACTTGTATCTATTAGCATGCGGACAAGGGGGAGCCACTGGATATAGGGTACTTGGACTTTCAGAAAACCTTTGACAAGGTCCCTAACCAAAGGCTCTTAAGCAAAATAAGCAGTCATGGGATAAGAGGGAAGGTCCTTTAGTGGACCAGTAACTGGTTAAAGATAGGAAACAAAGGGTAGGAATAAATGGTCAGTTTTCACAATGAAGACAAGGCCCTCCAAAGATGTGTACTGGGACTTGTGCTGTTCAAAATATTCATAAATGATCTGGAAAAAGTGGATAAACAGTGAAGTGGAAAAATTTGCAGATGATACAAAATTATTCAAGATGACAGTCCAAAGCTGACTGTGAAGAGGGATCTGACAAAACTGGGTGACTGGGCAACAAAATGGCAGATGAAATTCAATGTTGATAAATGCAAAGTAATGCATATTCAAAATAAATAAATAAATAATCCCAAGTATACATAAAAAATGATAGAGTCTAAATGAGCTGTTACCATTCAAGAAAGAGATCTTGGAGTCATCACGGATAATTCTCTAAAAACATCTGCTCAATGTGCAGCGGCAGTCAAAAAAGCAAACAGAATGTTAGGAACCATTAGGAAAGAGAGCGCTAAGAAAACAGAAAATATCATCATGTCACTGTATAAATCCATGGTACACCCACACCTTAAATACTGCGTACAATTCTGGACATCTCTTCTCAAAAAAAATACTAGAATTGGAAAAGGTGCAGGGAAGGGCAACAAAAATGATCAGGGGTATGGAACAGCTTCCATATGATGAGAGGTTAAAAAGACTGAACTATTCATTTTAGAAAAGAAATGACTGAGGGAGGATATGATAGAGGTCTATAAAACCATGAATGGTATAGAGAAAATGAATAAGGAAGTGTTATTTACCCCTTCACATAACACAAGACCTACGGATCACCCCATGAAATTAATGGGCAGCAGATTTAAAATAAACATAAGGAAGTACTTCTTCACACAGCGCACCATCAACCTGTGGAACTCATGGCCAAGGGACACTGTGAACGCCGAAAGTATAACTGGGTTTAAAAAGGAATAAGATGTTCATGGAGGACAGGTCCATCAATGGCTGTTAGTCAAGGCCACAACCCCATCCTCTGGGTGTCCCTAAACCTCCAATTGCCAGAAATTGGGACTGGACAACAGGGGATGGATCACTTGAAGTTGCCTCTTCTGTTTATTCTCTTTCACTGTGCATGGTCAGAAGACAAGGCTAGATGGATCATTGGCTTCACCCAGCATGGCCATTCTTATATATATGGTACAACTCAGCCATTAACATGTAGCTTGCCCTGAATTAGCTAGAACCTAGATTTGTAGCGCTACCAGGTAGTTGGCAGGTCCAGGCTGCCCGCCCAGCATCAGTAACCAGCTTGCTCTCCATTTCCCAATGGCCTGCTGTGAACACAGCCCAGGGGAAGTTCCACTACAAAGGTTTGACAGCCAGCGGCCTCATGGCTCCTGATTGGCTCCCTGACCTATATAAACCCCAGGGGCCTTCCAGGAAGTGTCAAGGCAACAGTGTAGCTCTCCTGTAACTGCTATGACTGTTTCTGCACCTTGCTCCTGAATTCCTGGCTTTGACCTTGGCTTGATTTGGACTTTGCCTCCTGACTTTGACTTTGGTATCGACCCTGCCCTGGAATCTGACTATGAACCCCTCAGCTACTCTCAGCCTCTGTTCTGTCCAGCAGATCCCAGTCCCTTGCTCCCCCTGAGGAATTATCCCTAGGACACAAGTGCAGGTCCTTAATAACACCACCACCTTGCAGGCTGGCTAGGCTCGGAGATACATGCTAGGCCTGAAGGCTGCATGCCGGGAGAAGCATGTACTTGTGTATTTCACCCCTGTATGTGTAATAATAACAGCAACAGGTAATTGTAAGAACAGGGGAACAACTGCTGGTCCACCTTTTATCACACGGCAATACACACTCGGCTTCTCAGACAGTCAAGGCTCGTTCTCCGAAGGCAGCTGACAATCCTTCTGTTGCTTTGCTGCTAGATATGCAGGCTGCTACTGCTTCTTTGTTGCACGTTGTTATCTGCCTTTGGTCTAAGTGTCTGAAAAAAAAAACCCATATACTCTGCATCAAAGAAAAAATGTGAGACACAGCAGAAAACATGCCTGACTTTATTCTCAGCCCTGACAGCTACAGAGAGCAGCTGCCTCCATTCTGCACCACAGAAAACACCACGTTGGAAAAAGAAGTGACTGAAGGTAGAACAAATGTTATTTCCTGGGGCTCATTCTACCATACATAGTCAAACCTGCCTTGGGTGTGCTCAGACAGAGTGAAATTCTGCTGATAAGGAAATTGAAAGACACATCTGCAGTTTTTCCAAGGTCTTGTTACTAAAGTTGGGAGAATAACTGATTTTTCAGTTCGCTTGCTGATCGAAAACTCAAAAGGAAAAAAAATGGTTCAGGTTGAACAACGCATTTCATTTCATTTTCAAGGTTTTTTAATATTTTAAATATTTTATTTCATAAAACCAAAGTACATTTTGGAATGAAAAGGTGCCTCAAATTGAAAAATCAAAACTTCTAATTTTCAAACTGTTACAATTAACATTTTTTTTCTTAAATGCTTTTGGGGTTTGGGGGGGGTTGGGTTCCCCCCACCCCCACTTTGTGGAATCTATCCCAAAGTGCAGAAAGTTTTGGTAAGCTTGAATCTGTGCTTTTCAACAAAAACATTAAGTTGAAAATTTCCTCCAGCTCTACTTGTCATATGAAACCAAGCATTGAACCTTCAGCTGGGGGGGAGGTGGGGATTTTTCAGATATAAATTTTTTATCGAAAATGGCATCTGTGCAAAGAGGAATCTAAAAGAACAAGTTTTCAGCAAAAATGTGCAACCAGTTGTAGTCACTAGCAGAGCTGGCCAGTGCTATTGGAAGTGCCTCCTTCAGTGGGAATGTTTCTACCATGCCCATATGAGTAGGGTCCTTTCACTCGCTTATCCATGGATAATCACGGATCATTGTTCACACACAGGTCAGGGAAGAGCTGTTCTTCATGCACACATCTGGCTTCATGTGTGACTTGGGGAGGGGGAACTCTGCCCACATCCGGGCCCATGCTATTCAGGCTGAACACACTCACCCTTGTTTATGAAGTTAGCAACATCCAGTCAGGGAGCAGTAATGTTGTGGGACCTAAATGGCTTCCAGACAGGACACGTAATGGACAGAGAGAAGCCAGAGTAAAAACAAAGAGTTCATGAGCTACCCAGGGCTCTATTCCAGAAAGTCCTGGGACACTCACCAATAAAATTAACCTGTAACCCCAGCCTTCTCACTTCAGGGGTTTGAGTACTGGCTCTTTATCTTGATGCCTGGTCCCTCCCCACAAGGAGACCCCACCTAGTGCCTGGAACACAAAGGGTGCGGTCCCTTGGGGAAATGTTTACTACCAAATACTGGAAGTGTAGTCCAGTACACAAGGGGTAAAGTAATTATCACAGTCCGCAAAGTAACAACACAACAACAGGGGGAACTTTATTAGGTCCAGGGAACAAAAGATAAGGAAAGAACGGGCATAACTAGAATAATAAAATAGCAACAATACCTTAAACTCTCCCCCTCCCAAGGTTTACAACACATCCATACCACCCTGCTCCCTTCCTGCCTCAGCAGACAGTGGGTTGAGACTCATTTCTTCACTGAGGGATGCAGTGCTGTAATCACTGGCTGGCTTAAAACTCACAAGCGAAATAAATAGACATGGGATTTCTTACAGGCTCTAAGAGAGTAGGATGGTCTTGAAGCTCTCTAGTCTGGAGCCCAATGGAGAATTAGGCTGGCTCTCAGTAGCCTGACCTAGAATTGCTCCTCAGCCTCCTGAACTGCTGGTCTCTGCAGGGCTGACATCCTACAGAGACCCAGTAATCACCACCAAGTTCAAAGCTTCCTGTTGGGCAGGGATGGGAAGTTGAATGGGGACCTCCCAGGCTGTGATGCTTCTCTCTCTTCTCCAACAACAGCCAAACCCGGAAGTGAAACAAAACCCTCTGCCTCTGAGTTCTGGCTTCTCATGGGTTCTGGGAGTAGCTCTCAGCTTGTTCTATCCCCACCTTGGGCCGTAGACAAGCTGGGAAATGGAGCCCTGGGCCTCTGTAGCCGTGGCTGCTGAAGTCCAGGGGCAAGTCCCGAGAGGCTCAGAGTAATATGTCAGGAAAAACCAACTGCAGAGGGGGTTGCAAATCCAACCAGAGGCTGTTTGAAGCTAATTTGGGGACAAGAAAAGGTCTGAATTTATCAGCTACATTGTAGCTTGCTCTCTTTGTTATATCCTTGGGGGCAGCCGGTTTAGGAAGAAATCACTTGAGGCCAGAGAGCTGACAGCTAACAAAACCACCATTTTATTTACAGACACAGAGAGCTCACTCAGCCAGCTGAAGCTGGCTGAGCTAACCCATAATAATCTAACTCAGTTGCCATAGCAACAAAAACCATGACAACCAAATACACAACATATTCCTCCCCCCCTAATAAGAACATCCCCTAAATAAAACACACACTAGACTAGAGAAGGAGGGTAGACTGCCTCCATTCCCGGCTAAACCCTGGGGATTATTTTGCCCCATAACCGTGGGTTCGCCCTAGCTAAAGATCCAGCCGACGAGGAGGCCTTCTGTCTCTAGGTGGATTACGGCGAACTTCTGGTGTTATTGCACCCGAAAGCACTAGGGGCTCAGGGTCCGCAGCACGAACGGGTGAGGAGGTGGTATCAGCTCGTGCTGGGGAAAGGGGTATCTCAGCCGCCGGCAGTAATGAAGGAGAACCGTCAGGAACAGGTGACTCATGATTCGGTGCCTCACCAGAAGAGGTGAAGTCAGATCCCTCAACTGCAGATGGGTCATGAGGACTGGCATGACCTGGCAACAGCTGATCTACATGTCGCCGCCAGGTAAGATTCTCTGCAGTCCGGACTATGTAGGAAACAGGTCCTGTTTGAGTGATGACTGTGGTCGGGACCCATTTAGCTCTGGAAGTATAATTCCGAGCCAAAACTGGCTGTCCCGGGCTAAAGGTTTGGTCTTTTGCTCTGGGTGCCCGTCTGATGACTTGATATTGCTGCTGATGTTGCACAGTTTGTCGGGGTTCAGAAGGTTTCAGCAGATCAAAGCAAGTGCGCAGCTGTCGTCCCAACATTAGAAAGGCTGGGGATGCCTGGGTCGTAGCATGAGGTGTGTTTCTGTAGGAAAGTAAGAAGGTATCCAGACGCTTTCGAATGGAGTGTTGTCCCCTTTCTGATTTCAAAGCGTTTTTCATTGTCTGCACAAATCTTTCAGCTAATCCGTTGGTGGATGGATGATATGGTGCTGACGTGATGTGGTGTATCCCATTTGCCTTCATAAAATTTTGAAACTCCTGAGAAACGAACTGCGGTCCGTTGTCGCTCACAAGTTGTTCTGGCAAACCAAAACAACTAAAGAGTCCTTGTAGTTTTTGGATAGTACTCTCTGCAGAAGTGGACTGCATTATAGAGACTTCTGGCCATTTAGAATGGGCATCTATTGCCACCAAGAACATGCTTCCTTCAAGGGGGCCAGCAAAGTCAACGTGAATACGTTGCCACGGGTTTTCAGGCCAGTCCCATGGGTGTAGGGGTGCCCACTGGGGTGCATTCCTCACACCCTGACATGACATACAAGCTTTTGCCTTCTCTTCAATAGCGCTGTCCAATCCAGGCCACCAAAAATAGCTTCGTGCAATTTCCTTCATGCGCACTATTCCACAGTGACTGGAATGTAGCTGTTCTAACATCTGTGATCTCAGGGGTGGTGGAATAATGACACGTCTCCCCCACAACAAACAACCAGATTGGACCGATAACGCTGTCCGCTTGGACATGTAGGGAACAAGGTCGGATGAGACCGGAGAGGTGTGTCGAGATTTTCCATGCATCACCAGGTCCATAACTTGGGACAATACTGGGTCAACGCGAGTTGCCTTCTTTATCTGAGTAGCAGTGATGGGTGTATTCTCTACCTGTTCAAAGTAGAAGATTTCCTTTTGGGCACTATCTTGATGTTTGACCGGCAAAGGCAACCTTGAGAGGCCATCTGCATTGCCGTGCAGAGTGGATTTCCGATATTTGATTTCATATGTGTGTGCTGAAAGTAACAATGCCCAACGTTGCATACAACTAGCAGTTAATGGGGGAATGCCTTAGTAGAGTCCAAAAATTGAGGTCAGAGGTCGATGGTCTGTAAGAAGAGTAAACTTTCGCCCAAACAGGTACTGATGAAACTTCCGAATTCCAAAAACAATTCCTAATGCCTCACGTTCGATTTGGGCGTAGTTAGTTTCTGCTTTGCTTAGAGTGCGTGAAGCAAAAGCAATAGGTCTCTCTTCTCCTGAAGGCATAATGTGTGACACGACTGCTCCCACTCCATAAGGGGAAGCATCGCAGGCCAATTGCAGGGGTAAGGATGGATCAAAGTGCGTTAGAACTTCAGAATTTAACAATGCATCCTTAGCTTTGTTAAATGCAACATCACAGGCTTCAGTCCACTTCCAGGCCTTATTCTGCCCAAGGAGCTCGTGAAATGGTTTTAGCAGTGTGGCTAACTGTGAGATGAACTTTCCATAATAGTTCAGTAGTCCTAGAAACGAGCGCAGCTGGCTTACATTTCGTGGTGGGGGAGCCTCCACAATAGCTTTAACTTTTGCAGGGGCCTTATGAAGACCTGCAGAATCGATGATGTGTCCCAAATATTCAACAGAGGGCTTGAAGAATTCACACTTGTCTTTGCGAACTCGTAGGCCATACTCTTCCAATCTTTGTAGGGTAGCCTCTAAATTCTTTAAGTGATCCTCTTCATTTCTTCCAGTGACCAGGATATCATCCAGATAGCACTGAACTCCTGACAAGCCACACAAGATCTGGTCCATAGCTCTCTGGAACAGGGCGGGAGCCGATGTTATTCTGAAGGGTAGGCGACAGTATTGATAAAGTCCCATATGAGTCACAATAGTCAACAGCTCTTGGGACTTTTCATCGACGTGCATCTGTAAATATGCTTGACTCAGATCAATCTTACTGAACTTTTGTCCCCCAGCCAGGCCTGCGAAGAGGTCATCGATGCGGGGAAGCGGGTATTGCTCTGCACACAACACTGGGTTGACAGTGACTTTAAAATCACCGCAAATCCGGAGAGAGCCATCTTTCTTCACTATTGGAACGATAGGAGTGGCCCATGAGCTATGGGTAACTGGTATTAGGACTCCATTGGTGACCAGGCGCTCCAGGTCTGCTTCAACCTTTGGCCTGATGGCATATGGCACAGTTTGGGCTTTCAGATATTTTGGTGGACTGCCAGGTTTAATGTTCAATGTCACAGTGATTCCCTTCATACTTCCCAAATCATCTCCAAAAACAGCAGCATGTTTCCTTAATATAGGGGTTAGACTGGTTTCTTCTTTAGTCATCCGGTGCACTTCTGCCCCGTTCAGTTGAATCTTCCAAAGCCAAGACCTACCCATTAAGGCTGGGTAGTTACCTCTCACCACAAACAGTGGCAATCTAGCCACCTGTCCATTGAGCTCCACCTTAACATCAATAGTGCCCACCATGGGCACAGCTTCCCCCGTATACGTCTTCAGAACAGTTTTTGTTGCCTTAAGTGGAAGATGCTGTAGCTTTTCTTTATACACATTCTCAGAGACCAGCGAGACAGCTGCACCGGTGTCCAGTTCCATGCGTATAGGTTTGCCCTCCAATAAGGGGGTTACCCAGTAGTCATGTGAGCCCGCTGCCAAAGACAAAACATGCAGTGGCCCTTCCTCTTGCGATGAGGTGTCTCCTTGATCATCCTGGGTCTGCTCTAGGGTATGCAAGGTTCCTCTTTTTGTCGGCCAGACCACAGGCCTCTTTTTCTTTTGTTTACAGGCACACTCAATGTGTCCCTTTTTGCCACAGTGTCGACACACCAGGTCCTTACACCAGCATTCTGATGCCTGGTGTCCTGGCTTACCACAGCGGTAACATTCTTGACTCTGCACCGTTTTGTGGGTCGGTTCTTGTGACACTTTTTGCACCCTAGCGGATGCACCGATGTATTGCGTCTCCCTTGTAGCCAGTTCCATGGAGACAGCAATATCAACAGCCTTCTGTAACGTAAGCTGAGCCTCTGTCAGTAGGCGCTTCCGTATAGCTTCACTGCAGAGGCCACACACTAACCTGTCACGCAGGGCATCATTTAACATCTCTTTAAATTCACAGTGTTCTGCTAGCTTTTTTAAAATGGCTTCAAATTGTACAACTGTTTCCTCTTCCTTTTGGTCTCTTTTGTGGAACCTATATCTTTCAGCAATTACCAGTGGTTTTGGGGAAAAATGGGACCCCAGGATTTCCACAATGTCACTGTAAGATTTAGTCTCAGGCTTAACAGGGTGTAGTAAGCTGCGTAGCAGGGAGTAGGTTTTAGCCCCTACAACACTTAAGAATATTGGCACCTTCTTCGCTTCTGTAATGTCATTTGCAATACCAAAAAGCTCAAAACGCTCAGTATACACATGCCATTGCTCTATATTCTCATCAAAAGGTTCCAGTGGCCTAGTCAGAGTAGCCATGATTTTTAGTTTCACTTTCACAGTCAGTGCAAACAAGCAGTATTTTTCTTTGTTTGTTCTTTACCTTGGCTTCTACTTCCTTCTGTTACTGGAGCAGCACCAGGATCCCACCCTCGTCGCCACTTGTTATATCCTTGGGGGCAGCTGGTTTAGGAAGAAATCACTTGAGGCCAGAGAGCTGACAGCTAACAAAACCACCATTTTATTTACAGACACAGAGAGCTCACTCAGCCGGCTGAAGCTGGCTGAGCTAACCCATAATAATCTAACTCAGTTGCCATAGCAACAAAAACCATGACAACCAAATACACAACACTCTTCTCATCCTTCATGCACTGGTGCAGGGGGCGGGATTGGATAAACCCATAGTTCCCTGCTGGAGCATCCTGTCACAGTGTCAGTGTAACTGCACCTGTATCCAACACCCTCCCGCCCCCCACGGTACACTCTAGGGGTGCCCAGTCAGGTCTCAGATCTCCAGCTGTTATCTGTCACTGGGCAGGGACCCTTGTCCCATTCCCTTCTAACTGGGGGGATTTAAGGTGCACAGCTCCCTGTCCTATGCTATGATATCCCCAGCCAGCCAGTCTGCCTAATGGCCAGAGCCTGTGTGTCACTTTCTGTCGAGAGCTGTGGCCAGTGTATTGCCAGCAGTTACAAGTTCCCACACAGCCATTGCTAAGCAAGCAGTTATTCTTAAGGTTAAAGCATGACAGAGAAAACATATAAAACAATGAACATATTTAACACACACTAAACATACCAGGAGTCACCCACCCGTCTTATGGTGCCCTACAATGCCAAAGTCTTCCCAACCTTTCTGCAAGGGTTGAGGCGCTTGGACAGCACCTCCTGTCCATTTGCTGAATCAGAAAGCAGGCCCTGAGTCAGTTTAAATCCTGCCTTTTTATGCCATAAGCCCTTTCTTCGTCTGTTGGTCTCCGGAAAATCCAGTCTGCACCAGCATGCACCAGCCTCCCCAGGGGGTGGCACCTCTCTGGAGAGGTTCAGAACCTGAGTGATTCAGGTCACCCCACACAGTTTTGGTTCCTGGAGGAGCTGTGCTAACCTTCCCCCCTGGAGCTGCAAGCAATCACTGGCCCACAGTGATACAGAAACCATTCATAAACTTAATGCAATGCTGCCCCCAAAGATACCACATGGGGCTGCATTATCTGCCACACACCCCTCCTCCTTAAGAGTGGCAGAGGTCACTCCGTCCTCCCTGGCTCTGGGACCACCTTGAAGCTGATGGGCCCTGGCCTCCCCCTTCCCCCCACAAGAGCAGCTGCATGGCTGTGTGTCCTCCTGTGGCTAGAACTCACCTCCTTGAAGCCACATGAATGCTGTGTGTCTGAGCCTAGCCACTGGAAGGCTTTTCAGGGCCTGCAACTGGCTGCCCTGGCTTGGAGCTGCCACAATAGCTAGGGACCAGGAACTTCTTCTCTAGCCTATCATCTATGAGACCAGTTCAACAGCTTCCTCCTCCACCATATCAGTGGTCAATGGAAACCAATCACAGATGCTTTTCACCTTCTAGGTGCCATGGAAAAATCAATGCTGGCCAGGTTTGCATTAAGGAAATGGGCATCAGTGCAGCTATCCCTGTGTGAACCTCACATACTGGCATTCTGCACTGGTGCCAAGGGGCTCTGACAGGGTGCTGCGCGCTCAGGTCCATCTCTGTATCACAGTGGGTTGGCATGAGCCCTGCATGGCAACGTGTAGCAATCCACATTAGGGGAACAACGTCATTACATCAGCAACAATTCCCTTAACGTAGACAGGGTCTGAGCAATCAAAGGATACAAATGCAGTGCCAGCTTCTGTGTGCACAGAGGCACATGTGATGGCCATTGCCTTGGCTGACACACAGGGATCGAATTGTTGACCTTCAGAGCTAAAATTAAAAAAGCATAAGGGGCTACAGGTTGAGCCAGGCTGCCTAGCAGGGGCTGCAACAGACTCCTATCCTCTGTGGCTCAGGCATGGTGGGTTACACACCAGGTGAATGGGAAATGCCGACTCATTTTATCTAGATTGGAAGCTCTTTGGGGGAGGGTCTGTCTTCTGTGTTTGTACAGCACCTGGCGCGATGGGGTCCTGGTCCATGATGGGAGTTCCACTGTGCTACCACAATACAAATAACAACTAATAGTGATGTCCCAGTGCAGAATTTGGCTCATTGTAAGGAGTTGCTAGTGACCATCAAACTGAGCCCCAGTTTCTGGTGTCACCTCTGCAGAGGGGTCAAATATTATTTTTTGATTTGATACTGTACAAAAGCCAGGTTTGGAAAGCGTGGTCTTCAGCTCCCACCATAACACACTGCCACGCGACATGGCACCCACACAGCCCCCTCTAGTGGTGCCTGCGAGCGCTGGGGGGTGCCGGGAGGGAATTCTACCCTATGTGAAAAGACTTTGGGAACGCCACAGAACACTTGAGAATTGTTCCTCAGCCAGGCCTCTTGGGAGCTCCCCCACATGCAAGAACAGCCTCCTGAGCGCACTGCATGGCTGCACAGCTGAAATTGTTATTTATTTATAGAGCACGTGTGCTGAGCAGCCTCCAGGCTCCTAACAAAACAGAACAAAACACACCGCTCTGTGTGTTCACCATAGGGGAGAGGAATGCAAATGTTGAGAGGCTTTGACTGTGCGAGAAACCCCGGCTGAGCAGTCTGAACTCCAGCCCTCTGCCTTTAAAAGCCTGAGGTTTCACTGCTTGAGCTAGAGGACTAGGCCAATGAGCTCATGCTCAGCAATCATAACAGTCTGGCCACTAGCAGAGGATAAAGAGCCCCAGTGTGTCAGCCCCGGTTACAGGTGCATGGTTCTCCTGAAGCCAGTTCCCTTTGCCCAGGTGGGCAGTTCTTGGACACTGGGATTAGACCTAGTCAACAAGAGAAAGTTGTACAGATTTAACCAAATGGGATTAGATGGGGGGGTGCTTTTAAAAGTGGGTGGGCTATGCTTGGGGAGAAGGGGTGATGTGAGGGTAGGGCCTCGGGGGGAGGGGCAGCATGGGGGTGGAGCCTCAGGGAGAAGTAGCTGTGCAGGGGTGGGGCATCAGGGGGAAAGGGCGGCATGAGGGTGGGGCCTCGAGTGTAGGGTGTTTCCGCTGCCCTGGGTCAGAGCCAATTTAGTGCCATCAGTGCACCCCCCTCCCCCGGGTTCTGGACACTGACTTGGGTTCGAAAGAGCTTTATATGGATTTATGGCGTTCAGTTAAATCAGTGCCACTTTCCTGTGTAGACACAGCCAGAGGATCTGTGCATCTGGGCAAATTTTCTCCCCCGCCATCTTCTCTTTGTTGCATTCACTCTTCTCCATATACCACCCTGCTTCCAGATCACGTATTTCAGCTCCCCTTCTTTCAAATTCATCTCCCCATATGTCTCCTGAGTGGTGTGGTGCTGCAAACCCGTGTACCAGGTCACAACGACAAGAAGGGAGAGCTGGGCCCAGTCCCGTGGGAAAGGAGCTGCTGTTATGGGATGAATGGGAGGTGGGCTCACTGTCCCACTCAGGGAAGGATTCCAGTTGCCAGTGTGCAGGGTCCTGCTGCAGGTGGTTGGTGGCCCCTTGGCAGTTTAGTATTGTTCACCCATTGAATTGGGAGGCTACCTCTGCCCCTGTGCTGGGTTTACACCCACTGCAAATCTGGCCTGTGCTGTGGTGTAAGAGCAAGCACAGAGGGCTGGGGGCTAGGACAGTGAAGGAGGAGCATGTGTGACAGCCCTAAAAAGCTAGAGATTTTCCACTTTCCATCTCTGCTCTGCTTTTGTAACGAATGGCCTTTTGCTGCCTTTCAGAACCAGAGCATTCCAGACAAACTATCTCTGGAGACTGCAAAGTCTCTGACCTTGGCATTGCTGATGACACAGCGCAGTATAGATTGTGCCTAGAGCCAAATCCTGCAACAAAAAAGATGATCCAAGCCAAGAGTATATTAGCTCAATTGGACTAAGCACTTGGAACAGGACTAAACAAGAAGGATGATACCAGACAGATGACAGCTGGCATTCCCTTATAAGACGTCTGTCTGGAGGGTCTAGGCTATGGGATGACGTCCTAATATGCACGTTGGAAATATCCTACCTCCTTCCTTTGGCCCTCACTGCTGAAACAAATCAGATACTGATGCTGGGTTGTAAATTTCAGAGCCATTCAACTCTAAACCCTCCTTGTGACTTTAGAATTGAATCTTTCACATAAATGGATTGAGAAGTTCTCCCTTTGAAGTTATCCATCTCTTAATGAAACATCCTGACACTAGCTGAGTCAATTTGATGTCCGCTGTTGAACTCAGTGTGTTCATCCAAGGCTGACATGGCTTTTCTTTCTTTCTTTTTTTTTTTTTTACAGCCCTCGTATGTTAATGTAACCCACCCTTCATGTTTCGGTATCTCTCGTCGCTCTAACAGCCTGCTCACCAAGAGAAACTGCTGCATTTACTTACCTTACCCCTTCACTCCTCCCAGACATTCCCTTCTCCAGTTCAGAGCAGCCCATCTGTCTGACCCACTTTTCAGTAGAAGTTAGCCTGGGGTTACCCTGAAAGGGTCACTACAATGAAAGGTGTTGACACACCAGGGCACTTTCTAGAAACAGGATTTAATTTTATAATCACTTTTTAAAAATGACAACGCTATGTTCATCCCAAAGGATCCCATGCACAACACTAAACTAGGCAGCTATAGCTAGGTATTCACACACATAGGACTCCATGCATCACTAAAATGCAGCTGCCTCTGGGATGGAACATGACAGCTATTACAAGCTCTATTAATTCAAGTTCAAAGTTTCAGTCCTTATCTTCAAGATCATAGAATCATAGAATCATATGGCACAGGAGGCAGCAAACAGAGCTGCTAACAGGGGAGTTTGCGTGGGAGTTAGCAGGGGGAGGAGGAAGGGGGCCGCGCCGTGTCCCCTGTGTTTCCCTAGGTACAAGCACCGAGCGAGGCCGGGACAGCAGCAGCCATGAGCCAAGCAGCAGAGGACACACCGAGGATGAGAGCATGCAGCAGCTGCGCTATGTACCTGGTTCTAGCAGGGGACCCAGAGCAGTACTATGTATGTATGAAGTGTCGCCTAATAGAGCTGCTGGAGGAAAAGATCCAGGGCCTAGAGCTGCAGGTAGAAACCCTGATAGAGAATAGAAGGGGGTTCGAGCAGCTGATGGAGCAATGGCAGGCAGTAACCGAAGGGGAACGCCCAGGGGCACAGGTGGGAGCAGGGGCCAAGGCCAGTGAGGGGGGACCACCAGACGAGGAGGATGGGCGGTGGAAGCATGTGACTGTGAGAAGCAGGCCAAGGAAAAGGAGAGCCAGTGAGGGGGAAATAGAGCTAAGGAACAGGTTTGAAGGTTTGGAGAATGAGGAAGGGGTAAAGAATATGGTAGCTGATGGTGGGAGGCCAAGGAAAAAGAGACGAGCGGCCAGTCCCATAGATAGAGGGGAGGAGTCTATGGAGGCAACACCAAGTTTGGGTCAGGGGAGATTACAGGATGGCTTAAGGGGAACCACAAGGGAAGAGAGGAATGGAAGGAGCTTGCAACCAGGGGGAACGGGGGATAGGTTAGAGGACCGCACTGTCCCCAGGCAAAGGCAGGTCTACGTGATTGGGGACTCCATACTGAGAAGGTTGGACAGGCCTGTGACCAGGGCCGATCCAGAGAACAGAAGGGTGTGCTGTCTACCGGGCGCTAAAATACGGGATGTGGACCTGAGGTTGAAAAGGATCCTAAGAGGAGCAGGTAAGAACCCTTTGGTCATCCTTCATGTGGGAACGAATGATACTGCTAGATTCTCGCTAGACAGGATCAAGGGAGACTATGCCAGGTTGGGTAAGACGCTTAAGGAAATTGAGGCTCAGGTGATCTTCAGTGGGATCCTACCTGTCCCTAGGGAAGGGCGCCAAAGGGGTGAGAGAATCCTGACGATTAATAGTTGGCTGAGAGAGTAGTGTTACAAGGAGGGCTTTGGGATGTATGGGCACTGGGAGGCTTTTGGGGACAGAGAACTGTTCTCACGGGATGGGCTCCACCTAAGTAGGGAAGGAAGTAGACTTCTAGGAGGGAGGCTGGCTCATCTGATTAAAAGAGCTTTAAACTAGACACTGGGGGGAGACGGTTGGGAGAGGCCCTGGTGCACTCCACGCCAAATTTATACATTAGGAGTGGGAACAAGAAGATAACAACAGATATAGCCAGAGGGGGACGGTTAGGTGTAAGGAAGAGGGGGGGGACAGATACTAGATCGACAGGTCATACTGGTAGTACTGTGTCCCTACCGAGCGGGGTGAGAAGAGTGAGAGGAGCCCAACAGCAAAAGGTAGGATGTTTGTTCACCAATGCGAGAAGCTTAGGTAATAAAATGGAGGAACTGGAGCTCCTGGTCCGAGAATTGAAACCGGATATCGTAGGAATAACCGAAACATGGTGGAACGATAGCCATGACTGGAGTACAGGTATGGAAGGGTATGTGCTGTTTAGAAAAGACCGATGCAAAGGTAAAGGTGGGGGAGTAGCATTGTATATCAATAATGAGGTGAAATGTAATGAAATAACTAGCAATGCAATGGTTAATACGGAGTCTGTGTGGGCAATGGTCACATTAGGGAAGAAAACTACCAGAGCCTCACCCGGGATAGTGATTGGGGTGTGCTATAGACCGCCAGGATCTAGCTTGGAGACGGATAGAGAGCTCTTTAATGTTTTTAAGGAGGTAAACACTAATAGGAACTGCTTGATCATGGGAGACTTTAACTTCCCAGATATAGATTGGGAAACAAATGCTAGTAATAACAATAGGGCTCAGCTTTTCCTAGACGTGATAGCTGATGAATTCCTCCATCAAGTGGTTGCTGAACCGACGAGGGGGGATGCCATTTTAGATCTGATTTTGGTGAGTAATGAGGACCTTGTTGAGGAAATAGTTGTAGGGGACAACCTTGGCTCGAGTGATCACGAGCTAATTCGTTTCAAAATTAATGAGAGGATAATCAATATTGCATCTGAGACTAGGGTTTACGATTTCAAAAGGGCTAACTTTACTAAATTAAGACGACTAGTTAGGGAAGTGGACTGGACCAACATATTTAGGAATCTAAAGGTAGATGACGCCTGGGGTTACTTCAGGTTGAAATTGCAGGAGTTGTCAGAGGCATGTATCCCGAGAAAGGGAAAACGGCTCGTAGGTAGCAGTTTTAGACCGAGCTGGATGACCAAGCGTCTTAGAGGGGTCATTAAGAAAAAACAGAAAGCGTACCGGGAGTGGAAAATGGGAGGGATCAGCAAAGAAACCTACCTTATTGAGGTCAGAGGGTGTAGGGATGCAGTGAGAAAGGCAAAGCGACGGGTGGAGATGGACCTAGCGAAGGGGATTAAAACCAATAGCAAAAGGTTTTTTAGCCATATAAATAGGAAGAAAACCAAGAAGGAAGAAGTGGGACCGCTTAAAACTTTAAACGGAGTGGAGATTAGGGATAATCTTGGAATGGCACAATATCTGAATGAATATTTTGCCACGGTCTTTAATGAGGCTAATGAAGGGCTAAGGAATAGTGATAGAGGGACCGATGGGAATGAAGATATGGGGGTAGACATTACGGTATCTGAGGTGGAGGCCAAACTTGAACAGCTTAACGGAAGTAAATCGGGGGGCCCGGATAATCTTCATCCTAGAATATTAAGGGAATTGGCGAGTGATATTGCTAGCCCGTTAGCGATGATTTTTAATAAATCTCTAAATTCGGGGATTGTACCGTTGGACTGGAGATTAGCTAATGTAGTTCCTATATTCAAGAAGGGGAAAAAAAGTGACCCGGGTAACTACAGGCCTGTTAGTTTAACATCTGTAGTATGCAAAGTAATGGAAAAAATTTTGAAAGAGAGAGTGGTTAAGGAGCAGGAGGCCGATGACAACTGGGATAGATTACAGCATGGATTTACGAAAGGTAGATCGTGCCAAACCAATCTGATCTCCTTCTTTGAGAAAGTAACAGATTTTTTAGACAAGGGAAATGCGGTGGATCTAATATATCTGGATTTCAGTAAGGCGTTCGATACGGTACCGCATGAGGAATTATTGGTTAAATTGGAAAAGATGGGGATCGAAATGAAAATCCAGAGGTGGATAAGGAGTTGGTTAAAGGGGAGACTGCAGAGGGTAGTACTGAAAGGGGAACTGTCGGGTTGGAGGGGGGTTACCAGTGGAGTTCCTCAAGGTTCGGTTTTGGGTCCTATTTTATTCAATCTATTTATTGCTGACCTGGGAACCAAGAGTAGGAGTGGGCTGATAAAGTTTGCGGACGACACCAAGTTGGGAGGTATTGCCAATTCGGAGAAGGATCGGGATATCCTCCAGGGAGATTTGGATGACCTTGTAAACTGGAGTATTAGTAACAGGATGAAATTCAATAGTGAGAAGTGTAAGGTTATGCATTTAGGGATGACTAACAAGAATTTTAGTTATAAGCTAGGGACGCACCAGTTGGAAGTAACGGAGGAGGAGAAGGACCTGGGAGTCCTGGTTGATCGTAGGATGACTATGAGTAGGCAATGTGATGTGGCCGTTAAAAAAGCTAATGCGGTCTTGGGTTGCATTAGGCGGGGTATTTCTAGTAGGGATAAGGAAGTGCTAGTCCCGTTATATAAGGCGTTGGTGAGACCTCATTTGGAGTATTGTGTGCAGTTTTGGTCTCCCATGTTTAAGAAGGATGAGTTAAAACTGGAACGGGTACAAAGAAGGGCCACTAGAATGATCCGAGGAATGGAAGGCCTGTCGTATGACAGGAGACTTGAGGAGCTCGGTTTGTTTTCCTTAACCAAAAGAAGGATAAGGGGAGATATGATTGCACTCTTTAAATATATCAGAGGGATAAATACCAGGGAAGGAGAGGAATTATTTCAGCTCAGTGCTAATGTAGACACGAGGACAAACGGATATAAATTGTCAGTCAGGAAATTTAGGCTTGAAATTAGACGAAGGTTTCTAACCATCAGGGGAGTGCAATACTGGAACAGCCTACCGAGGGAAACAGTAGGGGCGAAGGACCTCCATGACTTTAAGATTAAGCTAGATAAGTTTATGGAGGAGATGGTATAATAGGATAACGGGCTTAGTCAATAGGTCAATTAAGTGCCAAACTGGTACTTAATTGGGTCAAATTGGGTCAATAATATGATATTCTTAACCTCTTTCAGAGGGTATGGCTGGAGAGTCTTGCCCGCATGCTCGGGGTTCAGCTGACCGCCATATTTGGGGTCGGGAAGGAATTTTCCTCCAGGGCAGATTGGCAGTGTCCCTGGAGGTTTTTCGCCTTCCTCCGAAGCATGGGGCAGGGGTCGCTTGCTAAAAGAGTGGGTAGATCGGCTAATGTGGCCTGCATCTTGCAGGAGGTCAGACTAGATGATCATAATGGTCCCTTCTGATCTTGAATTCTATGATTCTATGATTCTATGATTCTATGATTTACTGCCTGAGTCTAAATGACCAATGGTGTTAGCCAAGGCTGTCGCAGGCTCATCAACCTCTCATTGTGGCCCAGCCACCAGTAGAGAGGGACACAGCACCACATGGAGTGGGTGGAAGTTACAATGACATCCCCACAGAGAGCATCCTCATGAGTCACTCAGGGTACGTCTACACTACAAGACTATTTCGAATCTACTTAATTCGAATTTGTGGAATCGACCTTATGAAGTCGAATTTGTGTATCCACACTAAATACACTAATTCGACTGTCTGAGTCCACAGTAACGGGGCCAGCGTCGACTTTGGAAGCGGTGCACTGTCGGAAGCTATCCCACAGTTCCCGCAGTCCCCGCTGCCCATTGGAATGCTGGGTAGAGCCCCCAGTGCCTGCTGGGGGAAAAAATGTGTCGAGGGTGGTTTTGGGTAACTGTCATCATTCAACCGTCACTCCCGCCCTCTCTCCTTGAAAGCGCCGGCGGGAAATCTGTTCGCGCCCTTCTCTGGTCGGTTACAGCTCGGACGCCACAGCACTGCGAGCATGGAGCCCGCTGCGATCATCGCTGCACTTATGGCCGTTGTCAACTCCTCGCACCTTATCGTCCACCTCTTCCACAGTCAGCTGCTGAGAAATCGGGCGAGGAGGCTCCGTCAGCGCGGTGAGGACAGGAAGTCACAGAGTGGCGCAGACCTCTCACAAAGCAGGGTATGCCGCGCAGTGGAGATCATGGTGGCAATGGGTCAAGTTCATGGTGTGGAACGGCGATTCTGGGCCCGGGAAACAAGCACGGACTGGTGGGACCGCATAGTGCTGCAGATCTGGGATGAATCACAGTGGCTGCGAAACTTCAGGATGCGTAAGGGCACTTTCCTTGAACTCTGTGACTTGCTGTCCCCTGCCCTGAAGCGCCAGGACACCCGGATGCGAGCAGCCCTGACTGTGCAGAAGCGAGTGGCCATAGCCTTCTGGAAACTTGCAACGCCAGACAGCTACCGGTCAGTAGCGAACCACTTTGGCGTGGGCAAATCTACCGTAGGGCTTGCTGTGATTCAAGTAGCCCACGCAATCGTTGAGCAACTGCTCTCAAAGGTAGTGACCCTGGGAAACGTCCAGGTCGTCATAGATGGCTTCGGCGCGATGGGATTCCCAAACTGCGGTGGGGCTATAGATGGGACTCACATCCCTATCCTGGGACCGGCCCACCAGGCCAGCGAGTACATTAACCGAAAGGGCTACTTTTCTATGGTGCTGCAAGCACTGGTGGACCATAGGGGACATTTTACCAACATCTACGTCGGGTGGCCGGGCAAGGTTCATGACTTGCGTGTGTTCAGGAACTCTGGTCTGTTTAAACGCCTCCAGGCAGGTAGTTTCTTCCCGGACCACAAAATAACGGTTGGGGATGTGCAGATGCCTACAGTGATCCTCGGGGACCCAGCCTACCCGCTAATGCCCTGGCTCATGAAGCCCTATACAGGCGCCTTGGACAGTGAGAAGGAACTCTTCAACTACCAGCTGAGCAAGTGCAGAATGGTGGTGGAGTGTGCTTTCGGACGTCTCAAGGGGAGATGGAGGAGCTTACTGACTCGCTCGGACCTCAGCGAAAAAAATATCCCCATTGTTATTGCTGCTTGCTGTGTGCTCCACAATCTCTGTGAGAGCAAGGGGGAGACCTTTATGGCGGGATGGGAGGTTGAGGCAAATCGCCTGGCTGCTGATTACGCTCAGCCAGACAGCCGTGCCGATAGAAGATCCCAGCGGGAAGCGCTGTGCATCCGGGAGGCTTTGAAAGATAGGTTCCTCATAGAGCAGGGTAACCTATGACTCTCCAGTTGATTTACAGAGAAGCTGAACCTGAGCCTGTTTCAGTGACTGTTGACTTCCATCTGTGGTTACATACCCCGTTCTCCAGGTTTCCCCCCTTCCAACACACGTTTTAAAATAACTTTAATGGAACACTGATTATTAATAAAGTTTTCTTTAATTATGAATTCCTGTTCAAGGGTTGAAACATGGACGCGGACTGTGGTGGGTACGGTGTGCACTGATGTACAGACTGCTTCTACATTAGAGGAATGACAGGCTCCTGCTCCTACAGCGGTCTCTGGGGGGAGGACGGTTGCAGGTGGGAGTGCAGGAAGGGGTGGGTTTGCAGGAAGGGGTGAGGGGTGCCGTCTTTGGGATGGAGTTTGGATGCAGGCTCTGGGCTGGGGGTTGGGGCATAGGAAGGGGTGAGGGGTGTGTGGGAAGGGTGAGTATGTGTCCGTGGATGAGGGCTCTTGCTGGGGCTCAGGGCATCGGAGAGGCTCGTGGCTAGGGTGGAAGGGCATGGTAAGGGCAGCCTGCCTTGCCATTTGTGGATGGCAGGCGCTAGGACCCTGGGGCAGCATACACCTCACAGACTGACCCGGGGCAGCATTCACCTCCCAGAATGACCCTGGTGCCTAGTGACTGCAGTCTGTGTGTGTCCTGCTGTTGATCCTGCCCCCAAGTCTGTACCCTGGTAATGGAGGCTGTCCTATGCAATTAAAAAACCCCTCCCCCCCCTTCACACAAAGTCTTCTGACAAGGAAAACGTGACGGAAACAGTGAATAACAACAAACTACTCTTAATACTCAACTACACAGTGGGGGGATGAAACTTGGATTTGGGACTGGGTGATCCAGGAAGGGAAGCACTTCTCAAAATTTATGGCATGGGAGCTGTTTGGTACATGAGCGCTCTGCTGGGGTGGAGTGACAGTTTTCACAGCCCCTAGCGCCCCTCCTTCTTGTGATTTTGGGTGAGGGGAGGACAGGACTTTGTGGCGGGGGAAGGCGGTTGCAGATACAGTTCAGGGGGGCTCTCTGCTCCTGCCTGCGGTCCTGCAGAACATCTACAAGGCGCCGGAGCGTGTCCGTTTGCTCCCTCATTAGCCCAAGCAGCATTTGAGTCGCCTGCTGGTCTTCCTGCCGCCACCTGTCCTCCCGTTCGCTGTGTGAGCGTTGGTGCTGACATAGGGTCTCCCTCCACTGTCTCTGCTCGTCCGCCTCGGCTCTGGAGCAAGCCATCAGTTCCGAGAACATGTCGTCCCTAGTCTTTTTCTTTCGCCGCCTAATCTGCGCCAGCCTCTGTGAGGGGGATGCCGGGGCAGTTCGTGAAAGAGCCGCAGCTGTGTGATGGGAAAAAGGAAGTGATTTCCTTGAAAAGATACATGTTTGCGAACACTGAACACAGTCTAGTCAGTTTCTGTGAACAAGACCATACAGGGCACCTAGTCTCACGAGCTCTCAGGACAAGTTCGAGATTTCGGAATACGCTTTCATTGGCTGCGGTCTTGCACAGGAGATCGGACAAGCGGGGCGGTACAGCTGAATCCGTGTAGCAGCCAGGCCTGGTAAGCACTACACTATAGGCTGCTTAACAGTTAATGGATAGCTGTGCCCTCCCACTGAAGGCAATCTGGAAAGCATAAAGTCTGACCCTGTTCCAGCCCCTCGCGGCTGTGCCCGGGAAAGATCACTGTATGCTTTTCCTCTGCGGCCTCCAACACGTGGCTGTTAAACGAAGGTCATTGCTATGCAAAGTAAAAGTCAAGCATTCACAATAGTAACAGTACACTAATTGCCCTAATTAGATGCAGCAGTCGCCGAACGAGATTACCCTGAGGCGGGTCACTCGGGGAGAGAGAGAGAGAGGATGCTGCGAGAATCCCTGCACAGACCAGGACCGTATGCTGCCATGCTGGTGGAGGCAATGATTCCGCTGTACATTAGGATGGCCTGGCGCGGAAGAGTGTGCTTCCACGGAGCACCAAATAAGGCACCTCTCCCCAGGAACCTCCTGCGGAGGCTTTTCGAGCTCCTGTACGAGAGCTTCGTGGAAGTGTCCCAGGAGGATTACTGTTCCATCCCTATATGTGTGGACCTTCTTTTTATATAGTTTTATATGGAAAAGTTTTTATATAGTTTTTATATATTTTTTATTCCTGTTTTTTAAAAAATAAATGTTTCCATGTTTATAGCACTTACCGACTGATCCTTCCCCTGATTCTGAGTCCGGGTTAACGGCCGGGGAGGGTTGGTAGGGGATCTCTGTAAGGGTGATGAAGAGATCCTGGCTGTCAGGGAAAGCGGTATTGTAAGCGCTGTCGCCTGCGTCGTCCTCCACAAACCCTTCCTCATCTTCCCCATCGGCGAACATCACCGAGGAACTGCCCATCGACACTATCCCATCCTCAGAGTCCACGGTCACTGGTGGGGCAGTGGTGGCAGACCCACCTAGAATAGCATGCAGTGCCTCGTAGAAGCGGCATGTCTGGGGCTGGGCTCCGGAGCGTCCGTTTGCCGCTCTGACTTTTTGGTAGCCTTGTCTCAGGTCCTTGATTTTCACGCGGCACTGCGTTGTATCCCGGCTGTATCCTCTGAGTGCCATGGCTTTGGAGACCTTCTCGTAGGTCTTTGCATTCCGTTTGTTGGAGCGCAGCTCCGAAAGCACAGACTCATCGCCCCACACAGCGATCAGATCCAGGACTTCCCGGTCTGTCCATGCTGGGGACCTCTTTCTATTCTGGGATTGCATGGACACCTCTGCTGCTGAGCTCGCCCCGATGTCCAAACAGGACATCAGATTCAAAGTGCCCAGACAGGAAAAGGAATTCAAATTTTCCCGGGTCGTTTCCTGTGTGGCTGGTCAGAGAATCCAAGCTTGGACTGCTGTCCAGAGCGTCAACAGAGTGGTGCACTGTGGGATAGCTCCTGGAGCTACTAAGTTCGATTTGCATCCACACATAGCCTAATTCGAGATAGCCATGTCGAATTTAGCGCTACTCCCCTCGTTGGGGTGGAGTACCGAATTCGAACTAAAGAGCCCTCTAGGTCGAATTAAACGGCTTCCTGGTGTGGACGGTTGAGCGGTTAATTCAAATTAACGCTGCTAAATTCGAATTTAAAGTCCTAGTGTAGACCAGGCCTCAGTGTATCCCTGAGGTAGAGGCTAACAGGTCGATGGGAGCAATCATGCCAAGACTGTGATTGTGCCAGAACTGTGGTGGAAGTGAAGGTTTTGTTTCTGCTCCAATAGCCATGGAGCTGCATCTGGCCAGGGTATTCCAGGGAATTTGGTGCAACTGCGAGAGCTCCACTTGGAAACGGGCTTCAATTTCTTCCACTGTCGGGAGTTTTCTACTTGCTTGGTGGATAAGACTAACTGTGAGGAGATAAGCTAAAATCATAGAGTTCTTGTTCCTTGGTTTCCTAGAGAAGACCAGGTCATATGATAAAGCCAGAGACCTCCAGGTAAGAACTCACTCTCTAGCTCTCTGATTACGCACCTGGAGTCCAGTGTCTCTCTGCTCACACAACTGACTGGATTGGCCACCTTCATGGAGGCCAACTTCATGGGGGCACACACCATGTCCTCTCTGGCTGCTTTTCAGACTGGCTTGCTCATTAAGGCTGTGGCCATCTGCAGGTCCTGGTGTGTGTGGGTGGGGAAGCAGTGCAAAGAGCAGGGGCGGCTCTAGGATTTGCGCCGCCCCAAGCACGGCGGTGCGCCGCGGGGGGCGCTCTGGCGGTCGCCAGTCCCGCGGCTCCGGTGCACCTCCTGCAGACGTGCCTATGGAGGGTCCACTGGTCCAGCAGCTGCGGTGGACCTCCCGGAAGCATGTCTGCGGGAGGTCCACCGGAGCCGCGGGACCAGCGGACCCTCTGCAGGCATGCCTGCGGGAGGTCCACCGGAGCCGCCTGCCGCCCTCCCACGGGACGGCGCGCTGGGGTCTGGAGCCGGCTCTGGCAAAGAGCCTTTCCCACTGCACACCCTGCACAGTTAGCCACAATTGCCATCTCAGTGCAAGGGCTCTCCTGGCTCATGCCCACCCCAAGGAAGAAGCAGAGCCATGACCCCACCTGCCACACCTTGCAGTGACCAGCAGAAAGGGCCGCTGTGCTCCCATAGGGGGCATGGGCAGTGCCCACTCATATCAGCCTGTGATGAGCTCCTCCAAGCAGCCACCCCAGCATTTCCTGTCAATCTCGCTTCCCATGGCTGTCATTTGGTTCGGGGGTAGTTGCCCTTTCTCAGTCTCCTCTCCAGTGCCTAGTGGGGTGGCTCTGTCTCAGACCTGCTTTCCTGAGCAGGCCTCCTTACTTTGCTCTCCTGACAATGCAAGTCCTTCTCCTCATCTCCTGGAGATATGTTAAAGAAGTTAGACTCAAAAGGGATTTTCTAGGTGGCTGGCCAAGCGATGACCTTCACAGTTACACCTCTGGCCCTTTAAATATTGACAAGGCTGGGTCTGCTGCCTATTTTAATTTCCTCTATAAATGTTTCAGCTATTTTCCCAGCTACTGCAGCAAATGATGCAGATTAAGCGTGCTGAACTGGGGTGTTGCACCAGGAAAGCAATTCCCCTGTGGTTAGCGGCCGAGCACGTTCTCCACCACTGGGATCTGCTCCCCAGCCCACAATTCTCCACATCCATTAGTGCTGCCTTTTGCACGATGTTATTAAAATGTTCATTAAACCCTAAATACGCCAGGGAGTAAGCATCCATTTCAGGGTGGCTGCCTGTGGGATTGCACTGAAATTGCCACACCTGCTCTGATTCCAGGCAGATCTCTGTCACGGAATTAATCCATGGGGATGGCACGAGGTGGAGGTACAAGTGTCCTCTGCATTGTCCAGTGTTTGTGTAAGACCGATCCTTGTGGAACTCCACTAGTAACCTCCCTCGAGTCCTATAACTCACCTTTCAGCACATGTCTTCTTCCCTTTAGCCAATTCCTTATCCACTTTACAAGGCTTGTACTAATCCCCATCTTCCCTAATTTAACTAATAATTTCCCATGTGGTACCATGTTAAATGCTTTTTACTGAAATCCAAGTATATTAGATCTATTGAACTTCCCTTATCTAAAAAATCAGTTATTTTCTCAAAGAGGGAAATCTGATTGGTCTGGCATGATCTACCTTTAATAAACGCATGTTGCATTACATCCCTTTTACCATTTACCTCCGTAAATTGAATTATTATTTCCTTCACAATTTGTTCTAAAGCCTTTCATGCTACCTAGGTCAGACTAACCTAGGTCTGTAATAGCACAGATCACATTTTTCCCCTTTCTTAAATATAGCTATGACATTAGCTCTTCTCCAATCATATGGTGCTACCCCCAAATAGACAGATTTATTAAAAATCCTTGCTACAGGACTCACAATCTCATGAGCCAGCTCTTTCAGTATTCTGGGATGGAAATTACCCAGTCCCCTTGTGTTAAATGCATTAAGCTCTTTAAGTATTTCTTCCATCTCAGATGTGGTAATTTCCATTTCTTGACTCATTTCCATCAGCTGTCCTGCCTTCATGAACATGTCCCATATTATCCTTGTTATAGAAAACCGAGGGAAAGTATTCATTTTGGATTTGGGCCATAGCTAGATTGTCTTTATTCCCCTTCCCATCTGCACTGCCTAACGGCCCAACCTCAGCCTTGCGTATTCTCTTTTATTTATATAACTAAAAACTTTTTACCTCCTATAAAAGGTTGCAATAGCCTTTTTGCAAAACCAAATTGGCAGTGACTGACCCTTGATGCTGAGTGGGGAAGGTTTCACTGTCTATTAGTGAGCCTATTACTTTTAAGGAGTTGTGTTAATATATTTCAAGGATATTACAATTAAGTGTCATTACATATCTCCTCATAACACTGTGACCTGCAACCACGCAGGTTGCTAATCAGCCTTTTAGCTCCTCAGGAACCAGGAAAAGGCTGAATAGTTTTTGGCCTCCATTGATATTTGATTCATAGAGAAGAGATTGCATAAGGGACCTGCGTGTGGGAAACAGAGCAAAGTACCACTGGTTATGTCGTCCTGTGTTGTTCTACACTCAAGAGCAAAACTGGGAACTTGGCACCTAGTGGATGGGGGAGTGGTTGGGCTATGAAGCCCCCATGAGGCACTTTGGTTAAGTCACATGGTAGAATGGGGGCCCCATCGTCTATGAAGAGGATGCCCCATTCTCTACACCCAGAGATGACCCATTTTTACCGCACCACATTTGGAGAACAAGTCCCACATGTGACCTAAAGGCTCAAAACCCAGACAGCAAATAAAACAACCCCCCGGATTTTTTTTTTTAAAACATGATTTTTAAGCCAATTTGGGGGGCCCGACTCATGATTTTTGCACCATTGGGCTTAGCAGTGCTGTATTAATGCTTAGATCGTCCAGCCTAGATGCCATGCGAGCACTGCAACTTTATGGCTTGCTCTGTGAAGACAGTAATAAGCTCCTTATAAACTGATAAGGAACAAAATGGTCTCCCACTTTAAAAAAAATCCTTCTTTCCAGGCCAAAGGGTATTACTAGGGCCAAGGTGTCAATCACAGACCTTGCTGCTGACAGCGTGAACAGCTGTATTTCAGCCACACAACGGAGGCATTGCTGTATGTGCTTTCAGATCTGTGGTATCCTTGTTTCATTGCATGGGGGGATTAAGAGGCAAGATTCTAGCATTAAGGTCCTGGGCGTGGGCTCCGTTTCTCCCTCTTTCTTGTTGCTAAGTCCCCACTGTTTCCTCCACCTAGTCATCTTTGCACTTTAATTTCTTTCTTCACCACCTGCACCAATTGTGTTGCCTTAAATAATTGATCAAGCAAGCTAGGAATTGCTCTCTGCTGTTCCTGTTGAAAGCCCCTGGCACTGGCCATCTCTGCCAGCGAGTGAATTAATCCTGTCAGCGAACACCTGACCCCGGTGTCTGAAGGTAATTTCAGGGTGCCCCGAGTGACAGAGAATTCTTGGCACAGTTGGGCAGTTTAGACAAATGGATATCTGATTGTTGGCATCTCTCTGCCTAGCGCTCATGTGATCCGTTTCTCTGGGCTCTTGCAATTTGTTCTGCTTTGCTAGTTGTTGAACCTCACGGCGGCAAGTTTAACGCTATTCCAGCTCCTGGTATTACTGGGACTCCCCTGGCACTGGCCACTGGTCAGTATGGCCCCGTCCTGGAAGCTGAATTCCCAGCTGCCCTTTCACACTCCGAACAAGAATCACACTCATTTCCTCGGCGCTTACTGCTCCAGCGAGGGAGCTGTCGGCCTGCTTGAGACAGGATCTCCAAAGGCAAGAAGCGATTGCATTCCTCCCCCACAGGAGGTGAAGTACATTGCCTCTTTCAGAACCAGCTCCTTGGGGGCAGGCTCCTTGCCCCAGCCCTGCTGAAATGCAGATCGGTGAGTGCCTGAGTGGGGAGAAGTGGGAGTTCAGGCATGTAAATGCAATGCCTGGGTGCCCCTGAAGCAAAGAGAAGCATCTCTTTCATGTGCTTGCTTCTAACCTGTTGTTCTTAGATACTTATATGGCCCCCTGCCTGGAGTATTGGACACCTCACAATGCTCAGCGTCTGTACCCTCACAAGCCCCTGGGAGTAGGGCAGTGCATTATCCCCTTTGTCCAGATAAGGAACTGCAGCCCAGAGAGACAAGGAGACTGTGGTAGAGCAGGGACTTGAGCCTGGGGCTCCAGCTTTGCATGCTAACCACTGGGCCACAGTGCTAAGCCAGGCTTCCCTGTTACAGGCACAAGCCTGAGCTCAGACAGCGGCAGAACAGACAGAACAGGCAGCTCTAGGGGCTATTATGGGAGGCAGCCATTTTAAGGTTGTATTTAGCTAGTAAGCTATTCAACTATCCACCCAACACCCCCCACCTGGGGCCTGCTGCTAATACCTGCCCATCAGAAGGAGTGAGGCACCCCCAATCCCCAACCCCGGAGGCCCAAGCCACTTGTGTGACCATCAGAGCTGGGCCTAAATGTCCCTGCTCCAGCCCAGCTCAAGTGTCATAGTGGTGGCAAATGTTATGCCCCTGACAGGTGTAGTAGGAAGAGGGCCTGAAACATAAGCCCTTGTATCTGAGGCCTAATATGAGGCCTGAGGCCTGGGCTAAAGTAGTGGTCAAAGCTTTGCTGACATAAAGCAAAATCAGGCTGTGAGCTAGAGGCAGGCCCTGCTCACAGAATCTGGCAAGCACAGGGCTGATATTGCAGAAACACACAGTGCTAGGTACAAAGCACTCATACAAACACATTCCAGAAGAGTGGTACTAGAACACCTCAATACCAACCCATTCCCCAAAGATAACAGGGTCACACTGACCCATCCTAAAGATAAGGTCAGGATGGCAATGTGATGTTTTGATCGAATCAACATGTACAAGGCAATGGATGGCAACAACTCACGTCAGGGGGCAGGAACTAACCACGTCAGGGCGGGATACATAACTTGTTTGTACTGATATATAAAATGAAGCCTCAAAGGGAGTGTCTCTGTCTGGCTTAGGGAGGAACGGAAAGTCCTGCCATTCACTGAGCTGGTCCATTGTCAGGGGCATACATGTGTTAGTGTACCTGTAACCATTGAGCCGGAGCAACAGCACCGTGCTTCATTGGTAATAAACCTGGCTGGGTGCCTTTGCTACTAAACCAAGTTTTGTGATCTTGTTCAGCAGTTTGATCGGAGCCTGCTGTATGGGCTATCTGGCCAGAGCCAGTGCAGCACACAGAAAGAACACACGCATGCAGCCAAACATCTATTGACAACAGGCAGACCCCGAACAGCTCAGCGCTGGCTTTGAATGTGTGCCCAGATGTTTGGCTGCCTCTCTGAGGCCTGAGCATCTAAGGTAGAGGTGGTTGGATGCTGATGGTGACCCATTTCCCTGGTGGGCTTTTAGCAGTTTCCTTTGAACAAATTATTTGTCTCTTTTAATTCTCTGGCCCCCTCCAATGCTGGGGCTGCTAAAACAGGCAGGGACTCTGGGGTGGACAGGTTTTCTGCTGCAATTTCTCCCTTCCACCACCACGCCCTCTTGTATGAGAATGCCAGCAGGACGGTGCTGAGGGGCACAAGAAGGTGATTGCTTCATAGCAGCCAACCAGCTTTGGAAAATCATAGGCATTTTGGGTTTTTTTCATCCTTTTCTTTCCTTTGTTCGGAGCAATTTCAGACAATTTATCACTGTGCAAAGTGTTCCTAGGCTGGGGAAAAACCATCAATTCAACTTATTGCAGGATGGGGGTTCATTCAGGATCCTGCACTGTTAAAGTCCGGAGAATGGCACAGTCATTACTGGAATCTCACTAAGCAAATGGGAGGGTCTGTTTTTAATTCAGTCATACACAGAATAAGCTTTGTGAGTACCCATATGTATGTGTGAGTGATTGTGAGGCTGTGTGATTGCACATGTGTATGTGACTGCATGGGTAGGTGTATGCCCATGTGTGTGTGAGTGCTCAGGGGCGTGCATGCCCACATGTGTGTTTTCTCCTGTCTCCAAGTGCCCATGTGTGCTCTCCTGCCTGTCTGTGCCCACATGCATGGGCCCCTGCTCATATGTATGAATGCCCCAAGCATGTGTGTCTGTGTATGTGTATGTCCACGTGTGTGTGTGTGTGTGTGTGTGCCCATGTGCATGTCTGCCAATACTTGTGTGCCCTGCCCACATGTGGTGCCCTTGTTTTCACATGTATATGTATGTACTCATGTGTATGTGTGTGTAGCTGCAAGTGTGCACAAGTCCATGTGTACATGTGTGCACTTGTGTGTATGTCCACATGTATGTCTGCATGTGTGTACCCATATGTGTATGCCCTCCTGTGAATGTGTGTCTGTATGTGTATGTCCATGTGTGCCTGCCTCTCAGTGTGCCTGCACACATACCCAGGGAGCTCTGGATAATGTTGCCTCTTTGGATCAGCCCTTATCTATCGCTCCCAATTGCCATTTTCATTCAAATGATCAAGTGTCTCTGGTTTCTTTGATTGGTTTTGCTGCTCTAGAAGGGGAGCAGGGAACTCATCTGGTCCCACTGGATTCACACATCAAGGTCTCCATATAAACCAGGCCTGGCATGAGTGCTGTGCTAGTGTAACCCTTCTGCCGGGCCGAAACGATAGCAGCAAGGGCCGGGTTCAATACCTAGGGGTCCCTTCCCCACAACATAATGCAAAACCAGCTCGAGCCCCCACCCAGTGACCTGGGAAAATCTTACACACACCCCTGGGCGCCTCAAGGAGGCAATACTTCCCCTCTCGCAAGCACAGACTCTTGGTGTAGCAGAAAAGGTTTAATTACATAAGATAAACAACAACAAGCATTAAATTTGGAAAATACCTTAACTAGAGATCATGGGTCAAACCGTGAGCAAAGACCCACTCCAGCAAATTGGGCTGTGTCCTTCTTTCTGGGCCCTTGAGTCCAGCAACCCCCCAAATCACCCACAGTCCCAAAAGTCCCACAATCCAAAAGTCTCTGTCCCGGGTCAGTGCAGCCCCAGAGTTCAAGAGTCTCTTTGCAGAGGTCCCCCTCCCCAGCCTGGGTAGAAAAGGGGCACCTTACATGGTTCGGGGCCAACTGCCCTGCCTCTTCGTGGGGTTCTGCTTCCACCAGCCGTCCCCGCCACCGCTCAGCTCCGCTGGCTCTGTGGGCTGCTCTGGTCCACCAGCTGTCCTGTGATCTGCTCCGGCCGTCCTCGCGAGCTGCTTGGCTCCACTCACCCAGGGCTGCACAAACTGCTCCACTCCGTTCTGCCAGCTGCTCTGCTCCATGGTATTGCTTCAGGCTCCCCCACTCATAAGCACAGTACTCAGTGCTCTCAGCAAGTTCAGCTCTTTAGTGATTTCAGCTCTTAGTCATTCCAGCTCATAGTAGGGGAGCCCCAGTGCCAGTGAGTTCAGCTCAGTAACCTGTATCTAGATTCTTAAGGGAATCAAACATTAACTCTGACATTCCACAGTGGAGAGAGGCACAGATGGAACTGGTGCATCCGGCTCACACAAGAAGCCTGCACCACCCAGTACAGATATCTGTCCCCAGCCTCTCTCTTCTCAATGGGTTTTGGAACCCATGTGCCCCATCTAGCAAGTGCTATCCAGCTGACAATGAAACCCCCCATCACAAGACAATTTTGTAGTTCCCCAGTTACCCAATCAGGGTGACAACATTTCATTCCTCCTGCCCCAATAACAACGAAATTGGGGGCTCCCACAGCTGTGAAAGTAACCATCCCATGCTGCTTTGCGGTATGCTAAGTGGGTTGGGAGTGCCCATGCAAATAACCGAAATACCAATGCAACACTTTCCGCACTCCCCATAATTTACCACCAGATGTCAGGGTGGGGCTCATCCTGACTCTGCTTACACTAGAGAGGTCGGTCTGGGGTGCTGGGAGCTTATGCTGAGAAGCTGAATTCTGCAGAAAAAAGGCTGGACATGTCTGAAAGCCCAGCTGTTTGCTTTAACCTCCCCCAAAGTCAATGCTGCATGTCTGGCTCTGCATGAGAAATCACTGTCTCCCATTGAATGGCAGCATGGCAGGTTCTTGCACTCACAGTCTGTGAAATCACAGCATAATTAGGTCAAATTGACCCCTTCCCCTAGCATCAGTGCCAGAGTGAGCCCACCGATGGCATCTGGTCCCTTGCACAAATGGGCCTAAAACAGGGCCAAGACTAACAGCTTTTTGGGGGGGAGGGGGAAAGTTGCAGTCCAGGCCGAGAGTTCCGCTTTGCGTATGGCCCTTGCCTAGAAATGGGCGGGAGCCAGATTTTCTGTTTTGTGGGAAATTCTGCAATTTTGAATTTCTTTCTGTTCCATAGACAAGAAATGTCACAATTTCAGCAAAATAAAATTCAAATAGATATATATTCCAGTCACAGGAATTTATTTAATAGAATCAAAATATTTCCTTGAGATTTCAACCTTTTCAAAAAATGTTTTCAAGAAAGCATTTCAAAATGAGAATCCATTCTGAAAACATTGAAATGGAACATTTTGACAGTAGCCAAATGCTTCATTGCTGGGGGCAGCGGGGCGTACATGAAATTTTGTTAACATCTAGGTGTTTTTCAAAATGTTTTGATTTTGATGAAAATGACATTTTTGTCCTCCCCCCCAAAAAAATATTGATGAAAAAATCTCAGACCAGTGCTGCCTTTGTCTTTAATACTGGCCGAACCGATGCCCCGGCTCCCAGTGTTCAAAGTCCTAACCTGGATCATTATTTTCCCACTTTTCTTACCTATGTCCCAAGTAAAGGGCATTCCCTTGGGAGGCCCCAGCCATGGCCGAATGGAGCTCAGTATTCTGTGCATAGCCAGCCAGCGCATGGGGAGCAGGGCTATGACACCCTTGATGCCCCATGCGCCATAGGGATATGGAAACAGATCAGCCCCTGCACACACCAGATCCCAGGGACTGCTTTGCCCAGTCCCTTCATGGGTCATGCAAAGAGGTGGGGCTTATTATGCCCTCTCCCCCCCACACACACACACACGTTATGCCCTCTCCACACACACACCATCCCTGTAAAGGACAGGCCTCATCTGGCCCAGAGACAGCTGATGCATTTCTGTTTCGCTCCATTTTCCACATCTGCTCATTGCAAAGCGACCTGCCATTTATTTTTGCAGCTCATGGTAAAATAAGGACAGCGTGTTAATTGACTGGGACATTCAGGGAGAGGGTCATGGATTAAGTCAACAGCCCCTTTAATGAACAGAACCAAAGGGCACAAATGCCGAAAACAAAATTGTGGTGCATGAAACCTCTGACAGCCTCTGCCAGGGAATCCACTCCCAGCCACTCCTCGCTTGCTTTGCATAATGCTTTTTCCTAAGGTCATCACAGCCCAATTAGGAAGGTCCAGCTGGCTGTGGGATGACACTGTACATCCTACTACAGGTAAATGGCTGCATCTCGTTTTCTGCCTCATGCTACTGTCCTGTCATTCGCAAACTCTGATGTCCAGCTGGTGTCCAAGCAGGAAAAGACTCACCTACTGTTTCACTGCCACACGCTTCATTTGAGAAGCACATGAAAGTTACCTCCCAGGGGCCTAGCAATGCCCAAGAGTCACAGACTTTAAGGCCAGAAGGGGCCATTGTAATCATCTTGTCTGGTCTCCTGCATAACACACACCAGACAATTTCCACCAGGGGTTCTTGCATGAAGCCCAGAGGCTTGTATGGGAGAACTGGAGCAGATCTTATATAAAGACAGCCAGTCTTATACTGAGAGTGTGGACTTCAGGGTTTGCCTTGTTGTAAAAAGGCAGCCTGTTGGGATGGAGGATTCATGAACATCAGGCAATTGCTAACAGTGACTAGTGTTAATCCAGCCCCTTCAAGGATCTCCCTGAAGTTCTGGGAGAGTGAAGGGGCAGGAGGCACCTGCACTACAACTCCCACAAGGCATGGCAGCACCTCAGGTGGATGCAGACAAATGTCGAAGGTTTCTACATTTCTGAGTCAGATGCGTTTTGGATAGTTTGTTCCATGGAAATTTTCAATATTTTGACTTTTCCTCCTGATTCCGGACAAAAACAAATGCCAAGATATCAGAGTATCCCACAGGAGGGAGATTCTGGTTTTCCATCAGCTCAGGACATATTGTTTTCCACTTTTGTCAAAAAAACAAAAAAATTCAAAACCAAAAACCTTCTGTGATCATTTCTACATTGGCACAACAGCCATTTGCCGAGTAAAACATTCTTCTTTCAAAACATTTCAACCTGCTCAAGTCGTAGGGTGACCAGATGTCCCGATTTTATAGGGACAGTCCTGATATTTGGGGCTTTTTCTTATATAGGTGCCCAGGGCCGGCTCCAGAGTTTTTGCCACCCCCCAAGCAGCGGGGGAAAAAAAAGCCGCAATTGCGATCGGCGGCAGCTCCACCGCGCTGCTTTCTTCTTCGGCGGCACTTAGGCGGCAGGTTCTTCCCTCCGAGAGGGACTGAGGGACCCGCTGCCGAAGAGCCCAGCTTGCTGCCCCTTCCCCTTGGCCGCCCCAAGCACCTGCTTGCTCATCTGGTGCCTGGAGCCGGCCCTGTAGATGCCTATTACCCCCACCTCCCTATCCCGATTTTTCACCCTTGCTATCTGGTCATCCTATCAAGTCACCCCCTGGACCGTCATCATCCCAACGGTTTGAGTAGCAAAGCCATCAGGACCCCTCTCCATGCTGGAAGGGTTCCCTGGATTCCTGAGGAGAATCCAGGCCTCTGGCCTGCAGCTGCTGAGCTTTATCCCTGGCTGAGACCATGCTTTCATTTCACCAGTGGCACCCTTCCATTTTATACCAGAGTGTGTATTTCTGAACCAGATCTCCTGTGCCTCACCAGGACCCATGGTCAGCATTCAGCATCTCAGTGAAGACCAAAGTATGTGACTAGAGCCCAGCCACAGAGGGTAACTTGGAAGAGGAATTAACCTGTGTTGGGTGAGCTAAGTGCCAACCTGGTGCAGGGCACAATGGGCAGTGCTGGGTTCTTAGACTGAGTTCAGCTGGCATAGTCTCCTTGGGGACTAGTCCCTAGCATAGTGACGCAGCCAGAAGGCAGGGGACGAGAACCAGAGGATATGATGGCAGAATACAGGGATCAAATGAGTCATCAAGTGGCAATAACGCTGCGAAGGTAGCGTGTGGCATTTGGATCAGATGCCCTCGCTGGGGCAGGCTGAGACCCTGCCTGAGCTGAGAATGGGAGACACATGTCACATGGGGTGGCCTCTTTGCCAATGCAGGGAGGGTTGTTTCTCATTTGGGGCAATAATGTGTGTGGTGAAACCTTGATGCACAGGGCAGTGGCTCCAAAACTAGAGTCAGGTGTCTGTTCCTGGCTGGGTCCAGCTAGTGGGTTTAGCGAGTGGGCTGATCCCGTTTGCTAAGCCAAGAGTGAACATAAGAACATAAGAATGGCCATACTGAGTCAGACCAAAGGTCCATCCAGCCCAGTGTCCTGTCTACCGACAGTGACCAATGTCAGGTGTCCCAGAGGGAGTGAACCTAACTGGTAATGATCAAGTGATCTCTCTTCTGCCATCCATCCCCACCCTCTGACAAACAGAGGCTACAGACACCATTCCTTACACATCCTGGCTAATAGCCATTAATGGACTTAACCTCCATGAATTTATCTAGTTCTCTTTTAAACCCTGTTATAGTCCTAGCCTTCATAATCTCCTCAGGCAAGGAGTTCCACAGGTTGACTGTGTGCTGTGTGAAGAAGAACTTCCTTTTATTTGTTTTAAATAAGTGCAGTAGGAGGTGTTGGTCCAATAGAACCAGCTAGTGACACAGAGTGAGTAGGAAGGGGGGGTTAACTGAAACCCTCTCCCTGCTCCTGACCTGCCTTGCCATGCCCTGCGTGCACATGAACTCGGGGGATGGCGTTCTTAACCGAACACACATGACTATTTTTGTGTTCCTCAGCAGCAGCCACCAGCATTAGGGGATGGCATTTCCCTGGGGCCTGGCACTTTCTCTTAGCACAGACCAGTGATGAGCTAAAGGGGTGTAGAGGACTGTGGCTGGAGGGTGTATGCAAGTAGGCCAGGGAAGCCGACCTATCAGAGGAACCCGTCCAAACCCCTGCCCATTTCTGGATGCAGGTGACTCTAAAGGCCTGGGCGTGCTGGCATCAGGATGAGAGTTAAAGCAGTGTACTCGTGTGTGTGTGGAGTGGGGGGTTGTGTATGCAGCAGCCCAGCCCAGAGAGCCAGTGCTGTACAGGGTACCCTGAGGAGCGGTCAGCTCCGCAATGAGATAATCCGTGTTGTGTGAGATGAGCCGGGCAGGGAGGGCTGCTGATCCTAGGAGATACCACACAGACCCAGTGCAGAGCAGAGATCAACATGCAGCCCGGGGAGCTCTGCTTACTAAGCTATTTACTCTGCAGAGATCTAGGTGTGGGCCTACCTCACTCAAGCAGCTGATCGCTGTGGTCTCATGATACAGGAAACCCAGACACCTGACAGCACCCAGGCTCGGAACCAGAGCCTTGTCTCACAGGGTCTCCTGACTGGGGCTGTTCCCCAGGGAGTTTTTCCCTTCCACAGCTTTCTCACTTGTCAGATCTTTCCAGGCCCCAGGCCCTAGCTCTGAGCTCAGGGCAGAGCACTAACCCTTCTCGGCCTCTCCCAGCTCAGCTGGGCTGACTCCCTTGACTCCTGACAGGTATTTGCCCCTAACTCTCAGCGCATCCACTTCTCCCACAAGCACCTTCATGCAGCCATGTGTAGGAAAATCTCCCACTTCAAGTCCATAAAGACCCCACTTTCTCCTCCCTCCACCCCCAGCCCCGCTGCTAGGGGAAGATACCTCAATGGACTAACAGGAGCCAAGGCATCAGGCTGAAAGCAATGGAGTAAAGCCCCCTACAAGCAATCATGTCACTTGTTTGTGGCACTACGCAGGAAGTGACCCCTGCTAACTCGGTCATTGCCTGGAATTCTGAAACCCTTGTGGTTTAACCAGCATTAGTTGCTTTGTATTTTGGTTCCAGGTTTGCTTCTGCTGCAGGAAGGAGAATTTCACATCCTTTCTATGCAGCGTTGAGAGAATCCATGTGATTTTGTGCTCTCTAGGCACTCTGGCCTCCACTGACCCAGTGTTTGGGGTTTGCAAGAAAGAGGAAATTTAGAGCTAACTGCTTTTCTCTAAAAGCAGCAAAGAGTCCTGTGGCATCTTATAGACTAACAGACGTTTTGGAGCATGAGCTTTTGTGGGTGAATACCCACTTCAATACCACTCTGATACTTGCTTTTCTCTAGTAACCTTAACTCTGCCCTTGGTCCACAAGCCTCAACCTTGGTTCTTTCTTTATGCTGTACTAAGGCCCTACAGTCGCCAAGCATTTCAGATGTGTTTAGGGTTAGTCAGTGGAGTCTACTGTAGAGATGTCAAGGCATTTTTTCTCCCCATAAACTTTTTGACTTGTCTGTTTTTGTCAAAAAAAATAGACTCATAGACGTTAAGGTCAGAAGGGACCATTATGATCATCTAGTCTGACCTCCTGCACAATGCAGGCCACAGAATTTCACCCACCCACTCCTGTAACAAACCCCTAACCTATGTCTGAGTTACTGAAGTCCTCAAATTGTGGTTTGAAGACCTCAAGCTGCAGAGAATCCTCCAGCAAGTGACCCGTGCCCCACGCTGCAGAGGAAGGCGAAAAACCTCCAGGGCCTCTGCCAATCTGCCCTGGAGGAAAATTCCTTCCCGACCCCAAATATGGCACTCAGTTAAACCCTGAGCATGTGGGCAAGACTCACCAGCCAGCACCCAGGAAAGAATTCTCTATAGTAACTCAGATCCCACCCCATCTAACATCCCATCACAGACCACTGGCATACTTATCTGCTGATAATCAAAGATCAATTGCTAAATTAATTGCCAAAATTAGGCTATTCCATCATACCATCCCCTCCATAAACTTATCAAGCTTAGTCTTGAAGCCAGATATGTCTTTTGCCCCCACTACTCCCCTTGGAAGGCTGTTCCAGAACTTCACTCCTCTAATGGTTAGAAACATTTTTCTGATTTTTCATCATAAAAGGGAATATCTATCAGCTTTTGGCCTTGGTAAACAAAACCTAAAAAACTGAACATTTTCAATGCCTTTTGGGGGGGGGAAGAGGGTGAGGAGGAGGTAAGAATTTATATTTAGTTGAAAAGCCATTTTCCAGCCAAAAAAGTTTTCCAGGGAAAAATTTCAACCCGCTGGAGCCTGCTGAAGGTTTGTCACCTGTTTCAAGTCTGATACAGCTTGATCTTAATTAATTCCTGGGTTCACCATTGTGGGCCAGTCTCATCTCCCCTCTTGTGAATTTCACCAGACTCCATCTTTTAATGGCAGATTTGTGGAGGAGACATTTCCTTCGTGGTATCTAAGTGCTATCACTTCAAGAGTGTTTTACCATCAGCGGTGAGAGATATTTCAATTAGGAATTAATATCAAAACATTTGCATAAGGCCACCAGTCTCTTAGCCCATGAGATGTAGAAACAAGGGCTGCTTTGTCTATTTGGTGGCATTAAAGGGCTGAGTTGAGTCAAGTTCCTCTCTGGAATTTCTGAGGCTTATAATCAGCTCTTCCCAGATCATAGCCGGCTATAGAGGACCTGCTGTTATTATTTAATAGCAATACTCAGAGCTATGATAGAAACACCAAGCCTCAGAGTATCAATGCCTCACTCCTCACTCCCATGAAAAGGGCGTGATTGTGGCAGTAGCTTCTCATAATGTAAGCTGAGTTAAAGGGAGGTGAGGAGATTTCTCAAGTCATTCTAGCTCTGGCTTGTTTCCTCTGTGTTCCCTAGGAAGAAGCAGTGTATGGTATATAGTGTGCAGCAGGAGTGAGTGCAGATGAATAACTAGTGCTGTGTGAACTGGTAACTGGGGAGGAATAGGCAACGTTAATGCCAATCACCCACCTGCCTCCCCCTGGAATATCCAAAAAACTTGATTATTATCCAAAAGCTTGATTATGATCCAGACAGCCTCGCCCAGCTCGGGACCTAGTTACCTGAGCAATCAGCCCTCTGCCTGTGTCCCAGTGCAGGTATTATTGTCTACTGAATTGCTTGTCAGTTCTCAAGGTTAAATGCTTCCACACCAGCGCCCTTGGCAGCAGCTCCAGAAGCCACTCTTTCTGGAGGTCAGCTGGAGCCAATATTCCGTGAGCTCCAACAGTCATGTGACATTTATGTCTTTGGGGGAATCAGGATGTCGGGGTCAGAGGAGTTCTTGATCACTGCAGTGGCCAGGGAAAGATTCATGGAGTTTAAGGCTAGAAGGAACTATTAGGTCATCTAATCTGATCTCCTGCATAACACAGGCCAGAGGGTTTCCATTATCCCTGTGTTGAGCCCAATCATTTGTGTTTGACTAAAGCATCTCTCCCAGAAGGGCATCCTGTCTTGATTTGCAGATATCAAGAGATGAAGAATCCACTACTTCCCTGAGGAATTTATTCCAGTCGTTAGTGACCCTCAATATCAGAAATTTGTGCCTTATTTCTAATTGAAATTTGTCTGGCTTTTACTTCCAGCTTGTGCACTAGTGGGGCCAGATCATGCCAGAACATTGTACCGGCACTTTTGCTGCATGGAGGATGCCATTTTGATCTCAAAATGGTGTTCTCTGCATTCGTATGCCCTGTACATGTGAGGTCACACCTCCTTGAGGGCACTATTTTATACAGAAACAAAATGGTGTCCTCCTGGGGCAGCATGGAGGATGCCATTTTACAGAGCCAAACAGCATCTTCCACACAGTGTGACCTCACCTGCTCCGTACATGTGGAGCCACACCAATGGGAGCAGGGCCATGCCAGTGGGAGCAGAGTATCTGCACTTAAAAAATCGGGTCTGTACACTGCTGCCAGCCATTGCGTCTCATGCTGCCTTTCCCCACTAGATTAAACAGCCCTTCAGTACCCAGAATTTTCTCCCTATGAAGATACTTACGAGATTCTTGTGCCACCTCTGGTTTTTGAATTTTGCATTTATTTTCTAGTTAAAGTGCAGTTCTACTCTGAAAAGTGACTTTATCGGCTTGGCACAGGGGGCTCATTGTCTCCCAATTTCTGTATCAAATGTCTTCAGTTACAAGTAAAAGGCCATTTTCCTCACTGTCAGGCCAACAGACTCAGCCTGGGATCTGAGAGTCAAGCTGGGCTCTCTTCTTGTTGGCAATAAATGTTCTGCAAGCCAAATTGGGCTCTTAATGACACCTCTGCAAACCAATTAACATCCATGGGTTTGCACAGGTCTAACTGCCTGGAACGTCATTAGCAATTAATTGGTGGTGCACAAGATGGAATAGACTCCAAGCATCTCTCCAGTAGTAGTGCTGGCACTGCAGGGCTAACAGTAGCACTTTTCTTTGTCACTTCACCAAGCAGCCATGGTGCTGACTACACCCTGTGGCCCAATCAGCTGAGTGCCATTTTTGTACAGCCACTTTTCAAAGCAGTTCCAGGGTGTGGCAGTTAGATGTTAAGGTGATGGATACCTCTTATGAATGAGTAGACAAATAAATAACCACTGCAAGTGGATCGCTCTGTGTGGCTCTGTGTGTGTATATTCCCCATCAGATGTTCCTTCTCAACTAGTTCTCACTAGCTCGCTGTGGGTTATACAAAGATGAATGCCTGCTGCCAATTTGCTCACGGTAGTCCCTCCCAGGGTTTGCAAATTTGTGATGAGCAGAGTAGGAAGGTATCTTGAAGCGGCAATTAATTTATTTTCAGGGCAAACCAGAGAGTGAAACATGTTATGTCAGTAGAAGCTTTTCTTCCTGTATTCTAACATGAATAGCCAAGAATCATTCAGCTTGCTACTGATGGCCTATTCAGCATTGAAAAGCCAGTTGGCAGTGGTGTCAGTTTCACCCATTCTGGACTTGATTCATGCATATCAGATAATGTTACTAATTTATATTATTCCTTTGTGTATAGCCTTGCAGGTTGGTTTCCTGTTGGAGGAGAAACCAGTGGCAGTGTGACTTGTTTATTTACACTGTACACATCAGTCCTTGGACAGAAGTGTTCGCAAACAGCACATAGGCAATCTCCTCTTTCAGGAACCTGAACCCAAACACAAATGCCTGCTTCCTAGGAAGAATCAACCTTAGGTAGAGAGATTAAGAGGCAGAAAGCAAACTCTCTCGCTGGTTGCAACAGCTCTTGGCAAAGAAACAATTGCACAAAACTAACAACAATGCAGCATTTTGACAAAGACCGCACGCTGCTCACACACTAAGAAATGTGAAAGGTGATGTGTAACAGCACCATCTGATAATTCCTGTAATAACAATATTAACAAACTAGGTATCTATTTTGAGACTAGGAGCCTTTGATACGGGTAATAAAGCTAGCATCTAACAGGCAGCCCTGCAACAAAGTCAATCCCCCACAAAGACTTCTGCTGAACTCCCAACCTTCATGCAGTCTCCTCACCAAGATCCTCCCTTCCTCGTCTTTCTTTCTCTGTTTCTCCCCGTCTTCCCTGTTTTTTCATCTAATCTCCTTTCCGTTCTCTGCATTTTCTTGGCCTGTAGCAGTTCCAGTTTCCCCACCCCAACACACAGGATTGTGTCTCAGCACCCTGCTGTCCCAGCCCTTGCACAGCTATGTCTATAACCTGCAACAGCCCTGCTATCCCACCATTGAGTCCATCTCGCTGCTGTGCTGTTGAATCTTACTCCTGACATGTGGCACTGCTGCTATTCCTGAAGAAGAAACCCGAGTCTACATCTTGTGTGATGGCTTTGAAGTATAGGGACAAGACAGAAACCTCAAAATTCAGGTCACTAGACTACAGCTGGTTGAAACTTTTCATGTGAAATGCTCCTTCAAAAAAAGAGGCTGCTTTGTAAAAATGGAAATTTGTTCAGGACAAAATCTGGGGGGCTTTTGTTGAAAAAAGAAAATCAACTTTTTTGGTTTTCAGCAACCAAAACCTGAGAGATTTTGTTTAAAAAATTGTTTTTGGCAATCAAAATCTAAAATATATTGGCCAAAAGTTATGTTTTAACTGAACGTTTTCAGTTTTTCAATGAAAACCAAAACACTCTTGAAGGAAATTTTTGACAAAACAGAAAATGTTTTCATTAATGAGACAAGGTGGGCGAGGTGATATCTTTTATTGGACCAACTTCTGTTGGTGAGAGCGTCACCTAGCTCTTCTTCCGGTCTGGAGATGGGAACCAGGGCGTCACAGCTAATTACAAGGTGGGACAGATTGTTAAGCCTAAAAGGTTCACACGTGCTGTCGGAGATCACTTAGATTTAGGAGAAAGAAGGGTTAGTGAGCAGCAGGGTGTTACACAAATCATTGTAATGAGCCACCATAGCAGCATCTCTGTTCAGTCCACGTTTTTTTAGTGTCCACCAGTGTTATTATTTAATTTCCCAGTCTCGTCTTTTGAAGGTGTCGTGCAGGTTTCCTTTGAGGATGAGGACTGAGAGGGCAGCTAAGGACTGCAAAAATTATTTCCCATACAGCTTTACTGGGGACTCTAGAAATGAAAGACCAGGCCAGAACACTGAGCTACAGAGCAAACTGGTCTTCTGCTGGCCTACTAGTACATGCTCAATAATTCACCATTTTGTCCAGTGACAGAAATTTTGTTTTACAAAAAAGTTTTAGTATCAAGTTTTACAGCATCTAAAACATTGAGTCCGAGTTGTGGCCCAAATAACATTTTACTCCCATCTACAACATCTCTCCTGCTGGTTAGTTATTGGCTCCAGTGGAGGGAATTATTGTTGCGAGACATTGACCTTCTATCCATGGGATCTCATTCTTTTAATATACACTTATAATTTAGGAGTGATGTGATATTTAATTTTGCCAGTTCCACCAATATTATTTTGCACCCATATTTATTACCCCAACCTTGTTCCCCCCAAGTCAGTGCTTGCATCACTTCACCTGCTAAAGTCAAAATAAACCAAATTATGGCTCTAGTAACTAACATCATTTTCAAGATGACCCAGTGGAGTTCTGGAGCCGCTCGGTTTGGACCAGATTCTAGTCCCACTTATACCATTGTAAATCTGGGATAACTCTGTTGTAAAGGTGCCTTGGCTATTACAGTGTTGCCGAGACCAGCATCTGCCCCTCTCTGTTCATTGTTAGCAGAGTGGTATTCATTTGCCTTGTTTATGCTCTCTGTTTCGTTCCCATCAGTTTGTTAGGCAAATGTTCTTTCGAGTGTTGTCACTCACATCAGTCAATAAATGATAAGAATCAGACACAGAATGTTCTAAAAGTGGCAACCATACAAAGAACTATTTCCTGTCAGCCCCTATGTTCCCAGCAAAAAAGAACCATATATCCCAGAGGAAAATTAAAGATCTGAGAGAGCATCTGAAAATTCATCAGCGGAGCTCCTAAGCAAATCTTAATTGCACACACTGAAAAACAAGAGACCAGAGCTAGTGGACAACTAAAGATCTCCACCTAGTGAAATACAGTGTAATAGGACAGCTTGCTGCTTTCTAACCTTCCTAGGAAAGACAAAAAGAGGGAGAGAAAAATGTCCTCCAATTAAATGTCACGTTTAACATTAAGTCTCTCGAAATACCTACCCAAATGGCAGTCTTGGTGTGATATAATGCTGTGGGAGTGATAACTTGGACTGGGCTTTTATTCTTTGTACACAAAGCTACTGGATTTTCAGTGTGAGCCACATCCCTGATGCAGCTGGCAGGGGAAATGAAGAAATTCAGCCAGGCTGAATGGAAATCACTGAACTGCCCACGAAACTGGTGTTTGTGACGCTTGTGTTAGCTGCACTGCCCAGGGATCTAACTAAGAGCCAGTGTAGGCTGGGGGGACTCACAAGCAAGTTTGACCTCCATGCGAAATGACTCCATTGACAGAGCACCAAAAATCCCTCTCCCAAGACTTAATCCACACCCAAGGTGATTGTATCTGTGCATTAAATGCAGCTTAGCAAATTACGGGATACAGTTAATGACAGCTGCTGGCTGGGAACCTTTGCAGAGGATGACATTTTGCCTATTGATAGGATTACACATTCTACTGCAAGTACAAGGCAACTGTAATTCCCAGGGCCATCATAGAACATATAAAGGTTACAGGGAGCCTTATTAACGCTTTTTTATTAGTGGAAAATTGCATGTTATGAGCCAGGAGAAAATTAATGGCTATTCTTCGGTGGTTTGCATATGATTAAATCCCTGGGGGAGGTTTTACATTTCATCTGAACCGAGTGACGTACATTTGATTAAGAATATCAGCTCTTTTCTCTGCCCCCCCACCCCCTCAAAGCCTCGGAGCTCATTTCTTCACAGCTCACGCTGAGCTCACAGCACTTTGCAATAAACACTCCGGAGTTCTGCTTTACCTGTGCACAGCCTCAGTCTGTGTATTTTTGCAGAAATAGTTTCAGAGTAAAAGGCTGAATCCACATGATTACAATGCATTATCTAAGGGCTTGGGCAGCTACAAAGAAGAGCATGGGCATTATTTCTGGAGAGGCCCCTGAACCAGGACATAGACATTGTCAGCTCTTTGAGGGCAGGGACTGTCTTTTTGTTGTGAGTTGGTACAGCGCCTAGAGCAATGGGGTCGTGGTCCATGACTGGGGCTACAAAAATACAAATAATAAATACATTTCACATTCAAAGCTGGAGGTTGTATATATACCAAGAGGCCTGCCCATGGGGAAAAAAACAGGTGTGCATTTATTTAGGACATGGGCCAACACGCGGTTCACACTAATTGTATATCTCGTGAATTTGCTGCAACAGGCATGTGTTTCGCATGTCGTTTGTATGGTTCAGCTCGGAAACAAAAGTTCTCCCCCCTGTGAGTTATAGGCATCACAGGCGACATGCTGTGCTGAGCTACATTTGTGCCCCCTCATTGGGCTTTAAAACCAAATGCCGCTTCCACTGCACCCCAGCTGTGCTGAACTAAATGGGCCTGATCGCATCAGTGCTGGAGCTAATGTTAAATAGTGGCACCACTGGTACCTTTAAACCTGGGGTATTAAGCACCAGCCCACAGGGCTCAGCGGATAAATACTTGGAAAACTGCTGCTTTAACCCTTTGTAGGATCACTACCAAGTTTTCCCAGGCCCAAGTTTGGCCTCAGGAAGACAGCTCTGGTGGAAACAACGTAGCAGCATCCTGTATAGCTGATCCTATAGCACCGTTCCCGGTGCCTTGGCAAGCTATCAGCATCACCCATTGCAGCTCCCAACCCCTAAGCCAGTAGGATGACCAGATAGCAAGTGTGAAAAATCAGGACGGGTGTGTGGGGGGGGGGGCGGGGGGATAATAGGTGCCTATATAAGAAAAAGCCCTGAATATCGGGACTATCCCTATAAAATCAGGACATCTGGTCATCCTACATGCCAGCCAGGGAAGCTTAGGAATGGTTCTGCTGGCACCAAACTCATCTTTGATTTATCTGATAATAAAGCTTCAAGATCCTAATCCAGGGTGCTGGGTGCCCATTCCCCATTCGTTTTAACCTCACCTCCACGTTCAGTATGTTTTCTCAGACCAACCACCTGTAACAAACTTTTCTCCACCTCATCCTTGCACCCACAGCAGGGCTGAATCAGCTACAACTGGCAGAGATTTCAAACGCTTTTAGGCTGGGAATTTCAAAAGTGCCCAGGGAAGTTAGGTGCCCAAATCCCATTGAGTGCCAATGGGAGTTAGGAGTCTAATTCTCTTTGGCTCCCTTGGAAATCCCAGCTGGTGTTTGTAAACTGGGGGAAAGTTGGACGGACAGCACTAGAAGTTCTGATTATCCACCAGACAGATACAGCCTGGGCAGCAGCAGGAGAAATTTCTTCATTGCTAGTTTTGGTACATAAGGGATGCAGTCTAAAGCCAGCAGGTTAGCATCCAGCAAATGGCATAGCTTACAAACGATGGGGAGTGGAGCTCAGCTCCTGAGCTCTCGGGCTGTGGGCAGAGTGAGACAGAGGCCCAGTTATTCCCCTTCGAGCTCCATGACATGCTCCTCACGCAGGCCTGGTACCGCCCACTGCCAGTGAGAGCCAACTGTTCCCATGTGCAGAGCTGCTTAGGAAATCTCCAGCAAAGCAAACCTGAGACAAAAGCCATGATGTTTGCCCCCATGGGTTACACCCCTTCCCTGTCCTTCCTCTGTCTCATCCAGCAGAGAGAGGTAGAACATGGTTGTGATGGGGGATACAAACCCCACACTGGAGAGCAAGGGGTTAAGGAGCAACTCTGGGTGCAGGCGGCCCCTCCCGGCCGCACCGCAAAGCCTGCACAAGCTGGAGGCAGAGCTGCAAAGGGGAAGCCAAGCAGCTCAGAGGAGGGCCAGCAGTGCAAGGGAGCAGCCCCCTGCTCTAAGCTCTAGGGAGGTAGCCCAGGAGCTCTTGCTGCCTGCGGCTTGGCTATACTAATCTGCCCACACCTGCAAAGGAGGGACTGGGGACTTCTGAAGGTCAGAAACTTTAATTTTGTGTTCGGTTCTGTATTCGTCCCTGTGGGAAGATAGGACACTGGCAGGGAGTGATTCAGGGAGGCAGCTATTTAGCACCCAAAGGTGCTGGACTTAGCTGCAGTGTCCACCACTGGGGCCTGGATCAGAGCTCGGTGGAGTAGGTGGGCCCAGGCTCCTCCACCAACCACTAGGGTGAGAAAACAACAGTGGTCGACCCCTTGGCAGGGTATCCAGCTAGGAATAGCTCTGAATACACCAGGGGCCAGAGCTTACTCCCTGAGTCTAAAGAGAAAGCCCTGAAGACCTTGTGAGCACCAAAAGACTTCTCCGTTATTGGACTTTTCTTTCTGCATCCCGAAAAGGGGGCGACTGGAACGCGGGACCCCGCCTGAGGGTTGAGCCACATCAGAAGGGACCTACCCCACAGGATGGAGTTGTAGAGAAAAGGGGAGACATCAGGAAGGGGACCCCCTGCCACAGCCTTGGCTGATCACAAGGCAGTGGTGACGGTGAGGGCGACCCCTTCACAAGCTGGAAGCTGAAGCTGGACAAATTCAGACTGGAAATAAGGTGTTCCTTTTGAACAGGGGGGTAACTAATCCCTGGAACAGTTTGCCGGGGGCGTGGTGCAGTCTCCATCATGGACAATTTTTAAATCAAGACTGGGTGTCTGTCTAAAAGCTCTGCTCTAGGGATTATTGTGGGGCAGGTCTCTGCCCTGTGTTATGCAGGTCAAACTAGATGATCACAGAGTCCTGTGGCACCTTATAGACTAACAACGTATTGGAGCATGAGCTTTCGTTGGTGAATACCCACTTCGTTGGATGCATGTAGTGGAAATGTCCAGGGGCAGGTATATATATGCAGGCAAGAAGCAGGCTAGAGATAACTGAAGCTCATCTGCAAATTTGACACCATCAGCTCAGGATTAAACAAAGACTGTGAATGGCTTGCCAACTACAAAAGCAGTTTCTCCTCTCTTGGTTTTCACACCTCAACTGCTAGAAGAGGGCCTCATCCTCCCTGATTGAACTAACCTCATTATCTCTAGCCTGCTTCTTGCTTGCATATATATACCTGCCCCTGGAAATTTCCACTACATGCATCCGACGAAGTGCGTATTCACCCACGAAAGCTCATGCTCCAATACATCTGTTAATCTATAAGGTGCCACAGGACTCTTTGCTGCTTTTACAGATCCAGACTAACACGGCTCCCCCTCTGATACTAGATGATCACACTGGCCTCTTCTGGCCCGGGAATCTGTGAGTGTAGTGAGGCTGTCAACTCTTCAGGGCAGGTGCCCTGTTTGTTCTGCCTCTGTTTGTTCAGCACCTGGCACAATAGGGGCCAGTTATCTGCTGATCACTAGGCACTGCGGTAATACAAATAATAATGGTCTGGGGATCAATAGATGTCTTATGGCAACTAGCGAGGTGCTTTAGGATCCAAAGACAATCCCAGACCCAATATGCCAGACACTATCTTTCAGGCTCAGTGGAAGGAGCAATTAAGCCACTTTCTGTAATGAAAGCAGCTGCAGATAACCGCTCAAGGCACTAAGCCGCCTGGCTAGGCCAGAGCTAACCCAGTAGATAAACAGAGGTCTCCCCCATTGTAAACACAGGGGGTGGGATACAGGGTGCAGGCTGTGGGTGTTGGAGGCAGAAATCTAGGAGAAGCAGTTGTGAGCATGACCCTAAGGGTACGTCTTCACTGCAGTTAACCCAGGTGATCTGCATGAGGGTCAGAATCTGTGGGTTTGTCTCGCTCATCCCCATCCCCACCCTGCCTGAGTTCCTGTGTTCTCATTGGTGCTGCACTCGCTTGTGTGTGTGGGGGGGAAGTGTTGGAGCTGTGGGGTGTATCCCCTGGGGCTTTGTGCTGAAATGCTTGCGGATTCTTTCCCGGTCAATTGTGTCAGCTGCAGAGAACCTGTCTGTCCTTTGGAGGGAATTGTGGGAAGGCACTGGAGGACAGTCAGCACTCAAGATGTCCTCATTGCAGAGTGTGAAGGCTCCAGTCCCAATGAACATGCAGCCGGAGTTCTAACCCCAGCCCACAGATGGGTCAGCGACCCCGGGCTGAAAGCACCTCCAAACCTGGGTGTCCTGGCTTGGTCCCTCCACAGCATCCCTCAGGGGTGTGACAGGGCCCTGTACTCACCCAGACTGGGCATCAGTGATGCAGGTCCAGGAATGGGAACTCAGCTCGCTCCTTCAGGGGCTCCAGAAAAGAAAAAACAAATGCACAGCCCCAAGCAGGCAGCCAGTGTGCAGCTCAGTGTCCTCAGGCAAGCATCCAGAAAGTGCCTGATTCCAGCCTGCCTTTGTCTCCAGACCCGGGCAGCCTGCAGGAGTGTGAGCAGCCTTTGTGCTAAGCCAGATCCTGTTATATCCTTGGGGGGAGCCAGTTTAGGAAGAAATCAGTTGAGGCCAGAGAGCTGACAGCTAACAAAACCACCATTTTATTTACAGAGACAGAGAGCTCACTCAGCCGGCTGAAGCTGGCTGAGCTAACCCATAATAATCTAACTCAGTTGCCATGGCAACAAAAACCATGACAACCAAATACACAACATATTCCTCCCCCCCTAATAAGAACATCCCCTAAATAAAACACACACTATACTAGAGAAGGAGGGTAGACTGCCTCCATTCCCGGCTAAACCCTGGGGATTATTTTGCCCCATAACCGTGGGTTCGCCCTAGCTAAAGATCCAGCCGATGAGGAGGCCTTCTGTCTCTAGGCGGATTACGGCGAACTTCTGGTGTTATTGCACCCGAAAGCACTAGGGGCTCAGGGTCCGCAGCACGAACGGGTGAGGAGGTGGTATCAGCTCGTGCTGGGCAAAGGGGTATCTCAGCCACCGGCAGTAATGGAGGAGAACAGTCAGGAACAGGTGACTCGTGATTCGGTGTCTCACCAGGAGGGGTGAAGTCAGACCCCTCAACTGCAGATGGGTCCTGAGGACTGGCATGACCTGGCAACAGCTGATCTACATGTCGCCGCCAGGTAAGATTCTCTGCAGTCCGGACTGTGTAGGAAACAGGTCCTGTTTGAGTGATGACTGTGGCCAGGACCCATTTAGCTCTGGAAGTATAATTCCGAGCCAAAACTGGCTGTCCCGGGCTAAAGGTTCGGTCTTTTGCTATGGGTGCCCGTCTGATGACTTGATATTGCTGCTGATGTTGCACAGTTTGTCTGGGTTCAGAAGGTTTCAGCAGATCAAAGCAAGTGCGCAGCTGTCGTCCCATCATTAGAAAGGCCGGAGATGTGTGGGTCGTAGCATGAGGTGTGTTTCTGTAGGAAAGAAGGTATCCAGACGCTTTTGAATGGAGTGTTGTCCCCTTGCTGATTTCAAAGCGTTTTTCATTGTCTGCACAAATCTTTCAGCTAATCCGTTGGTGGACGGATGATATGGTGCTGACGTGATGTGGTGTATCCCATTTGCCTTCATAAAATTTTGAAACTCCTGAGAAACGAACTGCGGTCCGTTGTCGCTCACAAGTTGTTCTGGCAGACCAAAACGACTAAAGAGTCCTCGTAGTTTTTGGATAGTACTCTCTGCAGAAGTGGACTGCATTATAGAGACTTCTGGCCATTTAGAATGGGCATCTATTGCCACCAAGAACATGCTTCCTTCAAGGGGGCCAGCAAAGTCTACATGAATACGTTGCCACGGGTTTTCAGGCCAGTCCCATGGGTGTAGGGGTGCCCACTGGGGTGCATTCCTCACACCCTGACATGACATACAAGCTTTTGCCTTCTCTTCAATAGCGCTGTCCAATCCAGGCCACCAAAAATAGCTTCGTGCAATTTCCTTCATGCGCACTATTCCACAGTGACCGGAATGTAGCTGTTCTAACATCTGTGATCTCAGTGGTGGTGGAATAATGACACGCCTCCCCCACAACAAACAACCAGATTGGACCGATAACTCTGTCCGCTTGGACATGTAGGGAACAAGGTCGGATGAGACCGGAGAGGTTTGTCGAGATTTTCCATGCATCACCAGGTCCATAACTTGGGACAATACTGGGTCAACGCGAGTTGCCTTCTTTATCTGAGTAGCAGTGATGGGTGTAGTCTCTACCTGTTCAAAGTAGAAGATTTCCTTTTGGGCACTATCTTGGTGTTTGACCGGCAAAGGCAACCTTGAGAGGCCATCTGCATTGCCGTGCAGAGTGGATTTCCGATATTTGATTTCATATGTGTGTGCTGAAAGTAACAATGCCCAACGTTGCATACGACTAGCAGCTAATGGGGGAATGCCTGTGTAGGGTCCAAAAATTGATGTCAGAGGTCGATGGTCTGTGAGAAGAGTAAACTTTCGCCCAAACAGGTACTGATGAAACTTCCGAATTCCAAAAACAATTCCTAATGCCTCACGTTTGATTTGGGCGTAGTTAGTTTCTGCTTTGCTTAGAGTGCGTGAAGCAAAAGCAATAGGTCTCTCTTCTCCTGAAGGCATAATATGTGACACGACTGCTCCCACTCCATAAGGGGAGGCGTCGCAGGCCAATTGCAGGGGTAAGGATGGATCAAAGTGCGTTAGAACTTCAGAATTTAGCAGTGCATCCTTAGCTTTGTTAAATGCAACATCACAGGCTTCAGTCCACTTCCAGGCCTTATTCTGCCCAAGGAGCTCATGAAGTGGTTTTAGCAGTATGGCTAACTGTGAGATGAACTTTCCATAATAGTTCAGGAGTCCTAGAAATGAGCGCAGCTGGCTTACATTTCGAGGTGGGGGAGCCTCCACAATAGCTTTAACTTTTGCAGGGGCTTTATGAAGACCTGCAGAATCAATGATGTGTCCCAAATATTCGACAGAGGGCTTGAAGAATTCACACTTGTCTTTGCGAACTCGTAGGCCATACTCTTCCAGTCTTTGTAGGGTAGCCTCTAAATTCTTTAAGTGATCCTCTTCATTTCTTCCAGTGACTAGGATATCATCCAGATAGCACTGAACTCCTGACAAGCCACACAAGATCTGGTCCATAGCCCTCTGGAACAGGGCGGGAGCAGATGTTATTCCGAAGGGTAGGCGACAGTATCGATAAAGCTCCTTATGAGTCGCAATAGTCAACAGCTCTTGGGACTTTTCATCGACGTGCATCTGTAAATATGCTTGACTCAGATCAATCTTACTGAACTTTTGTCCCCCAGCCAGGCCTGCGAAGAGGTCATCGATGCGGGGAAGCAGGTATTGCTCTGCACACAACACTGGGTTGACAGTGACTTTAAAATCACCGCAAATCCGGAGAGAGCCATCTTTCTTCACTATTGGAACGATAGGAGTGGCCCATGAGCTATGGGTAACTGGTATTAGGACTCCATTGGTGACCAGGCGCTCCAGGTCTGCTTCAACTTTTGGCCTGATGGCATATGGCACAGTTCGGGCTTTCAGATATTTTGGTGGACTGTCAGGTTTAATGTTCAATGTCACAGTGATTCCCTGCATACTTCCCAAATCATCTCCAAAAACAGCAGCATGTTTCCTTAGTATAGGGGTCAGACTGGTTTCTTCTTTAGTCATCCGGTGCACTTCTGCCCAATTCAGTTGAATCTTCCCAAGCCAAGACCTACCCATTAGGGCTGGGTAGTTACCTCTCACCACAAACAGTGGCAATTTAGCAGCCTGTCCATTGAGCTCCACCTTAACATCAATAGTGCCCAACATGGGCACAGCTTCTCCTGTATACGTCTTCAGAACAGTTTTTGTTGCCTTAAGCGGAAGATGCTGTAGCTTTTCTTTATACACAGTCTCTGAGACCAGCGAGACGGCTGCACCGGTGTCCAGTTCCATGCGTATAGGTTTGCCATCCAATAACGGGGTTACCCAGTATTCATGTGAGCCCATTGCCAAAGACAAAACATGCAGTAGCACTTCCTCTTGCGATGAGGTGTCACCTTGATCATCCTGGGTCTGCTCTAGGGTATGCAGGGTTCCTCTTTTTGTCGGCCAGACCACAGGCCTCTTTTTCTTTTGTTTACAGGCACACTCAATTTGTCCCTTTTTGCCACAGTGTCGACACACCAGGTCCTTACACCAGCATTCCGCTGCCTGGTGACCCGGCTTACCACAGCGGTAACATTCTTGACTCTGCACAGTTTTGTGGGTCGGTTCTTGTGACACTTTTTGCACCCTAGGGGATGCACCGATGTATTGCATCTCCCTTGTAGCCTGTTCCATGGAGACAGCAATATCAACAGCCTTCTGTAAGGTAAGCTGAGCCTCTATCAGTAGGCGCTTCCGTATAGCTTCACTGTAGAGACCACACACTAACCTGTCACGCAGGGCATCATGTAACATTTCTTTAAATTCACAGTGTTCTGCTAGCTTTTTTAAAATGGCTACAAATTGTACAACTGTTTCATCTTCCTTTTGGTCTCTTTTGTGGAACCTATATCTTTCAGCAATTACCAGTGGTTTTGGGGAGAAATGGGACCCCAGGATTTCCACAATGTCACTGTAAGATTTAGTTGCTGGCTTAACAGGGTGTAGTAAGCTTCGTAGCAGGGAGTAGGTTTTAGCCCCTACAACACTTAAGAATATTGGCACCTTCTTCACTTCTGTAATGTCATTTGCAATAAAAAAAAGCTCAAAATGCTCAGTATACACATGCCACTGCTCCATATTCTCATCAAAAGGTTCCAGTGGCCTGGTCAGAGTAGCCATGATTTTAGTTTCACTTTCACAGTCAGTGCAAACAAGCAGCTTTTTTGTTTGTTTGTTCTTTACCTTGACTTCTACTTCCTTCTGTTACTGGAGCAGCACCGGAATCCCATCCTCGTCGCCACTTGTTATATCCTTGGGGGGAGCCGGTTTAGGAAGAAATCACTTGAGGCCAGAGAGCTGACAGCTAACAAAACCACCATTTTATTTACAGAGACAGAGAGCTCACTCAGCCGGCTGAAGCTGGCTGAGCTAACCCATAATAATCTAACTCAGTTGCCATGGCAACAAAAACCATGACAACCAAATACACAACAGACCCCATCACCGGAGCTGGGGGTTAGGGTCTATCCTCCTTCCAGAGCTGCCCCTGACTGAGCTGGGACTCTCCCTTTTGAGGCCCTTCCTCCAGCCCTGAGGTGCCTTACAGGTGGTGCTGGGGCGGGGCTGTTTGAGCCCAGAGCAGCTCCTTGACTCCTTCCTGTCTGGTGCAGGGTTTGTACACCCAGCTACGCTGGTTCAGAGGTTTCTCTGTGGGGCTAGTAGAGAAGTTTGGGCTAAACCCTGGGTAAGAGTCTGAGTTAACCGTACAGCCACAGAGGAAGGAGCACTCGCTAGGGAGGCAGACTTGGGGATTTCTGAGCAAGCAAGCTGCCTGCTGCTGTTTGTTTCTACTGCACTCAGGGAAAGAGGACTTTGCCTCTATTTTTTGTAAGTAAATAAGATGACACTCAGCATAGACCTGATTCAGATCATCTTTTCTCATCCTAACAGCAACAACCCTACAAGTCCCATTGGGTCCCCACTCAGGCCAAAGACACAACTGTAATAATACCCGAACCCCTTTCCCAGCATTTCCACCCTGTCCTGTTCAGACATGAATATCATGCTCAAACTGCTTGCATGGATCAGTCCTATCAAGTCAGTTAAACAGAACATGGAACTGGGTGAAATGTTTCAGACAAATAGTTTATTTGATAAACGATGCAGTTTTGGCCAATCTAAAATTATTTGCAAATTTGACACAAACAGTTTTGGGCATTCACAAAATGGCAAGAGGAGGAGGAAGAGGAGAATGAGACCCAGGTTAAATCCCCACTCTGGAACTGACCTGAAATGGGCTTTTTTGATTCACTGAAAATTCTGAACATTTTCATATTTAGTTTCACCCAAACCAAAATATTTTTTGAGCTGCCACTAGGGTGACCAGACAGCAAGTGTGAAAAATTGGGGCAGGGGTGGCAGGGTGGGGCGGGAGTAATAGGCACCTACATACGACAAAGCCCCAAATATTGGGACTGTCCCTATAAAATTGGGACATCTAGTCACCCTTGCTGCCACTGAGCCAAACAATCAGTTATTTGCCCAGCTTTACTTATAACTAGGCTTGGAAGCATTCGATTTTTATCAGTAAATGTCAATAGGCATTTATTTTCACCATCCACCCAAACTGACGAGCAAATATTTCCAGCAATCACTGACATTTACAGATCGGTAAATTAAGGAAAATACAGCTTGAGAACTTACAGAGTTTGATTTAAGGATATTGACTTTGTATATTTTGACATGTGATGTTGACAGTTTGTATGTTTTGCCATGTTGGTCCCAGGATATTAGAGACAAGGTGGGTGAGGTGACACCGTTTATTGGACCAACTTCTGTTGGGGAAAGAGACATGGAACTCAAAAGCTTGTCTCTCTCCCCAACAGCAGTTGATCCAATAAAAGGTGTTACCTCACCCACCTTGTCTCTCTCAATTAACTTTGTGAATCTCACTGTCTACTGTCTTTAAATAATTACTGCCTGACTCCACCTAGTGTCTGATGCCCCCTTAATTCCCCACCACTGTAAAAATTTAAATAGATAAAAATTTAAAAAGCCTTAAGATCCAAAATTTTGTGCAACTGTGAAAATTTAAATCGGTAAACATACAAAAATGCTTAAAAATAAGCATAGTATTATCCATCAGAATTATAAAAAAAAAAAATTTCTCCAAGCCTACTTATAACACTATGAGAGTTAGTGTTGTCTAGAATCACAGTCAGAACCTCAGTGGAAATAATGCACCCCTTATCTCTTAACATTTTTTAAAAAATAACATTTTTCATTCTTGTAAAGAGGAATCACCACTTCACTTTCATCACAGCCCTTGCTCCTTTGCAGGACTTTGATTCGAAACCTCTTTGCACTATCCCCTGCTGTAAACTCTGGCTTTTTAATTTTGATTAACGGGGAACTAAAGCCTGATTTCTTGCAGCCGTGTCCAGAGGCTAGGGATGCAGATGCCAGCAGGTGCTGAGTGTCTGGGAGCAGCCAGGAAAGGACTGCAGCTCTATGCTTTCCTAGCATGTGTTAACAAACTTAACTCAGGTTTTTGCTTTGTGCAGCACTCTGCCTTCTCTGTAATGAATATTGCAAAACAGAAAATAGTGTGAAATTGCTGAGGGATATGAAACTGGAGCCATTATCCAAATTTGCAAAATATGCTCATACTGCTCCTCATTAAAATGGAATACAGATAAAAAGAAGGGGGAATGTGACCTGATTCTTGAATCCCAAATCTAAAATCTGGTGGGGGGTGTGGAATAATCATAATGGGAAAATCGGCATCATCCCTAAAACATTCTTCTTTCAGCAACCCAGACGTGTTCTCCCAATGCTCGGCTGTTTCATCAAAAGCTCTGTCAAACTCCTCCAGTCTATTTCATATTTGCTTTGTGATACCAACAAGGTTATCATCGGCGCTATTCAGTGGAAAGACTTAATGACTCTCCCTTACTTCACCAACAGCATGATTTATATACCAGATGTTTCCTTACTATAGGCGCAGTTCACTTCAAGGAAAATCAATTTTGTGGTGCTGTGTCTAGGACGTGTCGCCAGAAGGAGAATACGCGCTCCCTGTTTATAAGGCAGGGACACAAAATTGGTTTGGGCTGATGTGCGGCTCATTAATTCTTTTGTAGCAGCTGGGATAAAAAGTTCTTGGTGTTTTTTATTTAAAAGAAAAACCACCACTCCCTGAATTCAGTGCTTGAAGGTGAGCACAATGTAGCACCTCGCATCCTCCTGGACCTTGCTGCAAGTGTTTGACACTGTTGACCATGAAATAATGCTGCTCTTTTAGCACCCCCATGGAAATATGACTCCATAAGAATGGCCCTACTGGGTCAGACTAAAGGCCCATCTAGCCAAGTATCCTGTCTGCTGACAGTGGCTAATGGCAGGTGCCCCAGAGGGAATGAACAGAACAGGTAATCATAAGTGATCCATCCCCGGTCATCCATTCCCAGCTGCTGGCAAACAGAGGTAGGGACACCATCTCTGCCCATCCTAGCTAATAGCCATTGATGGACGTATAGCAAGGAACTCCACTAGTAAACGCCCTCTAGCCCAATGGTTCGCCTTTCAGCACAACCCATTGCCTTCTCCCCTTTACCCAGTTCCTATTCCACCTGACAGTTCTTGTACTAATCCCCATCTTCTCTAACGTAACTAATAATTTAAATGAAAACTGAGATTCCAATGTCATCCCATGACTCCTGCCGCTGAGGCTAAGACATGCACCAAACATCACAAAGACTCATGAGAGCCGGCTTCTTTGGAGTTAGCATGTAAATTGTCATCCTTTCCAAGTTTATAACTCCTTGGACACAGCATCTCAGCTAAGCAACAACTTTCTCACTTGGCATGAAAAGAATGAGAAGGGAGAATAAACAAAGAAAACGGGTCAGATTTCGGAGTTTCCATGTGATTAACATCTTGCTTGAAGTCAGCCTCGTGTTGGAATGTAGGGCAGGGAGAGCTTGAATGGGACGAGGGTGGGTCAGGAGGGATCCTTCTGTGCTAGGAGCACGGGGGGAATAATGGCGTTTTCAGTTTGTTTGTACTTTCGAAAAATACAAAATAAATACATTAATTAATAAATAAATACATGTCAGGTTGGCTCCAAAAGAAAAATTCTGAAAGGTTCAGTGCCTCAGGAAGTCAAAACGAATTGTGTTGAGTAGAACAAAGCATTTCCTTTTGACACAATTGAAACGTCTTTTGTTTCGATTCCAGACGGTTCTAAACACTTCCGCATTTTAAAAAATTAAAAGAAATTTTGAAACAAAAAATCATTTCAAACTGTGAAACTGTTTTGAAAATGCCAAAACAAAACTTTCTGTTTTGGTTTTTTTTTTTAATTTGTCCCTTGAAGAGGGAGCAGTGTCCAGTGCACCTGGGACTCAGCAGCTGCCTCCCAACTGGGCTGGAGAGAGGACACTGGGCCATATCCAGGGGAAGGCAGGAAGGGACAGGTGAGAGCTGCCTGAGAACCAAGGTGCGACAGAAGTTGCCCAAGGGAAAGAGCTGCAGGCCTGAGGAGCAGTAACTGTGAGCTGTGAGTGATGGGTTCGGAGGAGAACTGCTGAAGGAACAGCTAGAGGTGGGGAACCCTGCCAAGCTGCAGGAAGGCTTATGCCTAGGAATGAAGGGAAGAACCAGCCTGGTCAGTGCATGCCAGGCCCAGAAGTAAGGTGGGAGGTCCCCCGGAGCATGGGTGGGATTCTCAGGCAGGTAAGCTGGGCTGTATAACACTCCAGGGAGCCCTCTGGCAACAAACCCAAATGGAGGACTGCAGGAGGAGTCCAGGAGTCCTGAAGGGAGGTTCCCCTGAGCAGGAGTGTATCTGAGTGGTGAGCCCTCCCTTGGGGGACCTGACTTTGAGCTATGGGAGGAGAGTCCTGGCTCTTGGATCTCTGTGGTGGAGACCTAGAGAGTGGGGCCCTGGAACAGCGCAAAGGAACCAGACTAAAGTGGTTAAGGACTTTTGGGTTGGAAACCTGGAAATGGTGGCACCTTGAATGGAAGTGAGGAGCTGCTGCATGGTAATCTGGTTTTTACCTTGGGGGTTTGAGGAAGAAACTGTTTTTAAAATGAGGGATCTACAGTCTGCAACACTTTATACGAATGAATTTGGGTTTAAATTTGGTGTTACCAGAGACACTATTCCTTTCCATGGGCCATAGAAAGAGGAAACTGAGGCAAGGTGCATTTCACGGCCTGCCACAGGAGGGTGCTCGAGGCAGGGCTCACCCTGTGACAAGATCACTTCTAAATGAACAGTTTGACAAACTCGACACAAATTCACCAAATGTTTCGGTGTCTTCAACTCTAGTTGTGTTGAAGAACTGCACCCATCTCAGTGTGAAATCACACCTTGAAACCTTATGATGTGATCCTCTCGTGTGTGTGTGTGTGTGTGTGTATGTGCACGTAGGGGCTAGCTTTCCTGTCCAGCTGGGCTGAGATGGCCGCTAACAGGCCTTTGTCAGCACTGCCAACCCAAGGGATTGAAAATCACAAGACAAGCTCTGCAAAACCATGAGGTTGGTTTGATAATCATGAGTTTTTTTCAATAAATATTCTGTTCTATTCAACTTTCTATCCCATGCTCATTGCGGTGGTATCTGTGCCATGGTATCCAGTCATGCATTAAGTGACACGACTGACATCTGTCATGGTCATTTTCTCTCTCACTTTTTCTCTCCCCGTGGGAAGAATTGTGTGTGTGTTGTGGGGGTTCATTGCTTACATTTGATCTATGGTATCCACACCATGTTCTGTGCTAACATTACCCAAAGCAGCTAGACATGCACCTGACACTTAGAGCAGGAGGTGGGTGGGGGCGGTTCTCCGCTTGGGGTTCTGGGTGGGGCTGATGAAAAACTTTCCAAACAAACTTGTCTTGGATAGATGATTGGGTTTTGACAAAATGAAAATTTTATGTACCCACTTTCCACAAAAATTCTTGAGTTTTAGTCAGGAAACTGAAAACCCAAAAACTGAAAATTTTCAATTTTCACCAGTTTCTGTGTTCAAATTTTTGGGTTTTGGAAGTATTCAGACAAGCATTTTGGGAGATTGGCAGTTTTCAGCCAACATTTTTTGGTTTGGGGGTTTTCATTTTTTCACAAAAAGTCAAAATTTTCCATGGAGGGAAATAATATTTTGTCCAACCAGCTCTGAATTGAGGGTTTATTTATTCACTTTCTGGGCTTAGAGATTTTAAGAGGGTCACATTTTCAAGCTTTTCTTGACAGCGATGAAAGCTGAGCATCTCACTTAGTCACATGATACCAGCAGCTTGGGCTTTAGGAAAACACCATATATCACAAGCCCTGCAATAATTATGGAGTTATTTCTATATGTACTATTAAACTTATGGAGAAGTTCTATGGCCTGTGTTATACAGAAGGTCATAAGAACTTAAGAATGACCATACTGGGTGAGACCAATGGACCATGTAGCTCAGTATCCTGTCTCATACAGTGGCCAGTGCCAGATGTTTCAGAGGGAATGAATATAACAGGGTAATTAGCAAGTGATCCATCCCCCGTTATCCAGTCCCAGCTTCTGACAGTCACAGGTTTAGGGACACCCAGAACATGGGGTTGCGTCCCTGACCATCTTGGCTAATAGCCATTGATGGACCTGTCCTCCATGAATGTATCTAATTCTTTTTTGAACCCACTTACATAGGTGCTGGAACAATTTTTATAGTGGGGGTGCTGAAAGCCGTTAAACAAAACTGTAAACCCTATAAATGATGGACACCACTTCAAACCAGGGGGTGCTGCCACACCCCCAACACCCCTAGTTCCAGCACCTATGCCCACTTATATTTTTGGCTTTCACAACATCCTCTGGCAATGAGTTCCATAGGTTGACTGTGGGTTGTGTGAAGAAATATTTCCTTATGTTTGGTCAGAAGGGATATCACAATGCTCCCTTCTGGCCTTGGAATGTATGAATCTGTGATAAAATTGTGAGAGTTGGCAACACAAGTGACTTCAAAAAAAATCAAACCACCTTAAAGTTTGCTAAGAATTAAAAAAAATGCTTTGAACCCTGATCTAGCTCCCACTAGTGTTAACAGCAACATTTCCAGTGAGCAAAGAATTAAGCCCTTACTCCTCCCAGGGACATGTGCATTTTTTTCACACTCACAGACATCACAACAAGTTCATCTAATGTTACACAAGGGAAAATTTCACCCCCAGGAGAATTTGGTTCAGGGAATTATGTGGAAAATGACAAGGGGAGCTAGGATTCTACCTCACCTCTAGAAGTTGCTTCTGGTGACCTCCAAAATAGGGAGCCACTCACTGTACCTGCTCACACAACAGCTCTGGGCTTTATTCCCTTTGGAAATCTCACCAAAGTGGTTTTAATTTGTAGTCAAATATTTGCAGCTCCTCTTTAGAATAAACCCCAGCCTCGTTCTAAAGTCAATGCGAGGTACCAGTGATTTTGAGGGTTGAATTGATTCTTTCAGGGCTGATCGTGCTATAATAGATCCGAGTCAAAGGAGGAAGCAGCTGCATTCCAGAGAGAGTGGAATAACAAGCAGAGTAATAATGGGGGAAAGGTGTGTGTGTGTATTCATTGTTGACCTGAGGCCCTGCCTTACTACGCTCCTGATGGCAAGATGCTTGGTGCTGACCCCGAGACAATAGTTTAACAGGAGCAAATCATCCAGTGTTTATCAGCTGAGTTTAGACAAGAGGAAAATATTACAGTGAAAATGTTCCAGTATCCAACCCTGCCAAAAATAAACTGAGCGCAGTGAAATTAACAACTCCAGTCTGGCTGAGCTAATTCTTTTGGAGATTACCATTATTATTCTGTTTTCATATTGCAATAAATAATGTAATTACTAACGGATGATTTATAGAGTGCTGATTAGCAGAGACTCCCTGCCTTGCTGGCAGAGAAATGATCAGCTTTGACATACATGAAAAGGCAGCGATGGATGGTGCATCGGCTCCAAAGCTGAGGAGTGCAATGCTCCTCTGGAAAATGTACTTGGACAGCGTGAGCTGCATTTGAGGAGTCTGTGGTGATAGGACAAGGCCAGGGACTCAGAAACTCTGGGTTCAATTAGCAACTCTGCCACTGATGTCCTGTATGACTTTGGCCAGTAATTGCATCTCTCTGGGCCTCAGGCCCCATCTGTGAAATGGGAATAATAATTTCCTTTCCTTTGTCTCTGACTTTGTGGTTGTACCGCACCTCGCACAATGAGGGACCCATTTCAGGCAGGGGCACCAGGTGCTACTGAAATACAAATAATTCAAGGTACTAGCCTACAGTCACTGAGGGAGCCTCTGCTTTAGCATCTGTCATGGATACATTAGGCAGGTTTTCCAAAGAAGGGCTATTTAGAAGAATTAAAAATTCACACGACCCGTAGTGAATCTGAAATAATAAAAAGATGGAGACTGATTTCAGTTCCATTTAATGAGGGATAATTAAACCAGCCATCACAAAGCCACATTGATTGGCGTATTTCCAGATAATGTACTATTTGAGCTTAATTGATGTCTTAATTCCTAGAGCTATCATTATTAATACCGTTCTGATGCAAATTCCTCTTGAGCCCGTGATTTCAGCAAATGTCACATAGGCACGAATACTGGCATGGGATTCAGGAGCTGGTGATGCTAGGTGAACAGCGCCCCTCACAGGGTCCGGAGAGAATTTGCCCAAGGTCACACAGCCTGCAGTAGAGCCAGGAACTGAACCCACATTTCTTTAGTCCCAGTCTCATGCCCTAGTCCCAAAACAAATCCTTCCTTGGAAGAATGCACTTCACACCTCTGCTCAGAAATCCCTCCCCAGGGAGACAGCAGAATTTCTCCTTTGAAGCCTGTGCTTGGGAGACCCAGTCAGGAGAAAGGAGGCTGCAGCTGGGATCTGTCTGGGGAGGGCTCTGTGCATGTGTCAGTGGTAGGGTGACCAGATGTCCTGATTTTATGGAGACAGTCCCGCTATTTGGGGCTTTTTTTTATACGGGCTCCTATAACCCTCCACTCTCGTCCCGATTTTTCACACTTGCTGTCTGGTCACCCTAGTCAGTGGAGATGGCTGGGAATGACTCCTTTCACTCTGCGCTGGAGACACAGCACTGGATTTGAAGCCTGTTTCAAAGCCTAATTCACAGATGCTTCCCTCTAAGCCCAATGCATCTTGGCCAGCGACGTGGAGAGGGCCAAGCCGTGTTGCAAGCTGTCTCCCAAGCCTGCCGGAGCACAAGGGACCCACGCTGGAGGTGCTGGCAGCATGTTCCAGATACACACAGATTCCCTCGTTGGAATTCAAAATGCAGCAGCTGCCACAACAAATTAAAAATGCAAACAAGGAAGTCAGCATCCAGAGCAGGAGCCAGTATTTATAGCTTCTTGCGTAAACGAAATACAATGGAGCCATTTGGTGCTCAAACAGGCTTAGTTAGAGATCTTTGCTGTCATGGGTTGCCTGGCGCAGACTGCAGATCACAGCCCTGCCTCAGGCCTCCTGGCAATGCTCTGCTGCAAGGGCCCCTCCTCCCCTAGCTTTGGGCGCCCTCTGCTGGTGAAACTGGTGCCATTGCCCAGCAGAAGGAGGGGAGGAGTTTGGAGAGCTACACACCCTGCATGGCAGTGCACAGGGGGCAGGGCACAGGACTGGATCAATGGCCCCTCTGTGAGAAAGGGGCACAGAGGGCTACTTTGGCCAGTAGGAGCAATGGCCTCAGCAGAGGGCTGCTCAGTGACCCTGGAACTGTAACCCACGCTGTGGGGGGGGGGCTATGTCGCCCTGGGACAGGTCACACTACAGGCTCAGCAGCCCAGAGCTGGAGGGCTCAGGGTGATGCCCCACAAGTGGCTGGGTACATAAGGCACTGATCAGTGGGAGTTAGGTCAGCCTGTGGGTGTGCTACAGCACAAAGCTTTGCTCTTTTGCCCAAGCTGTACCAGCAACTTGTACTTTCAGCTTCGGTGGACCCCGGTTCAATCCCTGGTGTTGGGCAAGATGGCAGCTGTCACCCATCCACAGACTGCAGGGGCAAATCTCCCCATTTATCCCCTGTATGCAGGGCCAGTGCAAGGATATTTTGCACCCTAGGCAGGGGCGGCTCTACCTTTTTGGCCGCCCCAAGCAGTCATACGCGGGAGGCGCCCCGGAGCCGCGGGAGCAGCGGACCTCCCGCGGGCATGACTGCGGAGGGTCCGCTGGTCGCGCGGCTCGGCTGGATCTCCCGCGGCTGTGGACGGTTCGCGGGTCCGGCGGCTCCGCTTGAGCTGCCGCGGGCATGCCTGCGGGAGGTCCAGCCGAGCCACGGGACCAGCGAACCGTCCGCAGTCATGCCTGCGGCAGGTCCGGTCGTCCCGGGGCTCCGGTGGACCTCCCGCAGGCATGACTGCGGCAGGTCCACCGGCCCAGCCTGCCGCCCCCCCAGGAAAGGGCCGCCCCACGCGCGTGCTTGCCGCACTGGGGTCTGGAGCCGGCCATGACCCTAGGGGAAACTTCCACCTTGCGCCCCCCTCCTCCTCCCCCCAGAGCATCGCTTACTATAAACTTTCAAAAATTAATCCAGATAATGTGGCATTGTTCACGTATACTTCCCTCCTTCATTCTTTCATATCAAAATCTACTACATTTTACTCTACCTTTTGAATATCCAATTATTGTTATTAATAAAATTTATAAAATTAGAATGGCAAATACTCCGTCATATGACAACAACTGACAATATCAATATGACAAATTTCAATAACCTACACACGCATATTCACACATGATAAACATATACACTCAAATACTTAACATACACACACAGTTGACACAAAGTATTAGCGAAATGATGCAGCTGCAATTGCCAGTCTTAGATCTGAAACAACTCAACAAAAATACCAGGAGTACTTGTGGCACCTTTCCATTCCATTCTGTGCATCCGAAGAAGTGAACTGTAGTCCACGAAAGCTCATGCTGAAATAAATTTGTTAGTCTCTAAGGTGCCACAAGTACTCCTGTTTTTTTTTGCAGATACAGACTAACACGGCTGCTACTCTGAAACTCAACAAAAACAGTTAGCCTCAGTCGATAACCTCCGAAAATGAGTAAACTTAGCATTATAAACAGCCTGTCAGAACGGGTAACGGCTGCGTGTGACGAGAAAATGACATTGTTGCCACTTTGTACCGTAGCGAAGCAGTACGCTTGTGCCCGCAATGCAGGGCTGGGGTAGGCTATAGCTGTAATGTACGAGAGAAGGATGACAAGTTAAAATGTGAGTTCGATGACGTTTCTCTTTTCTTTATTCATTCATTTTCCAACAATAGTGTAAAAAAAAATGTTTGGGCACCACTTTTTGGTGCCCCCAAATCTTGGCTCCCTGGGCAGCTGCCAAGTTCACTGAGTGATTGCACCAGCCCTGCCCGTATGTCCACTCATCTGGCTATTCAGGCTGAGAGTGTAGCCCATAGTCAAATGGGTACGTTTCCCCATGCCACCCTGCCACGACACTGAATTCCCGACAGACCCACTCCCCCTTCCCCTGGGAGCAGTGGCAGGGTGCTCTTTGCCCCGGGGAAGGCTGTCTGGAAGGGTCATCGCTTTCTTCTTCCCAGAAGAGGCTGCAGCAACAGCAGCCAAGCTCCTCTCCCCTCTCTATGTGAACCAGCTTTAGCAAGGCCAGGTGTCAGCGACTGGGTCGCAGAACCCACTGCGTTCTCCTAGGATAGGCTGAGAGGGGGGAATGTGTGAGATTTGACCCAGTGTGTGAGCAGGCATGGCAGGACTGCTAGAGGCATGACTGCCACACAAGAACATACATGACCCTTGTCATGTCTGGAGGAGTCGGCTGGAACACACTAAAGCAATCAGGGATGTCCAGTCCGCTTGACAACAGGCCAAGTTCCACTGGAAGAGAACTCGCTGTTCAGGTGCAGCCTGTAGGGTTAGGTAGGTGAGGCACCAGTGTCAGGTAAGGCAGTAACGCCTGTAAGACAATCGTTTAGCTAAACTAATCAAGGCCTAAGGTTCAAAGAGCCTTAGCATAAGCAGCGCACCAGGAGTCACCCTAGATCAGAAGCTATCACAGAACAGAGGCTGTAATAAACAAGTTTGACTAAACTGTTGGCAGGTAGCCACCCGATGCCAGTTGATCTCAGCTTTAGCTACTTTAAGTTAGAAACATCAGCAGATGTCCAACAGGAAGAGTGCCATTGTAACGAATTGACATGTACGTTAACAAGCGTGAGACCTCGTAACCTGTGGGAGAAGGGTACTCCAAAATAAGTAGGGTGAGGAAATGCAGATAAGGAAAAGGGCCTGAACCCCCTACTGAAGATGCATGAGGCCTAGAGGGTGTCAGTGTAATGCATTATAAAAGCTGAATCCCAGCCCGCGTGCCTTCGGAGAGCCCAGGATGACGAGCGCTGCTGAGGATGATGATGAGGGTGAGGATGATGACTAACACTTGGGGGGTTTTGGCAAGGGATGGTGTGAGTATACGCATGCTCAGATGTCCATTTTCTGTGATCTCTACTTTCCTGGCTGGGTTGGAGTGTTTGCGACTTTGATAATTGTGCTAATAAAAACATTCCAAGGACAAAACGCCTTTCCTAAGTGTGAACGTCTCACTCCTGCACACCTGTAATACGTCTGGGTCTGGTCACGAAGCAGAACACTGCCAAACCACAGGATGTTAAACCGGGGATTGTAATTAACACATAATCAATCAATCAATCAATACATCACGCCACAAGGGGCCCCACTGTGGGGAGACCGTGATACTGACACAAACCGCACCAATCCCAGCGATTAGGCCTGACGGTTACAAGCACTTCCCTGGGTCACTTGCCTCAGTCCGATACTCAGTTACTAGGAGCATTCCAGATGATGTGTGCAGCTGTCTGATGCACACTGGACGGCAGGGCCATGTGCATCATCATGAGTTGGGCACCCCCAAAAATCATGAGACCGCCTTAAAAATCCTGAGATTTCCAAAGCCGGGTGTTTGGGGCTCTGTTCATTGGCTCTGGGCTTTGGCACTGCTTGAGGTCACAGTTCCCAGCTTTTCTCCACTTTCACAAGGGCTAGAAAATGGCTTGTTTTGAAATGAAATCGGAGCTACTGGTGCAACGTTGCCAGCTCCCGTGATTTCTTCGCTGGTCTCAGGATTTCGGCTGGGGCTGGAGCCCATTTGGCAATGATGGTCACAAATTTCAGCCCTGCCTGGGGAAACCCACTCCCCCGCTGATTGGCTGCCTTCCTCACTACCCTGCCTGCTGGGGTATAGCAGCTAATCAGAGCTGCTGCAAGAGGCAGGCACCCTCCCTTCAGGGTTCCCACACCCCATTCTCACAGGAGCAGAAAATGCCCAGCAGCTCAAGGTGGCTCTGCTCCCCGCCCTCCTGTGAGCAGGAATGGCTCATTGGCTCCTCCCTCTCCCTCCCTGCAGCACCCAGCCTGGGAAGGGGCAGGGGCGAGGTGGAGAACCCTTGGAGCTTCAGGAGGAACAGAGGTGAAGCAAGGGGAGGGGAGAATTGATGGATTTAGGAGCAGAATTATTTGCTGAGCATAGGCAGATGTGGGGGTGGGAGCTCCTGCAGCAGGGACCAAAATCCCCTTACCCAGTGCATTTGGAACGTGCCCAACATGAATAGGCAGTTCACACAATACATGGACAACCTGTGGAACTCATTGCCAGGGGACGATGTGAAGGCCAAAAGTATAACTGGGCTCAAAAAAAAATTAGATAAAGTTCCTGGAGGATACGTCCAGCAATGGCTATTAGACAAGACGGGCAGGGACACAACCCCATGCTCTGGGTGTTTCTAAACCTCCGACTGCCAGAAGCTGGGATTGGATGACAGGGGATGGATCACTTGATAATTACCCTGGTCTGTTCATTCCCTCTGAAGCGCCTGGGATTGGCCACTGTCGGAAGACAGGATACTGGGCTAGATGGACCATTGGTCTGACCCACTATGGCCATTTTTATGTTCTCACAATCTTAATTGTTACGCACACAAGGGGGGGGTTATAAGCAAAGCGGGGAGGGGGAAGGTTGGTCTGTCTTTTGACTTTTGATCTTTTAAATCTCAGGATTTGGAGGCCAATCTTCTGATGTTTTGGGGTCTGGCTCATGATAGTTGCCCTTCTGGGGCTGGTGATGCTCCTGGTATATTCACAGGCTCTAGGGCCTTAGAAAACCAGCAAAGTTCACAAGACTCATACTAGAACGGCAAGAGTTTGCAATGCTGGAATCTTTGCCCATTTTCTCTCCTGCCGCAGCGAGCCCAAACCTTGTTCAAAAGCAGGTTTGCAGGGCCTCACATTAGAACTGGATCTGCAGCATCTCTCTCTCTGTGCTGAGGGCTGGCCCCACACATCCTCGCAGCCATGGGAACATCCTGCTATGCCAGCCCAGTTAACTTTCTGTGGCTCACTTCCGGGCATCACAGATCTTCCACTCCAGCAAGTCCTGTGCTGACATCCCTGAGGGTACGTCTACACTACGGGATTATTCCGATTTTACATAAACCGGTTTAGCAAAACAGATTGTATAAAATCGAGTGCGCGCGGCCACACTAAGCACATTAAATCGGTGGTGTGCGTCCACGGTCCGAGGCTAGCGTCGACTTCTGGTGCGTTGCACTGTGGGTAGCTATTCCGTAGCTATCCCATAGTTCCCGCAGCCTCCCCCGCCCCTTGGAATTTCCGGGTTGAGATCCCAGTGCCTGATGGGGCAAAAATCATTGTCGCGGGTGGTTCTGGGTAAATGTTGTCAGTCACTCCTTCCTCTGGGAAAGCAACGGGAGACAAGCATTTCGCGCCTTTTTTCCCTGGATTGCCCTGGCAGATGCCATAGCATGGCAATCATGGAGCCTGTTTTGCTTTTTGTGACTGTCACCGTATGTGTACTAGATGCCGCTGACAGAGGTGATTCAGCAGCGCTACACAGCAGCATGCTTTTGCTTTTGCATGACAGGAGAGATGGTTACCAACCATACTGTACCATCTACCATGCCATAAATTGGTAATAAGATGATCATGGTTACCAGTCCTTTTGCACTGCACCATTTGCTGCTGTCATAAGTGCCCCTGGCTGAGATCAGCCAGGGGCGCAAAAGCCAAAATTGGGAATGACTCCCTGAGTCAATCCCTCCTTTTTGGTATCTAAAAATAGAATCAGTCCTGCCTAGAATATGGGCAAGTGTACTAGAGAACCACTGTATCAGAGAACCAGAGAGCACAGCTGCTCTGTGTCAGATCCCGCAGAAATTATGAGCTGTATGCTATTCACAGGGGGTCCTCCTGCAACAACCCCACCTGTTGATTCCATTCTTCCCCCGCCTTCCTGGGCTACCATAGCATTGTCCCCCCACTTGTGTGATGAAGTAATAAAGAATGCAGGAATAAGACACAGTGACTTGTTAGTGAGAAATGAGTGGAAGGCAGCCTCCAGCTGCTATGATAGTCCAGACAGGACATTAAGCAGTGTGTAGGAGAGGAGCCCAGCATCCCGCTGCTAGTCCAGGGACAATTGAATCTGTTCTTTTCACATAAAGGGCAGGGGCTGATGGAGCTCAGCCCCCTGTTGCTATGATGAAGACGGTTACCAGCCATACTGCACCATCTACCAGGAAAAATCAGGAGCTTTTTACACAGGCGCCCATGATAGACCTCACTGAATGCTAGTCAGCATGGTTACCAGCCCTTTTGCACTGCCCCATGTGCCAATAGGCTGATGATGATGATGGATATCAGCCATATTGTACCATCAGCCACCCATGGCGGGGGGGGGAAGCAAGGATGTTGGTGTTGACTGCTACAGCATCGCGTCTATCTGCAGCATTCAGTAAAGATAGGGTGACATGTAAAAGAGTCAAGAGAGGATTGTTTTCCCTTTCACTTCTGGGGGTAGGTGGGTGGGTGCGTAAATTGCCGAGCTATGCCCTGAACCACCGCGGACTCTGTGTTTGACCCTAGAAGCATTTGGAGCTCAGCCAAGAATGCAAATGTTTTTCGGAGACTGCAGGCACTGTGGGATTGCTTGAGTCCTCCAGTCCCCGCTCCAGTCCCCCCTCCATGAGCGTCCATTTGATTCTTTGGCTTTCCGTTAACGCTTGTCACGCAGCAGTGCGCTGAGTCCCTGCTATGGCGTCTGTGTGGAGATTTTTTAAAAATGATTTTGAATTTCGTCTTCTGTAACAGAGCGCTGATAGAACAGATTTGCCTGCCCTTACTGCGATCACATCCGCATGGTCCATGCTGGAGCTCTTTTTTTATTTTGATTTCGGACTGCATCACCACCCATGCTGATCGGAGCTCCACGCTGGGTAAACAGGAAATATTCAAAAGTTCGCAGGGCTTTTCCTGTCTACCTGGCCACTGCATCCGAGTTCAGATTGCTGTCCAGAGCGGTCAGTGGTGCACTGTGGGATACCACCCGGAGGCCAATACCGTCGATCTGCGGGCACACTAACCCTAATCTGATATGGTAATTCTGATACTAGCGCTACTCCTCTCATTAGGTAGGAGTACAGAAACCGGTTTAAAGAGCCCTTTATATCGATATAAAGGGCCTCTTAGTGTGGACGGGTGTGGCGTTAAATCGGTTTTACGCTCCTTAAACCGGTTTAAATGCATAGTGTAGACCAGGCCTGATACAGCACTCTGCAAATTGCCGGCTAGCCAGGAATATTTGGACATGTTTTCTCAAAGGAGCCACTCCACTTCCCCCACTGCTGCTCTAGCACCAGTGCAGCATGGGAGATGGGAGTGCTCGTGTGGACAGGATGAAGCCCCCACGGCTGGGATACAGGCTGGGTTAACCAATGCAGGGGCACAGACACTGGAGGTTACCTGGGCATTTATGACAGCATCCACCTATGCTAGGCTTGAAAGTGTGGCTATAGCAGGTGGTGGGTGGGTGTGCTGCCCTCTACTGGAATACAAGGGGAAAACAGTATCACATTACTAACCAATTCTAACATGGAAGGCAAAAGGCCATTATCTCTCCCTGTTAATACCCTCTAATCCCTCATGCACATGGCCCTGAATGGCTTTACGTGTCAGAGAGAAAGTTTTATGGATTCTCTAAACCCTAAAAAATCATTTCAAAAGGTCACTGTGTGCGCTCTTAAAAAAGTGCAAAGAAGTAATGCATAAAATGGAGCCCTAACTGCTTTCTGCACAAGGCCTTTTGGTCTGATCTCATAAAATGTTGTATAATTAGATATTAAGTCCCTACTAAAGCTAAATGAGTGGATGGTGGCTCAAGTTATCACAGGGAGTATCAAAGATGATTAGCTACTATTCACAAATTCTTACCAGCGTGGCTAGAGAGAGGTAATTTGTCCCACGAACCCTGTCTTTGGAATACACGTGCTATGCATGCATGTTCCCATTTATCCATAGCTGGCTCCCGATTCCCCCCTGAAATGAAGCTTCCAGTAGAGAGAACTGCGTGCACTGGAGCCTTTCTGCTTTATAAAAGCAGGGCCAGACTCTGCTCTCATTTATTTCTCTGCTGTTCCTTTGAGATCAGTGGGGTTGTCAGAATGGAATTGAACCCCTGGGGTGGGGGTTCCTTTGGCAAAGCTCTGCAACTATTACGTGTCCCCCATCACACTGGGATAACTGAGGTTGCACTGTAGAAATAGCAGCAATATCTGGCTTTTACAAAGCACTTCAAAAAAGCCGGTCAGGATCATTACATCCATTTTACAGGTGGGGAAACTGAGGCATGGACAGGGGAACAGATTTGCCCAAGGCCATGCCTCAGGCCAGTAGCAGAGTCAAGAATCGAATACGATGCTCTCCACTAGTCCACGCTGCCTCTCTGTAAATACAGCTATCCAGCCAATGGGCCAGATTCTATCTTGAGTTTAATCCACGCAACGCCATTTGCTTCAGGTGTGACTGGGAATGGACTACGGTATCTTTTGCCTTGGCTTTGACAGGGTAGGGAAGGATCCTGAACTGCGTTAGTGGAAGGGTCTTGATGGGACTCAGAGACTCACAGATGACAGAGGTGGGAAAGATCTGCCATTTCTCTATGATGGCAGCAAAGACATTCTATTTTAATTAGAGAAACGTATGTAAAAAAACAAGAAAGAGGGACAAAGGTCCAGACTGTCACATCCCATCACAGCTGATCATGCTGACCTGATACAGCACTTTCTAGTGTGTTAGTCCAGACTGATTTCTCTGGGAAGAGTGTGAAGCACACCCATCTGTCTGCCCCTTCAATCATATGAGCCCAGCAGGGGCAGAGGCCCCCTCGCTTCCAGCAACCCCACTAGGAGGTGATAGATGTTAAGCAAATCCTTGGCCCCTTGCAAGATTGAGTCCCCAGGCTCGGTCAGCCCAAAGTGAGCTTTTCAACTACAGCTGGACAGGACCGAGAATGTCTGTTCTGCCAGAAACTCCAACACTGGGGGTGGGGAGGAATTGCTCTGAACTGGAACAAAAAGAGCACATTTAGAATTTCCTGCCAAATGACATTTTTTGCGGGGGAGTGGGGGGAGAATAATTTCAGGTCAATTGAGACTTTTGTTTCAATAAAATTAAACATTTATCAACATTATCAGAAAGCTTTGCACTTTCCTTCCAAGCAAAAATTTGCTGAAATTGATGTGTTTCCGTGGGAAATTGTGGGTTCTATGAAACGGCCTTTTCGGACGGAAGAACGTTCATTTGGAAAATTTCTGCCCTGCTCTGCAGCCAACCTCCCCGCTTGCAGTCTCCTAAGCAGATCAAGAAATTGAAATGAAGCCAGCTCGTTTCATTCCGTATCAGTCTCTTCTGTTCACAAATGTTCCGCACCACAGATTGATGATGGAAGGGAGTCGTCTTCCCTTCAGAGAGAAGTTACATGCTCACTGCTCGCCCTTCTCTTATTGTTGCCTTTCCTGACACAGCTAATTTCCCAGAGGAGATGGATTGGTTCTCCTATAACCACTCCGCTTTTAATAGGTGCTATTTATCACCCAGGCGGTGAGTCAAATGGATGGCGTGTGTGTGCGTGTACAATATAAATGTATCCTCAGCGGTGACCAATAAAGATCAGGGACATAGAAGTCAGTCTAAAAGAATATTAATACATAAAATATTTACATAAATATTTTCCTTGCTGCTCAGTTTAGCACCAGCCCTTTCCGCCGCCTCACACTGCAGCCGTATTTATACACAACCGTTGTTCTGCTTTAATTATACAAGTGTAGCTACAGCTGTAGAACCCCGCCCAGCCAGCATGGATGTAGTTATACTGGGAGAAAGGTGCTTATAAGCTGTACTGGCATGAGGCACCAGGATAACTGTGTCCACATTAGGGGCTGTACTATAATAACTCTTTCAATAAGATAATGCTCCTCCTCATCAATGTATATTGGTACAAAAACTGTGTGTCGAGCAGATCTTGGAGGAAAAAGAATGTGTTTGGAACCTGCCTAAATGGCAGTGCACGGCTTGCAGGAGAGTTCCCCTCCAGGGAGTGTGTGATTACTGCAAGGGAGGGTTGGGAATTCTCTGGCTTCTATTCTGAACCCAGGTCAGAGCCTGGGTCAGGAACAGAACGCAGAGAATTCCCAAGCGGCTTTTTTGAAGTGCTCTGGGAGACACCTGCATGTTGGCAGCATTAAGGAGTCGGTGGAATTTCAAGTGGATTTTCAGACTTTCAAATGATTTCTTTTGTAACTACAATCTTCTCTGTATTCTTCCATGCAAGCAGTTCACACCCCTCGCAGCATCTTTACTAAGAACTGTATTTTACTGACCACACTCCAGGCGAGTTTTTCCCATGTCTGCCCTAAGATCAAGCAGCTAGTGTGTGTGCTGGAGTCAGTGCTAGCTTTGTGCTGTGATGGTCAGAATGCACAGTGTTCTTGGCCCTGTGGCAAGCCCGTGTGAATACTAATACAATACTTAATGGGAACGGCTCCAGACCAGCTCACTGCAGTAGTACATTGTGTTACGGAACTGAGCGAGGGGTGGGTGAAAGAATGGACAAAAACTGCTCTCTGGGCTCTAGCAGTTGAGGAATTATTGTGGAGAACTATTGATTACAGCAAGTTATTAATAAAGCTGTGAGTGCACTGTTCATCTTTGGATCTGCCCAGAAACCTGGCAGGGGTCTTAGGGCCCATGGACTGTCCAGGTTGGAAGTGATTCCTCAAAAAGGGCTATTTCTCGGCTGATGATACTTTTCACAGCAATGAAATCTTTCAGGACAGCTTCCTGACCAGAGGTGAGCTCCCAAGCCAGCCTCTCGAAAGCAGCAGGTGTGGTAACCACGTACCGAGCACCTAGTGAATGCCGAGCGTGTAAAGACGGGCACTGCCTTCTCTTGGCATGGCTTCACTTCTAGAACAGTTAACACAACAAGCTGCAGAGACCTCTTTGCATCTGTTTTTGCTTGTCATAGGCCTCCCCGCCCTTTGCTCAATGAGACACCGGGCTATACAATTACCACCCGTGTCCTGGGTGCCCTCTGCATTGCTTCCAACCTGAGGGGTAGTGTGGGTGGCCAGCAGCCACGGTGTGTCCTGCTGATCCGGGAGTGTGCCGAATGCACTGCTTAGTCACAGCAGAAAAAAGTCTGTATTATTAATCGTGTTTATTACGGCCGTGCCTAGGGATGAGCCAAGACTGTGTTAGGCATTGCAGGCCCTGCCCTAGCTCTGGTGAGAGTGAACACACTTCAGAACAACACTGGAGTTACACTAGGGTGACCAGACAGCAAGTGTGAAAAATCAGGACAGGGTGGGGGGTAATAGGAGCCTATATAAGAAAAAGACCCAAAAATTGGGACTGTCCCTATAAAATGGGGACATCTGGTCACCCTAGGTTACACAGGGTGATTATCATTTGATTGGCAGCCCAGAGTGGGAGGATTAGCAGAGTGACAGGTTAGCTGCTGCTGCTGAGTTGTTGTGACTTGAGCTGTTGCATCCCCACTGCATTACTAGCTCAAACATCAGCATCGCTGGAGATCCCCACACCCTCTCCCAGACCCCAACAGGCCAGCTAACTCCTGCTTAAAGAACCCACGTCACTTGAGCTACAGATCTGTGTGTGTGAGCAGGAGCTGAGTTCAGGGTAACACTTGAGTTATAACTTGAGCTAAGTGTGCTGTGAAGCCGCACCCATAGTGGGGTCCAAAATAACCATGTTTATTAACTATACACAAACATGCCTGGTCTAGCCATGCACACGGCTGCTCTGACTGGTGTCTGGTGGCTTCTACTACATAAAACACAGTGAGCGCCACTAAAAGGTTCATAGACTATTTAAAGGAACACTGTCCAAATGTTTCAGTTTTCATGCTTTTTTTTTTTTTTTTGGACATAATATCAAAATTTTCCACCCAAAGTAGACACTTTTCTTTTAAAAAAAAATCAGTTGAATTGAACACTCAATTTTCCATTGAAAAACAGTTTCAATGGAAAATTTCCAACCAGCCCTATTTAGGAGGGTGACATTTATGTTGCCATATGTTTATTGTCACTTGCTGAACTTCTCCTTACAGTCAGGATAGATCAAGACTCTTCCATTATGCAAAGGATTAAAACCCATTCCATATTTGGGGTCAGGCAGAGCTGGGAACATTATCCTTTGCAAACACCGGCTGCATTTATTTTCTCTTTGTGAGTCATCAGCTGCTGTCGATGGCTGTGAATCCTAACTAGGTTCTTATACTAGACCCATTAATGAGGGTTAACAAAACTGAAAGGCTGAATTTGGTCTAGAGGCCCAGGCAGTAGCTTGTATGCCAGGAAACCTAGATTCGTCGCCCAGCTCTGACACTGGCCTACTGGGTGACTTTTGGCCAGTCATCTTGTATCTCAATTTCCCCATCTGTAAAATGGGCATAATAATACTGCTCTTCTTGGTAAAGGGCTTTGAGATCTATGGATGGAAAGAGCTCCATAGAAGCTTGCTAGGTAACATAGCTGTAGTTCATAAGTATTTGCTGAATATTATCTGTGAAGAATTTTCAGCCTCCTGCTTGTCCACTAACTGTTCCCTTTAATTATGAGATCCCCTCTATTTGTAGTGTCATGTGGTATTGTTTCTGCTCCATGACTGGATGACCAAAACTTCTAAAATAGGAGAGTGATGAATAATACATCTCCAGTGAGAGTATTTGAACAAGCAAACACTTGTGAAACTTTCACGCTTTGGGAACGTTTCCATGAGCAGCCAGCAGCTGTCTGGCTGCTTGAGAATAATACAGACAACAAAAAACAAGCAATAAGGGACCAAACCCATGCTTTTATTTGCATATGTATTCCTGAATCCATTTTTGTTTAATACTCAGCTGGCCCAAGATGCAATCAAATATTGCTTAGCCTTAGTTTCTGTCTGTGAATTATTCATGGACAGCCACAGTTTGTTGTTCTTAACAGTTGGTGCAGAATGTTTAGCTATGATTTATTTCTGAACCAGTCCCTGTGCCAATTCACTATTGGCTATTTGTGCTGTGGGACTGGTCAAAACAATCAGCTAAGTCACAGCATAGTGTTACTGTTCCTTGAGTGGACTGTCTTTTTATTCTGTTTGTACAGCAACTGGCACGCTGAGGCCCTGGTCCATGACCTGGGCTCTTAGGCACTACTGGAATACAACTGATAATAACGCAATGATCATAGTACGTGCTATAAATGGGAGGAGACCCTTTTCTGCCTGTAAACTACATGCAGACATGTGTACCTCTTCAAATCTATTGTGCAAACAACAACGCTTTTCAAAATGGTCACGGGGGGTGGGGGGGGAGATCTGGAGGTGCAAATGCCCTGGTGAGTGTCAGTCCACGTTAGTGCTGATCAGGCCCTTGCTTTTCTAAACGAGCTTGCAAATAAAAACACACTGGTCCAAACGTTTGTGAATAAAGGGCCTGCAGCTCCCAACACTGAGGTGGGGCTTATTCACAAGACTGCACGCCTGTGTCTTTGCTCCAGAGACTAGAGCAGCACAGCTACATTGGCGTAGCTGCACCTCCATAACCCCATATGGCAGACGCAGCCTACACCATTGGAAGGGGTTTTTCCATCAGTGTAGGAACACCATCTCCCTGAACGAAACGAAGGCAGCTATTTCCATGCAAGCATTCTTCTGTGGACATAGCTGCCTCTGCCCTGGGGGCGAGGTCAATCAGGGCTATGTTTTGTCACCTCCCTGACTGATGTAGTTTTGTCAACCTAAATTTTAATGTAGACCAGTCCTGTGACTATTTTTTTTACTGTGCTCTCCCAGCTCTAAGCAAAAAAATTTCTCCAGGGCAGATTGGCTGCAGGGACCGTCAAGGGATCCCATGCACAGATTATCCTTCAGGCTCAGATCAGGATCCTGGATCCTGTGAGTCTCTACCTGATTTCGGCTAATCCATGAGCGTACAGCTCACAAGAATTCCAGTTGATACCAGGAATCAACAGACTTGATTCCTGCCTTCAGCAGGCCTCTGCACCAAATCCTTTCCCTCCATTCTCCCTGCAGCCAGGGAGCACCCCACTGGCAAGAGGCTGCACTGAAATCAACCATCCCACACCAGCGTCTGCCTGGGGGAGGAAAGAATAAATCATCTTGTGCCTGTGTCTGAGGGATTTTGATCATCTTTTCTTCAGTTGGCAGATTCTGTCCTGTGGATGGATTCAAGCAGACCTCCTTCCGCCCAGTCACCACGCGCATGCATTCCGAGTTCTGCCGCTGACGAGCCGATGACAAATTCCAGCATCCTGAGGATGTCATTGGGCCCCATGTAAGTCCCATAAAGTGAATTGGCAGGGGAGAGAGCCATTGCCCAGAGGGCATGACACACTAGCTATGGGGAGGTACCTAATGCATTTGTGAGTGGAGAGGCTGGCAGTCTGGGCTCCATTACAAGCAATGAGTGAAAGAAAGAGTCTAGCAGTCTCTGTGCATCTGTCTGCCCTCGTTGCTCTGAAGCATGGTCCCTCCATGCACCATGGTAAGGGTCCCAACTTGCTCTTTGGGCTTAATTGACAATGGGGCAACACAGTCCAGTGCAAACTTTCTCCCCAGGCTGGGCTGCTCCTCAGGTTCCAAGCTCAGCCCACTCCCCAGGTCCTCTCTCCCTCAGACCCAAGAGTCCACTGTCACAACAGCTTCACTGCCTCTCTTTTAATTCCCTACCACTGGGGGCTCGCTATGGCTGTCAGACATTGCAGAGTGGTTGGGTCCCTTTCTCCATGGCAGATCATTAAGCCCTTCCTGCCCTGGCTCATCCCTCTCCCCCGCCCCCATCACACGGACAAGCTGGTGCCAGAGGACAAGCAAATGTCAGTTTGATGTAGCGAGTTGCCTCTGAGCATGGGGCAGCGTCTGAAATAGTTTTGAAGGGAAAAAATAAACCCATCTCTTGGGATTACAACAAATTGCTGTCTACTTCCCAAAGGCTGCTATGAAACACTTGAAAAAGTGACCTCATTAATTAATGAAATGGGTTAACACTCTCTCCGCATACTTTAGTTAATTGCTGTTCTATCATTCTTGCAGAATTCTTAAAGCCGCCTTGATTATTCAGGGCTTTGTGAAATCAAGAAAGTAATAAACCATGTATGCTTTAAAAAGTGATTAAAAAGATAAATATACAGGACACGAGTCCTTCTGCAGCCTGCTTAGCAGCTGAGAGCAAGCCCCGGGTAAATACACTGTAATGGCCTTCTCTAATTGAAATGGATAATTGTCTCATAATTTTATTTTAATTGCTAAACCAGGTACAAAGTATTTCCAAACAGAAATCATCTTGTCACAGGATTCTTGGTGTCTCTCCCTTGGAATGACAGTAACTGCTGTAGGAGCTATGGGGGGGCCCGGTAGGGTGGGGGATAGACAATCCCCCTGATCTCCCTAATGCTCAGGGTGGAGTGGGGATGGTTGTAGGGAGCACAGGTTGAGGGTGCAGAAGGAAGCAGTGGAAAATTTGGGGGCAGATAACGCCCCTATGCTCGGTGGTTGGAGGCATACTTAACAGAAGTTCCCTGTTGCAGGAGCTCCTGAGCTTCTTAACTGGGGTTCCCCTTTGGCAAAAGAGCAAAATTTCCAGCACCATCTAGTATCAGCTCTGTCTCCATATTGATTGTGTTCTTCTGCAACACCGGGACAGAACTGTCCCTGGAGGGGCCAGAGCAGAACTACCATCTGAACCCACTCCTCTTCCTTCAAGACCTACCTCTGCCTTTGGCTCTTCTCATCTCTCCAGCCTCCCGCTATCCTCCAGGCCTGTATCCCTCTGTGAGAGCAATGGTATTTCACCTCTCTGCTTTGCTCATCACACACTGCTGCATCATCTGCAATAAACAGTGAGTCTGGAAAACCTTCTCTTGTATTCAATGCTCAAAACTGTTCACTGCCTTAACTTTCATGCTCTAAACCTCCTGCTGTACTTTTTTGCAACTTGAAAAGTCAAAAAAAAAATCCTTTGGGATTGAAGAAAAGGTTTCATTCAATCTAAAATTATTTTGAGTTTGAGAATTTTTATAATATTTTAAAATACATGAAAGGAAATTTCTAGACAAAAATGTCATTTCAAATTGAAAACTTTAAGCAGCCTGTTTTGAAAATGTCCATGTGAAATGTTTAGGGGGGTTGTTTTGTTTTGTTTGGTTGGGTTTTTTCAGGTTTATTTTCCTGGCTGAAAAAAAATTGGCAAAATTGACACAAATTTGCAAAGTTTTGGGGTGCTGCTGAATCTGCATTTTTGGCTTGAAAACAGTTTCAGCTGAAAAGTTTTCCCCTGCTGTATCAGTTTAACTGAGGTACAGGGAAATTGGAAGTGTTTAATTTGCGATTGGATGTTTTTCTAAAGGCTCTGCTCTAATTCAAACAGTGACTATTTCAGGGAAGTTCTAGGCCTGTTTTATACTGATGAGCACAGTGGTCTCGTCTGGCCTTAGTATCGAGGAAATCATTATAAGCTGGTCTCTTTGGTTCATTCCATTCCCCTTGTGCTGCAGGCCCTGCAAACCTCCCCTGAACAGGAGAGTTCCCAGCAGACAGAGCCAGTGGAGAGGTGTGGGGCGGGGAGTCAGCAGAACTGACTTATGGTCCCTAGAGGATATAGCCAGATGGCACAGTTTAGAGCAGTCCCCAGGCTGCTAAACAGCTCCAGGGCCAGGCAGAAAATTCAGGAGGCACAACAGCCTCCGCCCCCAGCTATGTCCTGTGTAACCTGAACACAACAGAGAATCTGACCTTTAATGTAAAAGTCACACTTACCAAAATGCACTGCACTGCACCAAGATGCGACTGCATCAGGGGACATACACGAGCCAGCTTTGATCTAGTTAGCTCGAATCGCAATAGCAGTGAAGCCGCAGTGCAGCAGCATGGAGCTAGCTCAGGCTGGGCTGTCCATGCCCACCTGGGACTCTAGGTATGTGCTCGGGTAGCCTGTGCTGCCACTGCTTCACTGCGGTTGCAATTCGAGCTGTCTAGATCAAAGCTAGCTCCGGGAGGTCTGCCCATGCTGCAGTCACAGCACTGGTACCAGCGTAGACATTCTCTTAGAGACAACAGCTGTGCCAACTCAACTCAAGTCATCCCACAACATCCAGGCAGCAGCAGATGGGCTCTAGGGAGATCAGGAGGCCTTCCATGGCCATCCCTAGGAAAGCAAACCACTAGGAGGTGCTCCTGAGCTAAGAGAGCTGAAGGATGTGGTAGCCGCAATCCCTAACCAAGCGCTTGTCCTGGCTGCTCTCCACTTTCCTGTGCAGTGGGTTGGGCCTTACTGGCTGCCCCATTGCCCTGTGGGTGACGGGGACTCCAGAAATCCTCCAGTCCCATCACGTGCCAATGCAGCCGTGGATCTTGTGCGCCGACCATGCACCGTACCTGCCTCAGCTGTCACTGAAACCAGTCACATTCTTTCCCATCCAAAAACATCTAGGAAAACAATGTTCATTGTGTTCATTATTTTTCACAGGTTTTTGTTTCCTCTACGTGATTTTTTTCATTTCAGTTCATTTGGACACAAAAACAAATGTCTCTGTTCGATTTGATTCTAATCAAAATGAAACCTTTGAGTTTTTTCTCTCTTCCCCCTTCCCTTCTGCTCCTCTGGTAAAGGGGTGGGGGGGAGAAAAAAGGGCAAGAAAGGGGGGAAATAAACTCAAAATGAAAGCCAAGCGTTTGTGATTCAAATCAAAGTGAAACAAAAATTATCCTTCATGATGCAAAAGTCTGTAGAGCTACCGGTTCCCCATGGGTCAAGAGACATTTCCAGCAAAGACGTCAAGATCTAGTGAACACGCTTCAAGCTGATTCCTCTGAAGATGACAGCTCTTATGTCTTCACAGGATTCCCCGAAAGAACAAAGTCATCTGAGCACATTGTTCAACCACAATGCCACATCATCATACATGGATACAAAACTAAACGTTGAATTGACACTGGTACATGTAAATGTGATGGATCAATGTGTGTATGAGGCCAGACCACAGAAACTGCTTTTACAACTGACGGCAGTAAAAATATATGCCAATGGAAATCCAGGCCCACTGACAATGCGTGGTGTTTTCTCGGCTCATTCTGTATATAGGTGACTCATGGCACAGATACATTCATTAGTTATGCCACAGCAAACGCATTAATACCGATTCTGATTATCCAAATGGTCAGGGCAGCCCAGAGGATTCAGGGGGCCTGGGGCAAAGCAATTTTGGGGGGCCCTTCCATAAAAAAAAGTTTCAATATTATAGAATACTATATTCTTGTGGGGGCCCCTGCGGGGCCCGGGGCCTGGGGCAAATTGCCTCACTTGTCCATCCCCACCCCCTGGCGGCCCTGCAAATGGTACAGCCTAACAGGCTAATTCAGCTCCTCCAGTCTCCTGAGGACATGTTCAAAGGAATAGGAACGTTGAAGGGACAACAAATAAAATTGCACATTGATGAAATGGTTCAGCCCATACCTGTACCACACAGTCACATCCCTTTCCATGTCAGAAAGCTGGCAGAAGAAGAATTAGTACACTGGAAGAGCTTGACATCACTGAAAAAGTGGAAGGTCCCACACCATGGATCTTCCCTAGAGCAGTCATCCAGAAACCAAAACAATCAGACAAAATCTGAATTTGCATGGATATGCCTTAACCAATCGGGCTATCAAGCATGAGTGACATATCACCCACATTGTAGCTGGCAGTATTGCAGATCTGAATGGAGTGAAGTTCTTCTCCAAATTAGACCTCACAGTAGGATAGTATCAACTCGAGCCCCATCTTGAGTCATGATACATAACAACCTTCATGACATATGTGGGTCTATGCTTCTATAAACAATTCAGTTTTGGCATTTCTTCAGCCCAGAAGTATTTCTAAACATCATACATGAGATACTAGATGAAATCCCTGGAGTTCTTAAGGTGAGTGATGACGCGTTAGTATTTGTCACCATGTCTAAAGAACATGACACTCGACTAGCAGCTGTTTTTAAATGACTGCAGGTTCAGAAGCTCACGTTAAACCCAGCCAAATGTGAATACAGTAAATCCACATTAGAATTTCTTGGATACACATTCTCCAAAGATGGAGACTCAGCAGACCACTAAGAAAGTGAAGGACATACACAATGCCCCTTTGCCCACAAACCCCACAGAAGTTCATAGACTGCTAGGGCTTGCAAATTACTGTGGCAGGTTCATTCTGAGGTTAGCCACTAGCACACAGCCTCTTACCAGGAAAGATCAAATATGAATTTGTTGAGATGAACATCAAAATGCATGTGAGGGATTAAAGGAATCCCTTTCCTGTGATGTAGTCATGTCATGTATTGATTCCAGGAAGAGAACTGAACTTTTAGTAGATGCCTGCCCTGTTAGATTAGGAGCAGTTTTCACACAGGTTGATCAACACAGCCACAATGCTTATGCCAGCAAAGGTCTTTCACCCACTGAAAGACGATACCCTCAGACAGAAAGAGATGCTCTTGCTGTAAAATGGGAGTGCTCCCCAGTGATACATACATAGATGTCATTTCATGATTCTGAGTGATCACAAACCCCTTGAACCTGCCTTCAACAATCCCTTTTTTTCGCCCACCATTGAGCGGTGGATGCTCAAACTACAAGATTATGACTACAACGTTATCTATTGGCCTGGAAAGCATAACCCTTCTGACTACTTCTCTAGTCACTCTTTTCCCAAAAAGCTAACAATCACAACACTACAGAGAAAAAAGAAATGCATGTAAACTTCCTCCTCTCCACACTATTCCTAAAGCTCTTTTGTTACAACAAATAAAAACAGCCACTGAATCTGACACTCCAACTGGTCATCAAAACCATTCAAAGTGGTCAATGGAAAGAATTTCTGTGTTGCCTACAATATTTGACTTGTGAAACACAAGTGTTCTACAACCGTTTGCCCATGTTAAAAATGAACTTACCATCATGGATGATGACCTCTCACTTGGAGATACAAGACTTGTTATTCATTGTCCATTGTGGGATCACACAATTGATTTGGTTCACAACGGTCGCCAGGGACTGGTAAAAACAAAATCCCTGCTCAGAGAAAAAGTCTGGCTCCCTAGGATTGATTTGCATTAAGTCCATCAGAATATATCAGGCAGCAGTTCTGGAAAATTACACTTCTTCACTACATGTATTTCCTCTGTTCATGTCTCCCTGGATGGACGGGAGCATGGATTTTTGTGATTCCCCCTAATGGAAAACATTTACTGGTTGGTATAGACAACTATTCTCATTACCCAGAAGGTGAAATGCTCTGCACTACTTCTGCCGAATCTGTTATACCCAAACTAGAAAAGATTTTGTTAGCCTACGGCATATCCACTGTTATTAAAACTGACAATTGTCCTCCCTTTTAAGGGTCACATTTGGCCAATTTGAAGAGTGTCACACAGTCTGAAGTGGCTCACAACTGAGAGTGCCAATTGCAGGTCAGATTGTCAGAAAACAGGGTGGACACGCCAAACTGATAGTGTGTGTTAGAAAGCTTATTTTTTCACTCTCCCACTTCCCTGGTCCTTCTCGCATGAATAGAGAGCAACAATACCCGAAGTCTGAAGGTGCAAACAATTTGATGTTTATTGGAGTGAACTTCCAGCAAGCTTAAATTCAAGTTTCTTTTTCCTTATTTTCGAATCCCAACTTACTTCCTGTTTGCCCTTAATTTATATAGGAATATTTTAGCTATACCTTAACCAATCATTCTACTAAAATTTACCTAACCAATCCTAATGTATTGTAACATGATTAGCTAACCAATTATATCCCACCATCTTAATTAGTTTACACCCAGCAAAATTAATTATACAACAGACAGAAACAATTACAGAACCAAACAAAGACCAGCAGCCAAAGGAGAAGTTGAGATGTTTATGCAAACACTCAAGAACGTACTACAAATTGCTGCAGCTGATGAATTGGACATGAAACAGGAGTTATTTCATTTCCTCCATAATTATCGAACCATCTTCCTGCCATGGCACCAGCAACTGTCCTGCTTGGCACATAACCAAGAACAAAATTGCCACACATTGAGATAAGAGCAGATGTTGAATCTCTAAGTCAACATGGCAACAAAGCAAAGCTTGTCATAAAAAAATATGCTGACCAGCACAGACGTGCCAAGAGCACATCATTCAGCATGGGAGGCATAGTTCTGGTCAGAATCTTTCAGCCTCACAACAAATTCTCCACACCTGTTTTATCCTGAGCCTCACAAGATCACAATGGTCAAAGGCACGATGGTCGCTGCTCAGAGAGGATCCCATAAAGTCACTCTAAATGCCTCTCACTTAAACCACTTTGTGGCACTCACCATGTTCCCACTCTGCAAGATGATGATGCCAACCTTACAGAGACTGAAGACCCGCACTCTCTCCAAGGCAAGTGAGTGAATCACCCTGTGCTCCAGGGGGGAAAGTCACCATCTCCTGAAAAGAAGTAACCAGTACCCTCCAGTGCATTTGCAGAACTATCTAGCATAAGTGACGATGGTTTTGTGGATGTGTTGATCCATCATCAAACGTTGGACATTGCTGCAGTTATTCTATGCCTGTTGTGTTTTATTTATAAGGTGTAAGTATTTCCAAGTGGTGAATTTAATAACTGTTGTTACTTTAAAGTTTGTGGGGGGAAAGGAGGGATGCAGTGTTTATGGAGAATCCATTCTGAGACCCGTGCTGGTCTTTTAGGGTACGTCATCACAGCAATTAAACACCCACAGCTGGCCCATGTCAGCTGACTTGGGCTTGCAGGGCTTGGGCTGTGGGACTGTAAAATTGCAGTGTAGATGTTCAGGCTTGGGCTGGAGCCTGGGCTCTGGGACCCCGCTACAGGGGAGGGTCCCAGTGATTCCACCACCTCCCTAGGTAACCCATTCCAGTGCTTCACCACCCTCCTAGTGAAATAGTGTATCCCAGGGGTCGGCAACCTTTCAGAAGTGGTGTGCTGAGCCTTCATTTATTCACTCTAATTTAAGGTTTCGCGTGCCAGTAATACATTTTAACCTTTTTAGAAGGTCTCTTTCTATAAGTCTATAATATATAACTAAACTATTGTTGCATGTAAAGTAAATAAGGTTTAAAAAATGTTTCAGAAACTTCATTTAAAATTAAATTAAAATGCAGAGCCCCCCGACCGGTGGCCAGGACCCGGGCAGTGTGAGTGCCACTGAAAATCAGCACACGTGCTGCCTTCGGTACATGTGCCATAGGCTTCCTACCCCTGGTGTATCCTAATATCCAACCTAGACCTCCCACACTGCAACTCGAGACCATTGCTCCTTGTTCGGTCATCTGCCACCACTGAGAAGAGTCAAGCTCCATCCTCTTTGGAACCCCTCTTCAGGTAGTTGAAGGCTGCTATTAAATCCCTCCTCACTCTTCTTTTCTGAAGACTAAATAAGCCCAGTTCCCTCAGCCTCTCCTCATAAGTCATGTGCCCCAGCTCCCTAATCATTTTTGTTGCCCTCCACTGAACTCTCTCCAATTTTTCCACATCCTTTCCATAGTGGGGGGCCCAAAACTGGATGCAATACTCCAGATGTGGCCTCACCAGTGCCAAATAGAGGGGAATAATCACTTCCCTCGATCCGCTGGCAATGCTCCTATTAATGTAGCTCAGTATGCCATTAGCCTTCTTGGCCACAAGGGCACGCTGTTGATTCATATCCAGCTTCTCGTCCACTGTAATCCCCAGGTCCTTTTCTGCAGAACTGCCGCTTAGCCAGTCAGTGCCCAGCCTGTAGCTGTGCATGGGATTCTTCCATCCTAAGCAGGGCCGGCTCCAGACCCCAGCGCGCCAAGCGCGCGCTTGGGGCGGCGTCCCGCGGGAGGGCGGCAGGCGGCTCCGGTGGACCTCCCGCAGACGTGCCTGCGGAGGGTCCGCTGGTCCCGCGGCTCCAGTGGACCTCCCGCAGATGTGCCTGCGGGAGGTCCACCGGAGCCGCGGGACCAGCGGACCCTCCGCAGGCACGTCTGCGGGAGGTCCACAGGAGCCGCAGGACCAGCTACCGCCAGAGCGCCCCCCCCGCGGCGTGCTGCCGTGCTTGGGGCGGCGCAAATCCTAGAGCCTCCCCTGATCCTAAGTGCAGGACTCTGCACTTGTCCTTGTTGAAAAACACTCATTTTTCATTCATTGCAAACCCTCCTCAGAAAAACATCATGTCAGGGCTGTGACGCTGGGAAATGCTGCCCGGCTCAGCCAGCCCTCCCAACCCTCAGCACTCCATGGCTTGATTACTTTTGACCTTCCACCCTTGGGATTTTTTGTGGCAGTGACTGTGGTTTTCTCAAATAAATTGATCTGTTGGAGCCCAAACAGCTTTCTACCTTCCTCTCTAACCTTTGCTCTTATTGTCATTCCCTCTCTGTATTTTGCTGTCAGGCAGTCTAATGATAAAGGCTATTGAGTCAGAATGAGTATCTATTTTACAATGAATATATTGTCTGGGGAATAACAGCATGCCGTGCAGTGAGCCTGCTAGGGCAGGTGTTTATTTAAACAAACCACTAGCACCGGGCTCAGGGAATAGCAAATGAGAGACAGTGCGTACATCCCATGGGACAGTGGGTCAAGCCCAGTACAGGTGAACTTCTAGCAGGTGAAAGGAAGGATGGTCCAATGGCTAAAGCACTAGCTTGGGACCCTGGAAACCTGTGTTCAAGTTTCTGCTCTTCCACAGACTTCCTATGTCATCATTGAGTTAGACAAAGGAAATGCAGTGGATCTACTTTACCTCAATTTCGTAAGGCATTTAATACTGTTCCACATGGGGAATTATTAGCTAAATTGGAAAAGGTGGGGATCAATATGAAAATTGAAAGGTGGATAAGGAACTGGTTAAAGGGGAGACTACAATGGGTTGTACTGCAAGGTGAATTGTCAGGCTGGAGGGAGGTTACTAGTGGAGTTCCTCAGGGATCAGTTTTGGGGCCAATCTTATTTAATCTTTTTATTACTGACCTTGGCACAAAAAGTGGAAATGTGCTAATAAAGTTTGCGGATGACACAAAACTGGGTGGTATTGCTAACACAGAGAAGGACCGGGATATCGTACAGGAAAATCTGGATGACCTTGTAAACTGGAATAATAGTAATAGGATGAAATAATAATAGTGAAAAGTGCAAGGTCATGCATTTAGGGATTAATAACAAGAACTATTGTTATAAGCTGGGGAGGCATCAGTTGGAAGTAACAGAGGAGGAGAAGGACCTCGGAGTATTGGTTGATCACAGGATGACTATGAGCCGCCAATGTGATATGACCGTGAAAAAAGCTAAAGCAGTCTTGGGATGCATCAGGCGAGGTATTTCCAGTAGAGATAAGGAGGTGTTAGTACTGTTATACAAGGCACTGGTGAGACCTCATCTGGAATATTGTCTGCAGTTCTGGTCTCTCATGTTTAAGAAGAATGAATTTAAACTGGAACAAGTTCAGAGAAGGGCTACTAGGATGATCCAAGGAATGGAAAACCTGTCATATGAAAGGAGACTCAAAGAGCTTGGCCTGTTTAGCCTAACCAAAAGAAGGCTGAGGGGAGATATGATTTCTCTCTATAAATATATCAGAGGGATAAATACCAGGGAGGGAGAGGAATTATTTAAGCTCAGTACCAATATGGACACAAGAACAAATGGATATAAACTGGCTATCAGGAAGTTTAGACTTGAAATTAGATGAAGGTTTCTAACCATTAGAGGAGTGAAGTTCTGGAACAGCCTTCCAAGGGGAGTAGTGGGGGCAAAAGACATATCTGGCTTCAAGACTAAGCTTGATAAGTTTATGGAGGGGATGGTATAATGGGATAGCCTAATTTTGGCAATTAATTTGTCTTTGACTACTAGTGGTAAATATGCCCAATGGCTTGTGATGGGATGTTAGATGGGGTGGGATATGAGTTACTACAGAGAATTCTTTCCTGGGTGCTGGCTGGTGAGTCTTGCCCACGTGCTCAGGGTTTAGCTGATCACCATGTTTGGGGTCGGGAAGAAATTTTCCTCCAGGGCAGATTGGCAGAAGCCCTGGGGGTTTTTCACCTTCCTCAGCAGCGTAGGGCATGGGTCACTTGCTGGAATGTTCTCTGCACCTTGAAGTCTTTAAACCACGATTTCAGGACTTCAATGGCTCAGACACAGGTTTGATACAGGAGTGGGTGGGTGAGATTCTGTGGCCTGCATGGTGCAAGAGGTCAGACTAGATGATCATAATGGTCCCTTCTGACCTTAAAGTCTATGATTCTAAGTCACTTAGCTTCTCTGTGCCTCAGTTTCCCATCTGTACTTTGAGGGCTTCCCTGCCTCCCAGGGAAGGGTTAAAGTGGGTGAGGTGCTCAGATTCTGTGGTGATGGGGGCCAGATAAGTAGCTTTGATAGATATTGCCTGGGGGACGACCAAGTTCCCAACAGGGCTGTGATCAAAGAGCAGTCTCAGGCCATGAAGATCAAACTCCCCATCACCAGTGGAAATGAATCCTCCAGTGTGGGGGAACCAGACTGCACCAGCTCAAAGAGCGTCAGGTTTCAATCCTGGCACCTCCCATCAGCCCTGAACAAACAGCACAAACTGAGCTGAGCGAAGTCACCTCTCCCTGCCAGGATTCAGTGATGGGGAGAGTGTGGCCACCAGCAGCACCCGGCAGGGGATCGTACCAGGGAGCTGGGTTCCAAAGCCATAACCACTCAGAGCAGGGTTTTGTTTGACTCAAACCCCAGCCCTGGAGGGAAATGGAGAAAAGGGTCTAATTTCAGTCCATTTCTAACAGCAACAAACTAAAATCTGAGGCACAAACCCCAGGCTCCTGCCCATCAGCTAGCTTCATCCAAATATTCCTGGCGATCAGCTGAAGACTGGCCACACCCCAACTAACAGCTCCTCAGGGCAGGGACAGTCCTTTTGTTAAGTGTTTGTACAGTGCCTAGCGCAGTGGGCCCTGAATACAATGGAGCCCCTTGGCGCTTCCACAGTACAAGTAATGATACCAACAGGGCCACTGGGATCCCCCCCCCCCGGCCCTGATCAGCTAGGCCTCTGGCATGTGGGCCCCCAACCACCCCCTACTTCTGCACTGGGAGGTCCCCACCCTGGGATCCTGCCTGAGTCTCACCCCCTCCCTTCCCCCCTTTCTGTCCTTTGTTCTCTGTACACGCCCCCTTTGGGCCAGAGCCGGCTCCCACTGACTCAAGGCAAGCTTTTCCATTGGCTCCAATGGGAACAGAATCAGGCCCTACATGTGAAAGGAGAGAGCAAGGAAATGTGCTGCTGTGATCGATCAAGCAGGGAGGTGCCGCTCCCATGGGGTTCAGAGCTCACCCCAGCTGGGGCGGGGGGAATCTATGACTCCCCACTGTGCTGTGCAGTTCCTGCTATGGAAAAAACCCTCCCTCTGGGGCTTTGCAGCCTCCCTGTGGACCAGCCCTGAGAGCTGGAGGAGCAGATGGAGTGGCCCCCTGGGAAAGGAGAAGGGCAGAGAAGCCAAACTGAGATAGTCAGGTTAGAATTTGAGCAAATATTTAGAGAGGACTGGGGGGAGAGGACACACCCGAGGAGACACCCCACACAAGTTCTCACCACCTAGCATGCTAACAATAGCATGGCCAGAAGCAGGATGGGCTAGCTGCCCTGCATACAAACCCACCCAGACCCCACGGGTCCATACTCTGGGAGCAGCTTCTGCCACCACTGCCCATGCTGCCATGGCTACCCTGCTATTTTTAGTGTGCTAGCGTGATGAAATCTAGCACTCACCTGTCTCCTTGAGCTGGGACTCACCCTCCCAGCTCCAAGTGTAGCTAAATTCAACACTCTCTCTCTGGGGAGCTTGTCAGCCTCCAGGCCGGGGAGTTCCAGGGATTGTTCTTAGCCCTGTCTTGCTTTAGAAAGTGATATTTAAAAAGCCCTTCTGGACAGGCCACCCTGTTGTCCATGGCAGGATCCATCATGGCCCACAGAGACCAAGTACGAGCTCTTGAGATCAGATTGGCTGAACTGGAGGAGCTAAAGGAGACAGAGAGGTACATAGAGGAGGCATTCTGGAACACAGCAGAGTGGTCCCACCCCACATTTGACAGCTTCTGTGCTGTTGCGGAGGATGAAAGTCTTGGAGAAGGAGAACATCAAACTGGAGCAGAGAGAAACAATCCCATAGTTGGGACCCTCCTTCCAGATGATGTCATGATGTCCTTTTCCACTGAGAATCCCCCAGTTATTAGGAAGAGACAGATAATAGTAATGGGGGATTTGATTATTAGAAATATAGGTAGCTGGGTTTATGATGACCAGGAGAACCACATGGTGAATTGCCTAGCAGGTGTGAAGGTTGCAGACCTTTCAAGACACCTAGATAGATTTATGTGTAGTGCTGTGGAGGAGCCAGCTGTTGTGGTACCCGTAGGTACCAGTGACATAGGAAAAGGTAGGAGAGAGGTCCTGGAGGCCACAACCGCATCTTGTTTATACATATTCCTTCTGATGTCTTACTTTTCTCAGCAGTTCCTGCTACAGTCTGTATTCCATTCTTATCTAACACAAGGTCGAAAAAATAGTATATCTTACAGGTTTTTTTGTTCCACTCACTTTCCACTTGCCCAGGCCCTGCCTATAATCTCACATTATTAGAGCTAGTGTTAGCCTGACTCTTACTTTATTCCTAAAAGTTAAGATATCTGCGTTCAAATTCCCTTTATCCTTTTCTCTGCTTCCACGGTAGTATTCTCTTAAATGTTTCCAGTTCCACACAAAAGGCCAGTTAGACCAGCAGAACTGCAGACTCTCAATGCATGGATGGTGACGGGAAGAGAGTTTTAGATTTATTAGGAACTGGGGAACCTTTCGGGAAAGGAGGAACCTATACGGGAGGACGGGCTCCACCTAAACCAAACATAACGAGATTGCTGGCATGTCAAATTAAAAAGGTTGTAAAAGATTTTTAAACTAGGGGCTGGGGAAAAGCTGACACAGAGAGAGAAGCACATGGTTCGGGAGGATGGATCCCTTAGGGATGAATTTACTAAGGGAGGAACTCTATATCCTAGTAAAGAAGAGAGGAAAGAAGTTGGTAAAGTACAGATAGGAGCTAGTGAGGAACAGTCAAATGTAAGAGAGTCATATTTAAATATAACACATGAAGGCAAGCAACTGAATAGTGACAAAATGTGCAAGTGCCTATGTACAAATGCTAGAAGTCTAAATACTAAGATGGGTGAACGTGAGTGCCTGGCATTAAATGAGGATATTGATATAACAGGGATACAGTAATACCAGGGTACAAAATATATAGGAATGAAAGAGTAGGGCACACTGGTAGGGGAGTGGAACTTTAAGAAAGCAGAGGGTCCAATAAAGTAAAAATCGTAGATGAATCAAACAGAATCTCTATGGACAGAAATTCCATACTTGAACAATAAGAGTATAGCAGTAGGAATATACTACTGACCACCTGACTGTATGGGAATGGTTACTGTGAGATGCTCGGGGAGATCAGAGTGGCAACAAAGGCCGAAAATGCAATAATAAGTGGGGATTTCAACTCATACTGACTGGGTGTATGTCATCTCAGGATGGGATGCAGAGATAACATTTGTAGACAGCATAAATGGCTGCTTCTTGGAGCAGCTAGTCCTGGAACTCACAAGAGGAGAAGCAATTCTTGATTTAGTCCTAAGTGGGCCACAGGGTGAATATAGCTGAACCGCTTGGTAATAGTGACCACAATATAAATTTAACATCATTGTAAGGGAGGAAATGCCAATCCACCATGGTAGAATTTAACTTCAAAAAGGGGAACTACACAAAAATGTGGAACCTAGTTAAATGGAAAACAAAAAGGAACAGTTATAAGGGTGAAATGCCTGCAATCTGCATGGAGACTAGTTAAAAATACCATAACAGAGGCTCAAACTAAATGTGTAATGCCTCCCCTCCAAAAAAAAACAGTAAGAGGACCAAAATAATGCCATCATGGCTAAAGAACAGAGTAAAACACGTAGTTAGAGGGGAAAAGGCATCCTTTAAAAATTGGAAGTTAAATCAAAGTGAGAAAAATGGAAAGGAGCATAAACTCTGGCAAGTCAAGTGTAAAAATATAATGAGGCAGGCCAAGAAAGAATCTGAAGAGCAACTAGCTAAGGAACAAAGACTTACAGTGAAAATTGTTTTAAGTACATCAGACAGAGGACGCCTGCCAAACAGTCAATGGAACTACTGGACGATCAAGGCGCTGAAGGAGCACTTAAGGAAAACTAGGCCATTGAAGAGAACCTAAAATAAGTTTTTGCATCAGTCTTCACTCCAGAGGATATGAGGGAGATTCTGACACCTGAGCCAGTCTTTTTAGGCGACAAATCTAAGGAACTGTTCCAGATTGAGGTGTCAGTAGAGGAGGTTCTGGAACAAACTGATAAATTAAACAGTAACAGGTCACCAGGACCAGATGGGATTCACCCAAGAGTTCTGAAGGAACTTGTTATATCCTTGGGGCAGCCGGTGTAGGAAGCAATCACTTGAGGCCAGAGAGCAGACAGCTAACCAAAACCTCCATTTTATTTACAGACACAGAGAGCTCACTCAGCCGGTTGAAACCGGCTGAGCTATCCCTTAATAGTCTAACTCAGTTGCCATAGTAACAAAACCCATGACAACCAAATACACAACATATTCCTCCCCCCCTAATAAGAACATCCCCTAAATAAAACACACACTAAACTAGAGAAGGAGGGTAGACTGCCTCCATTCCCGGCTAAACCCTGGGGATTATTTTGCCCCATAACCGTGGGTTCGCCCTAACTAAAGATCCAGCCGATGAGGAGGCCTTCTGTCTCTAGGTGGATTACGGCGAACTTCTGGTGTTGTTGCACCCGAAAGTACTAGGGGCTCAGGGTCCGCAGCACGAATAGGTGAGGAGGTGGTATCAGCTCGTGCTGGGCAAAGGGGTATCTCAGCTGCCGGCAGTAATGGAGGAGAACAGTCAGGAACAGGTGACTCATGATTCGGTGTCTCACCAGGAGGGGTGAAGTCAGACCCCTCAACTGCAGATGCGTCCTGAAGACTGGCATGACCTGGCAACAGCTGATCTACATGTCGCCGCCAGGTAAGATTCTCTGCAGTCCGGACTGTATAGGAAACAGGTCCTGTTTGAGTGATGACTGTGGCCGCGACCCATTTAGCTCTGGAAGTATAATTCCGAGCCAAAACTGGCTGTCCTGGGCTAAAGGTTCGGTCTTTTGCTCTGGGTGCCCGTCTGATGACTTGATATTGCTGCTGATGTTGCACAGTTTGTCTGGGTTCAGAAGGTTTCAGCAGATCAAAGCAAGTGCGCAGCTGTCGTCCCATCATTAGAAAGGCTGGGGAAGCCTGGGTCGTAGCATGAGGTGTGTTTCTATAGGAAAGTAAGAAGGTATACAGACGCTTTTGAATGGAGTGTTGTCCCTTTGCTGATTTCAAAGCGTTTTTCATTGTCTGCACAAATCTTTCAGCTAATCCGTTGGAGGACGGATGATATGGTGCTGACGTGATGTGGTGTATCCCATTTGCCTTCATAAAATTTTGAAACTCCTGAGAGACGAACTGCGGTCCGTTGTCGCTCACAGGTTGTTCTGGCAGACCAAAACGACTAAAGAGTCCTCGTAGTTTTTGGATAGTACTCTCTGCAGAAGTGGACTGCATTATAGAGACTTCTGGCCATTTAGAATGGGCATCTACTGCCACCAAGAACATGCTTCCTTCAAGGGGGCCAGCAAAGTCAACGTGAATACGTTGCCACGGGTTTTCAGGCCAGTCCCATGGGTGTAGGGGTGCCAACTGGGGTGCATTTCTTACACCCTGACATGACATACAAGCTTTTGCCTTCTCTTCAATAGCACTGTCCAATCTAGGCCACCAAAAATAGCTTCGTGCAATTTCCTTCATGCACACTATTCCACAGTGACCGGAATGTAGCTGTTCTAACATCTGTGATCTCAGGGTTGGTGGAATAATGACACGCCTCCCCCACAACAAACAACCAGATTGGACCGATAACTCCGTCCGCCTGGACATGTAGGGAACAAGGTCGGGTGAGACCGGAGAGGTTTGTCGAGATTTTCCATGCATCACCAGGTCCATAACTTGGGATAATACTGGGTCAACGCGGGTTGCCTTCTTTATCTGAGTAGCAGTGATGGGTGTATTCTCTACCTGTTCAAAGTAGAAGATTTCCTTTTGGGCACTATCTTGATGTTTGACTGGTAAAGGCAACCTTGAGAGGCCATCTGCATTGCCGTGCAGAGTGGATTTCCGATATTTGATTTCATATGTGTGTGCAGAAAGTATCAATGCCCAACGTTGCATACGACTAGCAGCTAATGGGGGAATGCCTGTGTAGGGTCCAAAAATTGATGTCAGAGGTCGATGATCTGTAAGAAGAGTAAACTTTCGCCCAAACAGGTAATGATGAAACTTCCTAATTCCAAAAACAATTCCTAATGCCTCACGTTCGATTTGGGCGTAGTTAGTTTCTGCTTTGCTTAGAGTGCGTGAAGCAAAAGCAATAGGTCTTTCTTCTCCCGAAGGCATAATGTGTGACACGACCGCTCCCACTCCATAAGGGGAAGCATCGCAGGCCAATTGCAGGGGTAAGGATGGATCAAAGTGCGTTAGAACTTCAGAATTTAACAATGCATCCTTAGCTTTGTTAAATGCAACATCACAGGCTTCAGTCCACTTCCAGGCCTTATTCTGCCCAAGGAGCTCATGAAGTGGTTTTAGCAGTGTGGCTAACTGTGAGATGAACTTTCCATAATAGTTCAGTAGTCCTAGAAATGAGCGTAGCTGGCTTACATTTCGAGGTGGGGGAGCCTCCACAATAGCTTTAACTTTTGCAGGGGCCTTATGAAGACCTGCAGAATCGATGATGTGTCCCAAATATTCAACAGAGGGCTTGAAGAATTCACACTTGTCTTTGCGAACTCATAGGCCATACTCTTCCAGTCTTTGTAGGTAGCCTCTAAATTCTTTAAGTGATCCTCTTCATTTCTTCCAGTGACCAGGATATCATCCAGATAGCACTGAACTCCTGACAAGCCACACAAGATCTGGTCCATAGCCCTCTGGAACAGGGCGGGAGCCGATGTGATTCCAAAGGGTAGGCGACAGTATCGATAAAGCCCCTTATGAGTCGCAATAGTCAACAGCTCTTGGGACTTTTCATCGACGTGCATCTGTAAATATGCTTGACTCAGATCAATCTTACTGAACTTTTGTCCCCCAGCCAGGCCTGCGAAGAGGTCATCGATGCGGGGAAGCGGGTATTGCTCTGCACACAACACTGGGTTGACTGTGACTTTAAAATCACCGCAAATCCGGAGAGAGCCATCTTTCTTCACTATTGGAACGATAGGAGTGGCCCATGAGCTATGGGTAACTGGTATTAGGACTCCATTGGTGACCAGGCGCTCCAGGTCTGCTTCAACTTTTGGCCTGATGGCATATGGCACAGTTCGGGCTTTCAGATATTTTGGTGGACTGCCAGGTTTAATGTTCAATGTCACAGTGATTCCCTTCATACTTCCCAAATCATCTCCAAAAACAGCAGCATGTTTCCTTAGTATAGGGGTTAGACTGGTTTCTTCTTTAGTCATCCGGTGCACTTCTGCCCAGTTCAGCTGAATCTTCCCAAGCCAAGACCTACCCATTAAGGATGGGTAGTTACCTCTCACCACAAACAGTGGCAATTTAGCCGCCCGTCCATTGAGCTCCACCTTAACATCAATAGTGCCCAACATGGGCACAGCTTCACCTGTATATGTCTTCAGAACAGTTTTTGTTGCCTTAAGCGGAAGATGCTGTAGCTTTTCCTTATACACAGTCTCAGGAACCAGCGAGACAGCTGCACCGGTGTCTAGTTCCATGCGTATAGGTTTGCCCTCCAATAAGGGGGTTACCCAGTATTCATGTGAGCCCGCTGCCAAAGACAAAACATGCAGTGGCACTTCCTCTTGTGAGGCGGTGTCACCTTGATCATCCTGGGTCTGCTCTAGGGTATGCAAGGTTCCTCTTTTTGTCGGCCAGACCACAGGCCTCTTTTTCTTTTGTTTACAGGCACACTCAATGTGTCCCTTTTTGCCACAGTGTCGACACACCAGGTCCTTACACCAGCATTCTTATGCCTGGTGTCCTGGCTTACCACAGCGGTAACATTCTTGACTCTGCACAGTTTTGTGGGTCGGTTCTTGTGAAACTTTTTGCACCCTAGGGGGTGCACCGATGTATTGTGCCTCCCTTGTAGCCAGTTCCATGGAGACAGCAATATCAACAGCCTTCTGTAATGTAAGCTGAGCCTCTGTCAGTAGGCGCTTCCGTATAGCTTCACTGCAGAGGCCACACACTAACCTGTCACGCAGGGCATCATTTAACATCTCTTTAAATTCACAGTGTTCTGCTAGCTTTTTTAAAATGGCTACAAATTGTACAACTGTTTCCTCTTCCTTTTGGTCTCTTTTGTGGAACCTATATCTTTCAGCAATTACCAGTGGTTTTGGGGAGAAATGAGACGCCAGGATTTCCACAATGTCACTGTAAGATTTAGTCTCAGGCTTAACAGGATGTAGTAGGCTGCGTAGCAGAGAGTAGGTTTTAGCCCCTACAACAGTTAAGAATATTGGCACCTTCTTCGCTTCTGTAATGTCATTTGCAATACCAAAAAGCTCAAAACGCTCAGTATACAAATGCCACTGCTCTGTATTCTCATCAAAAGGCTCCAGGGGCCTGGTCAGAGTAGCCATGATTTTTAGTTTCACTTTCACAGTCAGTGCAAACAAGCAGCTTTTTTTCTTTGTTTGGTCTTTACCTTGACTTCTACTTCCTTCTGTTACTGGAGCAGCACCAGGATCCCATCCTCGTCGCCAGTGTTATATCCTTGGGGCAGCCGGTGTAGGAAGCAATCACTTGAGGCCAGAGAGCAGACAGCTAACCAAAACCTCCATTTTATTTACAGACACAGAGAGCTCACTCAGCCGGTTGAAACCGGCTGAGCTATGCCTTAATAGTCTAACTCAGTTGCCATAGTAACAAAACCCATGACAACCAAATACACAACAGAACTCAAATATGAAATTACAGACCTACTTACAGTGGCATATAACCTATCACTTAAATCAGCCTCTGTACCTGATGATTAGAGGGTAGTTAATGAAAACCTTTATTTTAAAAAGGCTTCAGAGGTGACCCTAGCAATTACAGAATATAAGCCTCTCTTCAGTACCAAACAAATTGGTTGAAACTGTAGTAAAGACCAAAATAATCAGACACACATAGATTAACATGATGCATTGGGGAACAGTCAACAAGACTTTTGTAAAGGGAAATCATGCCTCAACAATCTATTAGAATTCTCTTAGGGTGTCAACAAACAGGTGGACAAGGGTGAGCCAGTGAACATAGTGTACATGGACTTTCAGGAAGTCTTAGACAAGGCTTCTCACAGCAAAATCTCTTAAGCAAAGAGGGAAGATACTCTCATGGGTCAGTAACTGGTTGAGAGATAGGAAACAATGGGTAGGAATAAATGGTCAGTTTTCACAGTGGAGAGAGGTAAATAGTGGTGTCCTCCAGGGATCTGTACTGGGACAGATATTCAACATATCAACATATTAAAAAAATATCTGGAAAAAAGGGTAAACAGTGAGGTAGCAAAGTTTGCAGATGATACTAAATTATTTAAAATAGTTAAGTCCAAAGTAGACTGAAGAATTGCAAAGGGATCTCACAAAACTGGGCAACAAAGTAGCAAATGAAATTCAATGTTGATAAATGCAAAGTCATGAACACTGGAAAACATAATCCCAACTACACATACAAAATGATGGGGTCTAAATTAGCTGTTACCACTCAAGAAAGAGATCTTGGAATCATTGTGGATAGTTCTCTGAAAACATCTACTTAGTATGCAGCGACAGTCAAAAAAGCTAACAATGTTAGGTACCATTAGGAATGAGATAGATAATGAGACAGAAAATATCATAATGCCTCTATATAAATCCGTGGTATGCCCACATCTTGAATACTGCATGCAGTTCTGGTCGCCCCATCTCAAAAAAGATATATTAAAATTGGAAAAATTACAGAAAATTGCAACATAATACATGAACCAGGGGTCAGCCAATGAAATTAATAGTCAGCAAGTTTAAAACAAATAAAAGGAAGTACCTCACACAATGCACAGTTATCCTGTGGAACTCATTGCCAGGGGATGTTGTGAAGGCCAAAAGTATAACTGGGTTCAGAAAAGAATTAGATAAATTCATGGAGGACAGGTCCATCAACGGCTATTAGCCAAGATGGTCAGGGATGCAACCTCATGCTCTGTGTGTCCCTAAACCTCTACCTGCCAGAAGCTGGGACTGGATAACGGCATGGATCACTCAATAATTGTCCTGGTCTGATCGTTCCCTCTGAAGCATCTGGTGTTGGCCACTGTCAAAAGACAGGATCCTGGGCTAAATGGACCATTGGTCTGACCCAGTATGGCCAGTATGATTGGTCTGACCCAGTATGATCCTTCTGCCACTTCCCTGAGCTGCTCCTACCTTTCCCAGGCCTCTGAACTGTGCTCTGCTGTCTAGACCTGTGGTTCCTCATAGCCTGTCCTGAGCCAGCTGTGAAGGTGCTTTCTCAAAGACCACTCCCAGCCCCTCCCTATGACAGCCGGCATTACAGCGAACAGTTCCTCTGCCTCTCACCTTTCCAGCAGTCAGTACCTACCTCCTCCAGTCAGGAGCTCCCCCTCGTCCTGTGCTCAGGCTTTGCCAGCTCCCTTCAGCTGCCTACTCTTGCAACCTGCTTTCCACTCTAGAGGGCTTAGCAGGCTACCTTCTGCCAGCACCTGCCTTTATGCTGCTCCTAGGGTGACCAGACAGCAAATGTGAAAAATTGGGACAAGAGTGGGGGGTAATAGGAGCTGTAAACGGGTGGTACTCACCCCTGCGGTGCCTCCTGCTGGTTGGTCCCAGAATGTCCCTCAGTCCGGCCCTGGAGGGTTGTCCTGGCTAGAGCTTCCCTGGCTCCTCAGCCTATCCCCCAGCTCTGCTTCCCTCAGGTATCTAGCCTCCAGCTAAGCAGCCAGGCCCATCCCTCTCTGCAGACAGAGAGAGACTCTGCCTGGGGTCTGGCTTTCCTGCCTCTTATAATCCCCAGGGCTTCAGTTTGGGGCGTGGCCCCAGCTGCAGCCACTTTCCCCATCAGCCCAGCCTCCAGCCACAGCTCTCAGGCCCTGCCAGGCTGCTTTGTCAAAGCCCTCAGAGCCGGAGCAGGGTCCACCCTGCTACAGAGCCTATATAAGAAAGACCCAAAAATCAGGACTGTCCCTATAAAATTGGGACATCTGGTCACCCTAACGTCTCCCCACTCCCGCCCAGTTGGTTGGGGGAGAGGGGAGCCTTGCCTCATCCTCTCTGCAAGGCATCAGGCCTTTAAAGGTATAGTGGCCGGATTCCTTCCCCGTGCGTCAGTCATTCACCGGACCCTATGGTCTTTATCTACTGGACCCTTCCACACTTTTAAAGGGCCATGGCAGATGGCAGGGTGGGCTGGCCGCTACATGCTACTACCCACAAGAGCAGGCCATCTCATCCCACCCCAAAATTTCCTAAGGACAATTATTTATTCCCATGAAAATGAGCTTTGTTAAAAGGCCATTTTTATCTAAAAAGATTTTTGAGGAAAACATTCTCCAGCTCTCAGTGAGAGTGGTGCTACTGCTCCTGCTCACATTGTGTGTGTCACATGTGAACGTGTGTCGCCATTGCATCTCCCTAACTAGGTGTCTCTGCCCCTTTCGTTTGGTGGCCTGTTCTCACGCACCTTCCAAAGCACAGAGTATCCCTGCAAACTGGTAAGTGTCTGTCCGCTTCACTCCAGCATTACACCTGCCGGAAGGAAGGTTGAGGCTAGAGATGCCAGCTGCTATGTGCTGGTGATCTCCTGCCTATGTAACTACATCGGACACTCCATCTGGTCTCTACCCATGAGCTAGAGGGGACTCTGGTAGTTGTAGTCATGTACTGGGGCTGATTTACTCTGGGGTCGTCTGCTGTGCTACTGGGTGACATAAGCACTTACACTTTGATAGTCCACCCAGGGCACCATAGCTAAACACAAAGCCACCTTCCCAAAAGTGGCCAAGCACCTCAGGTCAATGGTTGGGGGCACCCACACGTCTCAGATTAGACACCCCAAATCAGTGGCCACTTTTGAAAACGCTGGCCTTAGCCAGTGTATCACAGCACAACAGGGCCAGGTTTTCACAGGGTTATGCGCACACACCCCTTCCCACTCACAAAGCAGCATTTGCACATGCAGACTGGGTATCCAGGCATGCCGCTGCCCACTGAGCATGTGCAAACATTGTATGTGTGTGCAAAGGCAGGTTTTGTGTGAGCCCTGATCTGCTGGAACCCTCGGCTCTATGCAAATCTGCAGCACTGGCTGCCATGTGAATTGGCACAAGCCATGAGATCTAAAGAACCTCAGGGGCAGGGCAGAAACCCATCGCACAAGCCAGTTGATCGAAATAGAGACTGAAACTGACAATGAAACAAACAAGGAGCTCTTGCTGCCTTTCCCTTCTCTAGCTCATCATATTGGTGATTAGTAGAAAAATCACATGGCTCAGAACGGTTCCTGCTCTCATTACTTCAGGAGGATGCAGAGCCCATTTTTATTGCATTCCTGCCTAGGCTGAGCCATTGAAGCTCCAGGATCAAACCACATCTATTGTCTGTTCTAGACCTTCGCTCTCTGCAGATTCCCATCTGAAGAGCCCAGGAAACAGCAGTTCACGAGACCCCAGGGCTCTGCCTGGCCCATGGAGCAGGGGCCTGCTGTAGGAAGGACAAATAAAACAGACTTTTAATGTTTCATTTGAACAAGGAACAGCTGAGATGATGAGAGAGAAGAGCCGTGCCCTGGTGTGTGAGGTCAGCCCCTCAGCCATAGCTCCACTGGATTCAACAGGCCAGATCCCCCACTGGTGTCAATCAGTGCCGTTCTGTTAGAGTCAATAGGTCAGATCCCCCGTAGGTGTAAATTGGCATCACTACACTGTACCCAGATTCACACCAGCTGAGCTCTGGCCCTTGCCTTTTCCGGGTGGGTTTCCAAAGGTTGCTGATCAACTAACTTAAAAAGACCGCCCCAAAGCCAATTCTCTACCCTGCCTGGGTCTGGGATCTATTGCTCTGGATCTGCCCTCTCTCATGTTTGTTGCTAGATGTTGGCTGTGTGTGTTCCCTCTGTATGCTGTCTCAGCTCTGCGCAGGTAGCTGGCATAGCAGACCTCAGGTGAACCACCCAATGATCACAAGCTCCATTAAGGGACAAAGGCACCCAGCCAGGTTTATTGTCAATGAAGCACGGTGAGAGCACCTGGCAGACTCTACAAGGATACTAAGGCATGTGTGCCCTTGACAATGGATGCAGCTCAGTGGTTGGCGGGACTTTCCATTCTCCCCTCAGCTGGACAAAGACATGCCCTCTGAAATATCTCTTTATACAACCAAATTACATATTGCCCCTCTGATGTATTTAGGTGACACCCTCTGATGTATCCAGGTGCCACCCATCACCTTGTGCATGTTGGTTCGATCAAAACATCTCTATCCATCACACTGTCATCCTGACCTTATCTTTAAGATGGGTCAGCGTGTTCCTGTTATCTTTGAGGGATGTGTTGGTATCGAGATGTTCTGGTACCATGCTTCTGGAATGTGTTTGGATGTGTGTTCTTGTGCCTAGCACTGTGTGTTTCTGCAATATCAGCCCTGTTCTTGCCAGATTCTGAGAGCAGGGCCTGCCTCTTGCTCACAACTTAACTTTGCTTTATAGCAGCAAAGCTTTGACCACTACTTTAGTTCAGGCCTCAGGCCTCATACCAGGCTTCTGATAAAAGGGCTTATGTTTCAGGCCCTCTTCCTACTACAGTGCTGACTGTGCAGCACTGCCATCCCATGGGCACCTGCTGAGTCTCTCCCAGCTGACAAAGGTGCAGGGGAGAGCAAAGCCAGGCTTTGTGTCCTTTTTTGTCCACTCTCAGCTGGTGCAGATGTCAGCGTGATCACACAAAGGGCTGACAGGGCAGCAGGTATTGTGAGCAGGGCTCTAGCTGGGCAGGGCTCTGGGACGTCCCTCCCAAGTTTCACAGTCAGTCTGTCCCTTTCCCATCAAACTCCTCCTTGCACAGCATTGCCTAATCAGCTGCAGCTCTTGACCAATTCCCACTAGCGTCCCATGGCAGAGCCATGTGTGAGTGGTGGTACGGCCAGGGCTACTCTAGGCTTCTCTAGTTAAATCATATTCCTCACTGTCGGTTCATCTCATTGATCCAGGTCAGGCTGGACTGCAGATGCAGTCTCTAAATGAGTAGCCAAGCCCTGGGTTGGTGCCATTCAAGTACCAGAGCCGTAAATTTCTCAGCCCGTCTTCTGGATCTCAGATAATTTATTTCTTGGAGGAACAACACAGACTACCGGAATGGATGAAGACCTCTCTCTCCTCTCTTTCGCATGATTGTCACCATAGTAACGATATGCTACTGATACAAGTGGTCAGAAACTCAAAAAATTTCCCATAAAATATTCTTTAGGAAAAATTATCCTTTGAAAATTTTCAGCCTAAAAACTTGGATGTTCCACAGGAATTTTCACTGGGTTGCAACTTAAAATCTGTCCTTTTCATTTCTGTTTTTGGTTTGAAGGATGTTTGGGTTTTCATATGATTTTTTTTTCATCTTTTCTCCCGTTTTTCCAGTAGAAAAATAGAGGAAAGAATTAAAAACATGAGCGGGGAGGAAACCTGGAAAGAAATGAAAAGAAAACCCTGTATTTTCCAGTTTCCAAAAAACAAAACAAAACTTTTTAAGTCAAAACAAAATTTGGGGGGTTGATTTTCCTAATAGAATTTTTTAAAAAAATCTTCAAAATCAGTATTTTCCTGCTGGAAATTGTGATTTCTATGATGTCACCTTCAAGGATGGGGAAATGCTTCAGCTGAAAAATCTGGAGCAGCTCTAGTTACGGAGCACTGCTAGCCACAGGAGTCACCTGAGCAGAAATGACTCTGCTCTAGTCCCTCCCAGACAGCGAGATCTTTGCTGGAGGATGCTGGGCTCCATGCCTGTGTATGCCATAGTCAGGGCCAGCTCTACTGTTTTCGCCGCCCCAAGCAGAACGCCGAATTGCCGCCGCGGACAGCGGGGGCAGTCCGTGTGCCGTTAGGGCGGCATGGGCAATTTGGCAGCAGCTTCTGTCTTCAGCCGGAAGACAAAAGCTGCACCGCCACGGACAGCTGAACATAGAAGCTGCCACCAAATTGCCGCCACCGCGGAAATGCACGTGCTGCCCTAACGACACACGGACTGCCCCCTCCGTCTGGCGGCAATTCGGCACACTGCTTGGGGCCAAAAACACACGGACTGTCGCCCCTTGCAGATTGCTGCCCCAAGCACCTGCTTGGAATGCTGGTGCCTGGAGCCGGCCCTGGCCATAGCCACCACTGACGAGACCGGCGTCCATAGGGAATTGGTGACTTGGATTCCTGAGCCCACAGAGGTCGTCTTGTTGCATAGGAAAGCGATTCCTCCAACTTGACTAGCATATGCAAGAGCAGCTGCTGCTAAGAGCTGATGCCCGCGTGGTAGCCGGAGACCTGTTGTCCTGCAGGTCTCAAGGCAAGTGACTGCCTCCTACATCAGCCAGGGAGCAGCAGGCCCAGCAATGTCCAGCGGGGAGGAAGGGTGCTGGCTGCACTGGGCTCCCTCTCTGTCGTATCATGTGTCTGACGTGCACCATTGCCTGAGCCAAACACCCAGGGAGCTGGCTGCATCCACTGTTTGGGATCCGCCTCAGCTGGGGAGCAGCAGGTGCAAACTGATGTGTAATGTGCCACAAAGCCCACCCTCCATGCAGAGATGGGGACACCTAGTGGCTCCAGCACCACGAGTTTATTAAGAGATCTCGGCCATTTCTCTGGTTTGGGAGTTCTGCACACACTTGCTGTTCAGCATTGCCCTGTGCACTCAGCCTGGGGGGCTAGTAAGCTCTTGTGCCTGGGGTACAACACCCCCAGGTGCAGAGGGCCAGCACGAGGCCTGGGCACTGCTTAAACCACTTCGGCTCTTGCACTGGGGGAATTTCACCCGTCTGTCCCGAAGCCTCATTTTAAACCAGAGTCCTCATAGAGCAACAGTGCCACCAAGTGGGCCAGTGAGTGCCATGGCATATTTCAGTGGCCTGGCTCACCCTTGCTCTCCTGTCCTTCTGTCAGTATATCTGTCACTTGGGGAGAGATTTCTGGCTGATATAGCTCTACTGGTACAATGCCCCGTGTATGGCGCCGTTACACTGGTTACAGAGGGGCCTTATGCCAGTATAGCTGATTCCCCTGCCCTTCAGGAATAGCTGCACTTGTTCGAGTACATCTGTGCCCATAGAGCTGCATCTGTGCCACAGGGCAGTGTCAGAATAGCTAAAGCACTGCAAACATTTGTGTGTAGACAGTTTCCATCCCCAGTGGGACAAAGCACATTAGAGGCTAATGAGGTTTTTTACCTACCTCTTAAACTAAGGCCAGTCAACAAAGTTCAGATGCCCCTTTATCTTAACAGCATCTCTTTTCACGACCCCTTCCCCTTCAGCCCAAGTGCCGCCCCTGTTGCTTGCTGCTGCGCATCCCCAAAGTATTTCTGGGCCTGACACAGTTGGAAGGAGTCATCCCCATTTTATATATTAAGGCGATGGACAGCAGAGACTCAGGTTAAATGACTCACCTTCAGTGATCCTGAGCAGAGCTGGGATTTGAAGCGAGGCCTGCTGAGTCCTTGTTAGGGTGACCAGGTGTCCAGTTTTCGACTGGAACGCCCAGTCGAAAAGGGATCCTGGCAGCTCCAGTCAGCGCCGTTGACTGTCTGGTTGGTGGCCCCGCGCAGGTTCCCTGCTAGCCTCCACACCGTGCGGCTCACGGGAAGCAGCTGGCATGTCCCCTCTCTGGCTCCTGTGCCTAAGGCAGGGGTGGGGAACCTACAGCCCACAGGCCAGATCCAGCCCCAGGGTTCATTTCATCTGGCCCGCAGCACTCCCACACGGGGCTGGAGCCACCAGCGCCGGCTCTCCCCATGGCGAGGAGCAGAAGCCCTGAGTCTTGGCTTGATCCCCTCCCGCCCGCCCTGCGGGGCAGGCCTGTGGGCACCTGCTCACCTCACTGCGGGAGGGAGTCCTGAGCCTCCCTGGGAGTGGCCCACGATTGATTTTTTTCTGTGGGTCAATGGCCTGTGACAGAAAAAAGGTTCCTCACCCCAGAACCTGAACTCCCAGATGGAGCCCTCACCTCCAGTGGAAATGAGTGAGTGAGGAAAGGAGAGTGAGCAACGGGGTGGGGGGCTGGTGAGAATGGGGGCAGGGCCTCAGAGAAGGAGGGGCATGGACGGGGCCTTTGAGGAAGGGCGGGGCAGGGGCAGGGCAGGGGTGTTCAGTTTTGTGTGTGTAGATAGTTGGCAACCCTAGTCCTGTCTATCATGTTAACCCCAAGGCTACCTTCCCTGCCTCTCTTGCCTCTCCTAAATGCACATTGAACGCGTTGGTCCTGTCTGCTGTTCCCCGTCGCTTTTTACTCTCAGTCCGTTGAAGCTGACTTGAAAAATACAAACTTCCTCTCAGATTTCCTTAGACCACAGCAAGTAGGTAGGTTACTGAATTCATTTACTTACATTCAGCGCTCTTGGGGGCAGGGACATGTTGTTCTGTGTTTACATAGTGCCTCACACCATGAGGCCCTGGTCCAGGAGTGGGGCCCTGGGTGTTACCATAATACAATAAATAAATAATAATAATAATAATAATAAACACAACAGAATCAATAGCTAAAGAGACTTTGTGCCCCAAAGCTGCCACAGTGCGGGCACCTTGCCAGAAACGTGTGCAGTTGCGTAAGGGCTATATTCACCCACGCACTCATCTCCAGCGCCACCCCATGAGCCCTAAGCAGCCCACCATGGGCCCTCCTCCCCCCGGTGCCAAAGAGCTAGAAATGGCTGCCTAACCCCACTGCCCTGGCCCAAACAAAGGTATTTCCTGGCCCTCAGCCTTGCACTACACATGTCAGCGGGTCACTGGGCTGAAAGTTTGTCCCAGGGCTGGTGAAGCTGGATGAAGTAGAGTATCTGGGATGCTGTGAATTGTGGGCCATCGATTTCAGCGGTGTCCAGCTATTTGGCATTGCCAGAGCGTCACAAAGCATGCATGGCTGAGTGTGCCTGTCGGGATGTGTGCGTGTGTTTGTATACGTTGGGTTGTGTATGTTTGTGTGTGCATGTATGTATGTACACATTCATGTGCCCATATGTGCATGGTTTTCTCTGTGTGTGTGTGTGTGTGTGTGTGTGTGTGTGTGTGTGCGCAAGCATGCATGTGTGGGTGGTAGTTTGGGGAGTAATTGTTGTAGCCAATTAGTTCATTTTATCATTCACTTAGCACTGTATTATCTATGGCTATGGTTATTTCATATGTAATCAATGTGTCCTATACGGATGTATTAGTATAGCTATAAGCAGGATAGGAATACAGAATTAAAAGACTGACAAGTATTCAGGAGTGCTGAGTGTGTATTAGGTATATAAGTAAAGCAAGGACATAATTCAAGGTCTACTGCAAGATTCCAGCTTAGCCACACTAGCCCTTAGGTTTAAGGAAGCTTGACATAAGTGGGTGACCTAAGAATAACCATATGCCAGGAAGGTTACAAGATTACTGGAATGAATGTGCCAATAGGTGATGTGCCAGAAAACTAGATGGCCATGTACCATTCTGGCCCACAAGACACCTGGTTGTTGCATCATGAGATATTCTACTTTGACCACAGGTTACCATGGACACATGTTTGCATAGATGCTAAGAGAACTAAGAGAATAACTTATGGAAAGCAGATCATCCCAACCTTTATGGGGTGAGGAAGTACAGATATGGAAAAGGAGGGTTAGAACCCTCATACATATGCATAAGGTGATGGGCATGGTCAGAACAACAGGATAAGAGAGGTTCCTGGTTGGGCTAAAGTGGGAAGACCCAAGGGAAGACCTCAGCAGGAACCACCCATTTGTAGATGACCACCTGTTGGGAGCTCCATCAGACTCTGTAAGATCTTTGGGATCTGAGTATGAATATGGTATTAGCCACTCCATGGACTTCCTTGGGGTTTATGCATTCATTGGTAATTGCAACTTTCACTATTTGCTTAATAAAACTTCTAGTGCAGATGAGACGCCGAACTTGTGAGTGTGTTTGCGCTCAGTGTCCTCATTCTTTGTGCATTCATAGAGCCTCCCGATCTCAGAAAATCAGGAAAGTGACTGTCAACTTGTTGAGCTTGAAACTTTAACACCAGGAGCCAAACTCCCTGAGGCCTCAACCGGAACCATTAATTCAAATAATGGCTACATTGTATGTGTTTGTGTGTGCATGGATGGGTGTGTATTTCCATGTGCCTGTGTGCATGCTTTTTGTGGGTGCAAGTGTTCATGTGTGTGTGTGTGTGTGTGTGTGTGTGTGCGCGCGCGCGCGGATGGCTGTGGCATGTCATTCACTTTTCCTTTATAACTGATCATTCTTCCAGCTAGAATCGTAGGACATTAATAAAGTTCCCAGACTTGAGGCCTCTCTGTGTGAATCCTGCTTGCCCCAGCCAGGCCCCTGCAATAAACCCCCAAGAGCTGAGTTTGTGTTCTTTGGGGGTTTTTTCGTGATGGTGAAATAAGAGTCCCTGGGACGATCATCACGATGCCGTGCCCGAAATCCACAAGCGACCGACTGCATCCCAAAGCGGGGCTTGGCACTGGCTTTGTCTGTACAGCACCTAGTGCATAGGTTCCTGCTGTCACTTGGTCACATGCATCCGATGAAGTGGGCTGTAGCCCACGAAAGCTTATGCTCAAATAAATGTTTGTCTCTAAGGTGCCACAAGTACTCCTGTTCTTTTTATAAATAAAGAATAATAATGCTCTCTGCCCACAAGGTGGCAGTGTATCTCCAGAGAGGGGGTGAACCGTCCTCATCCCAACAACAAAGCAGCTGGTCCTGCCTGTGCCCTGTCCCCAGGGAGAGAGAACAATTCCCAGGCCCAGCAAAGGCGAGAGAATGATATCCAGGTCTGCGATGCGGGGCTGACCCTCTCCTTTAGGGACTTCCCAGCTGAGGGACATTTTGACTGAAACCAAACCCTGAGCCCCCCAAATCCCATGGGCCTTTTGGTCAGTTCCAGCCCTTGGGGCTGATCCTCCAGGCACTGAGCTCCAAACCCCCCTCATGTCCCTGGGAGCAGCGTTGGGCAGAGCACAGGCCAGAGACCCTCACCCAGGGTTTCCTGCATCCAGCCCTGACCTTGTGTCTTTCAGAAAGCGACACCCAGTGACGGAGAATCCAGCCAGCCTAGGTAGGCTGAGGGGATGAGGCCAGGTACCTCCTCACGCCGACCGCTCACTCCTTGGGGGGTTGGAGTTAGCACGACGTACACGAGAGGGGAATCAGGGCCCGAACTGATGGAGTCGATGCCCGGATCTGAGCAAGGTAGGAACCTTCTCCCTGCTGCAGCCAACTGAGCAGCCTCACCTCTGAGCACCAGGAGAGGCAGCTCTGAAGGGCTTTATGTGGCTGATGCAGAGCATGCCAGGGGCATCAGGACAGCGCAGCCAAGCTGGGCACGCTGACACGCTCTGGGGAGCAGAGCCACCAGCTGCTCTGGGATGAGCCCGAGAGGCAGCACAGGAAAAGCACCACTGACGGGAGTCTGGGCGCATGGAGAGCTCAGCGCTTTGGGAGAGCACAGCCTGGAGGGGATTCAGGTAACACGTTGTCCCTGGGCAGGGTGTCAGCAGCAGGGACGTACCTATCACCTCTGTGCCTACACACGACCCTCTGCTGCCTGAGCTGAAAGGCCCAGCTCTCTCAGGCTGGGCTGTAACAGGCTCGTTAGCCTCTCTGTGTGGCCCCGGCACCACCGGAGGGACAGATCACCTCCCGGCACGAGGTGGGTTATGGTAATATCTATAGTCGCTCCCTTCAAGGTCCAGCTCAAACGAGCTCTGCCCAGCATCACTGGCCTTGCACTGAGCCAGTCAGCCCATGGGATGGAGCCAGGGGTGTGGGGCAGGTTAGCAAACCTCCCTGACCCTGGTAATTGCAAACCTGGGCTGGGAGTCGGGGGCGAGAAGGGCTCGGGCCAGGCAAGGCCCAGGTCTGGTGGGGCCATGGTGACACCCAGGTGCCAGCGGGTCCCCACAGGGGCTGGGACAACTCCAGGGTCATGTTCTGTGTTTGCCAGGTTCTAGGGCCTGGCGGGCAACTCCCCATCAGAGCCAGTGGTGACCCGTATGCCGCCCAGGCCCTAGGTCAGGATAGTTCAGCCTGTGACACCTCCGTCAGCTGCTCACTGTGGTTATTGCTCCTCAGACTGGGAGCTCCTCGGGGCAGGGACAATCTCTGACTAGGGGCTTGTACAGTGTCTGGCACAATAGGGCCCTGATCCTGGTCAGGGCCTTTGGATGCTACCACTACACTAGCGATCATAAATCCTTCTCAGCAGAAGGGAGTCAGTATTCACAGCTCCCGGCCCACCCTAAGCCACGTGGTCTGTCTCTGTTCACTGACTGGATGGAGGTAATTCTAGGAGTCAGGTCTTTGTGTGAACATCTGCCAGGGTGTCTGTGAAAGATCCTGGGGGAAAGTGGTGCCAGGATCTTCGTGGGGAGTGGAAACCAGCAGAGTCAGAAGCACACAGAGCACTGGGCTAAACATTTAGAGGAATGTTCCTCAGTCATGGTGAAAATCCTGGCCTGCTGAATCTATGGGAGTTTTGTCATCAACGTCAGTGAGGTGAGGAGTCTATTCTCCATGTTTGCAGCACTGGGCCAGTTCTGGCCCATGAGATTCAGCCTAAACTCCTCACAGATCTACTCCTGTGAGGTAGCCTGGCACGTTGGGTTTGGGTAGCAATGGGTGCCATCTCTGATTGTAATGACACGGGGATGATCCATGAAAGTGAAAGGTGGCAAGTTCAGCACTGATCAAAGGAAATGCTTTCTTGCTCAGTGTGTCATTAGACTGTGGAACTCACTTCCACATGATGTCATTGAGGCCAAGAATTTAGCAAGATTCATTTAGGGGTTGGACCTTTATCTGGATATCCAGAATAGCCATGTAGTATTGGAAGGGAGACAAAACCAGTGCACACAGCATCTCAGTGCTGGCTTTGGCTGGGTAGACATTGCTGACTGTGCCAAACTAACAACCATCCATTGGGACTGAGCTGGGACAATCAGAGCAAGGATGCAGGACCCAGGGAGCATATTCTGATCGCACTGCCTAAAATGCAAATCTGGATTCAGTCCACTGAAATGAGTGGAGTCACTCTAGATTCACACTGGGATAACTGGTATCAGAATGTGGCCCTGAGTCCATGGAGAAGAAAGGCAGAGTGTCTGAGCCACCCCAGCCCTGCAGCCGTGTAGGCATAAGAATGAATCACTGAGGGTTCCTATCTTGTAATCCGTGGTGCCCGCCAGTCACAGATCTCCAATCCCTTTCCAGACGTTAACTGAAGCTCCCTGTGCAGTGTCCCCATTCTAGAGATGGGAAGTTGAGGCCCAGAAAGGTTTCAGTGATTTGCTGAAGGTCTCAGACACTAAATCAGCCACTGAACCCAGGAGTTCTGCTGCCCTGTTCGCTTCTCTACCCACTGACCACAGTTCCTCCCCTGCAATGTAGTTAGACTCACTGCTGAGGCCTGGCATTATATTAAACCACCAGAAGCTGCACTGGAACCAATCCCGTGCTCTCAAAGACTGGAGGCAGGGAAAGGAAGAGTTAAGCCATTCGCTGATAGCTGGTGAGCTCATCGGGGCTGGAGTATGCTCGTTGGTTATTAAGCACTCAACACAGGCCTGTAGACAATGTTGGGGGTGGGGCACGGTTAGCCAGAGCTGGGAGATCATAACACCCACTTACTCCAAATTCCATCCATGTGTGGGGCAGAGGAGCCAGTCCTGAGCTGCTAGCCATGTAAGTAGGAATCTTTTACTATTGGGATTTAGGAGCACCATGAATAAGAGGAGGTTGCGAGTCAGGATGGAGGGGCAGTGTGAATAAGAAGGGGTTATGGGTGGTGATTGAGGAGCACCACGAATAGGAAGGGACTGTGGGTTGGGATTGCGGAGTTCTGTGTATGCGGGGGAGATGCTTGTTGGAACTGAGGATCACTGAACCTCAGACTCGGGGGCTGGGGAGTTTCTTGTCTCTGGAGAGGAGGAACCTGTATTTTGCAAAGTAAGCACTGAAAAGGGACATTCAAATGGTCTCAGATCTGATGCTCAATGGGCAGGTGACACTGGGTGAGTTGCTGGGACCCTCTAAACTATCTCTGATTCTAGAGGATGCTAAAAACCTGCAATCACAGGATCCAGTCCACAGGGCCAGACAGATCTGTCAGTTACACCAGCAGAGTAACTCTGCATGGCTCTCAACAGAGTGACTGGAATTTACATCAGTGTAATGGAGATCAGAATCTGGCCCCCCATCTTCCATTGAACAACGCCTGGGCATCTTAAAACCCTTCATACGGTACGTTTCCCCTATTTCTGCATCTGTAGCCAGAGTTTTGGAGTCTAAATAGCCTGTGTCTGGGGACATCTTCCCAAGCACACACCACATCAGAGACCTTGTTGCACACGGGGAGTAGCAGAGGGGCGGGGTGGTTGGTTTAATGTGCTGAACTACTTTCGAAGGGCTCCATTCTGCATGCCTTATGCAGGCTAAGCTCCCCCTGAAGTCTGACAGAGCTTTGCCTGGGCCGGACTGCAAAATCATGCCCTTAAAAGATCAACACAAAGTGATGCAAAGCTCGATAATCCTGGGATGCTCCGGGAGGCACTAATGGGAGGGCTGGCCATTGGATTGCCCGCTGAGCGTACAGGAGACAGTTAATGTAGCCGGTTCCCTTGTCTCTGAGAGTAACGTGCCCACGTGCCGGGACCATCTGTGGTGAGTTCGCTTTTTAAAACCTTCATTCCTTCAATAATTAGATGCACTCTGTGGCTCTTCACCCAGATGCTTTATTCCCAGTCAGTTTCAGCAGCAGTGCAGGTCAGTGACTGGTGGGCTTGCTCCTTTAAGTTCTGCTGCACTTGAAGGTAAAACAAACCTGTTGCTCCACGTGTGGCCACCTCACTGATGTACCTGCTCACTGGAGTGGATGAAGGTGAGGGTCCCAGCACCTTGTCTGTACATTTCATTTCGCCCAGCTTGGGATCGTGTCACCTCTGGCACAAAGAGAAGGGGACAAGCCAGTTTCTGTGTCATTCACAAGTGCAGGGGTCGGCAACCTTTCAGAAGTGGTGTGCCGAGTCTTCATGTATTCACTCTAATTTAAAGTTTCGTGTGCCAGTAATACATAATGACGTTTTTAGAAGTTCTCTTTCTATAAGTCTATAATATATAATTAAACTATTGTTGTATGTAAAGTAAATAAGGTTTTTAAAATGTTTAAGAAGCTTCATTTAAAATTAAATTAAAATGCAGAGCCCCCTGGACCGGTGGCCATGACCCGGGCAGCGTGAGTGCCACTGAAAATCAGCTGGCGTGCCGCCTTCGGTATGTGTGCCATAGGTTGCCTACCCCTGCACTAGCGCTTCGATTGTACGGTGAAGGGACTATAGAAAGCCCAAACACAGACAGAGTCACTATTACAGGGACTCTAAACTCCTAAAACCGGGGGGGGGGTTAATTATGGTAAATTCCTTGATGTCGCCAACAACCCAAAGAGATTCACAGATTCCAAGGCCAGAAGGGACCACTGTGATCATCTAGGCAGAGCTCCTTTATAGCCCTGGCAGAGAACTGCCCCCAAGAAATTCCTAGAGCAAAGCTTTTAGAAACACACCCAGTCCTGATTGGAAAATTGCCAGTGATGGAGGGTGCACCATGACCCTTGGTAAATTGTTCCAATGGTTAATTACTGTCACTGTTAAAAATATTATTTCCAGTCTCAATTTGTTTACCTTCAACTTCCAGCATTGGATCATGTCAGGCCTTTCTCACTAGACTGAAGAGCCCATTATTAAACATTTGCTCCCCATCAGGGGCGGCTCCAGGCCCCAGCACGCCAAGCGCGTGCTTGGGGCGGCATGCCGCGGGGGGCGCTCTGCCGGTCGCAGGGAGGGCGGCAGGCAGGGTGCCTTCGGTGGCATGCCTGCGGAGGGTCCGCTGGTCCCGCGGCTCCGGTGGACCTCCCACAGGCGTGCCTGCGGAGGGTCCGCTGGTCCCGCGGCTCCGGTGGACCTCCCGCAGGCGTGCCTGCGGGAGGTCCACCGGAGCTGCGGGACCGGCGACCGACAGAGCGCCCCCTGTGGCATGCCACCATGCTTGGGGCGGCGAAATATCTAGAGCTGCCCCTGCTCCCCATGCAGATACTTATAGACTAAGATCAAGTCACCTCTTAACCTTCTCTTTGTTAAGCTAAATAAGATTGAGCTCCTTAAGTCCAGGCAGGTTTTCTAATCCGCTAATCATTCTCGTGGCTCTTCTCTGACTCCCTCCAATTTATCAACATCCTTCTTGAATTGTGGGCACCAGAACCAGACACAGGATTCTAGCAGCATTCACAGCAGTACCAAATATAGAGGTAAAATAACCGCTCAACTCTTCCTGAGATTCTGCTGTTTATGCATCCCAGGATCGCATTAGCCCTTTTGGCCACAGCATCACACTAAGAGCTCATGTTCAGCTGAGTGTCCACCATGAACCCAAATCTTTTTCAGAGTCCCTGCTTCCAAGGATAGAGTACCTCATTCTGTAAGTACGGCTTTTCTTCCTTCCTAGATGAATACTTTAACATGTAACTGTATGAAAGTGCATTCTGCCTGGCTGCACCCAGTTTACCAAGCAATCCAGGTCTCTCTGTATCAGTGACCTGCCCTCTTTGTTATTTGCCACTCACCCAATTTTTGTGTCATCTGCAAACTTTATCGGTGATGATTTTATGATTTCTTCCAGGTCATTGATAAAAATGTCAATGTAAATGTATGGCCAAAAACTGATACTGGCTGGACCTGACTGGAAACACACCCACTCAGTGATGATTCCCCATTTACAGTTACATTTTGAGACCTATCAGTTAGCAAACTTTTAATCCGTTTAATGTGTGCCAGGTTATTTTTATATCATTCTAGTTTTTTTTTTAATCAAGATGTCGTGTGGTACCACATCAAATACCTTACAGACATCTCAGGCTATCATGTCAACACTATTTCCTTATCAACCAAACTTGTAATCTCATCAAAACCAGATACCAAGTTAGTTTGACAGGATCTATTTTCTATAAACCCATGTTGATTTGCATTAATTAACTTCCCCTCCTTTAATTCTTTATTTCTCAACTCCTGTCTCAGCAGCTTCATTATCTTGCCTGGGATCAATGTTAGGCTGAGAGATCTCTAAATACTGGGGTCATCCCACTAATCTTTTTAAAAATTGACACATTAGTTTTCTCCCAATTTTCTGCAGTTTCCCCAGGGCTCCAAGATCTATTAAAAAAAGAATGAGGAGTACTTGTGGCACCTCAGAGACTAACAAATTTATTTGGGCATAAGCTTTCGTGGGCTAAAACCCACTTCATCAGACGCATACAGTAGGAAGATATATATACACAGAGAACATGAAAATGGGAGTTGCCATACTAACTCTAACAAGACTAATCAATTCAAGTGGGCTATTATCAGCAGGAGAAAAAAAACTTTTGAAGTGATAATCAGGACGGCCCATTTCAAACAGTTGACAAGAAGGTGTGAGTAACAGTAGGGGGAAAAATTAGCATGGGGAAATAGTTTTTACTTTGTGTAATGACCCATCCTCTCCCAGTCTTTATTCAAGCCTAATTTAATGGTGTCCAGTGTGCAAATTAATTCCAGTTCTGCAGTTTCTCATTGGAGTCTGGTTTTGAAGTTTTTTTGTTGAAGAATTGTGACTTTTAGGTCTGTAATTGAGTGACCAGGGAGGCTGAAGTGTTCTCCGACTGGTTTTTGAATGTTATAATTCTTGACATCTGATTTGTGTCCATTTATTCTTTTGCGTAGAGACTGTCCGGTTTGGCCAATGTACAGGGCAGAGGGGCATTGGTGGCACATGATGGCATATATCACATTGGTCGATGTGAAGGTGAACGAGCCCCTGATGGGGCTATTGAAAACATGTTAAGGAACAATAGGAATCATGCCCAGCTGCAATGGCATTGTTTGTTAACTGTCACCATAACTTTTTATTGAAAACTTTTACACGCATGAAAAGGGCAGAGAATCCAGGGGATACAGTGAGGTGTGTCTCCATAGGCTGGAGAGCTGCCATTCCAGAGCAGTTTGATATCACACACCTTCTCTTTATGATCACACGCATGTCACACTGTATAGATTCCTCCTTTCCATCCACCAGAAAGACGCCTGTAAATGCAGATGGTTAATTGAGAGATTCCAAGATTCACAGATTCCAAGGCCAGAATGGACCATTAGACCATCTAATGTGACCTTCTGCATAACCCAGACCAGAGAATTTCATCCTGTTGCTCCTGTGTTCAGAGTAATAACTTGGGATCCGGTAGCTTTGAAATGAAGACTGGAGCAAAATACGTATTGTTGAAAAGGATTTTCCCACTTTTACCAGCTCTCCGTTTGTTTACTGGGGTTTTTTTTATTACTAAGAATCTCTAGATTTCCTGGCAGTCGGAAGCCAAATCTGATTTCCGTTTCTTAGCAACTGGTGGAAGGGAACAAAAAAAACCCTTAAAAACGTCTCTCAGGAAACGTAGACAAACCAGGACATGTTGGGAATTTCCTACACAAAATAATTGACCTTCCCAGAGTCCCACGCAGCACAGCAGTGAGAGGAGAATGATGCCGTGGGTATTTCTTCACAAACTGCTAAGGGCTCTTACCGGTGGCCAGGCACCTTGCTGGGGTGCTGGAGTCGGGGATGTGACATGTGTGACTCCTGGAGAGTGGTGTTAGGCTGGGGAAGACCTGGAAGAGGCCCTATCTCTAGGGGCAGGCGGAGTGGGCAATGGTTGGAAAAATGTTGCTCCTGCTGGGGACTTGGTGGTCTTTTCCAGTCTTGGGCATTGGCCTTTCTAAGGGCAGCAGTGGTGCAACTGTCCCCGTGTCAGCAACAGTGGGTATTGAACCTGGGTCCTCTAGATTGCAGTGCACATCCCTCTGCTACCTGAGCTAAAAGTCCTGGCTCTGTTAGCCAGGCTGTAGCAGGCTCATCACCTTTGGTGCAGGGCGACCAGGCCCAGGAGTCACGCTGTGGCACCAGGGGCTCGTTTGCAGAGCACTCAGGGGCAGAGCAGGGGCTGGCCAGAAGGGGGGAAAGCTGGTCGCCCTGCGCAGCGTGAGGTACTAGCACCAGCCATCCTGTCAGGGCATTGAGCCCTGCAGCGCTGAGATGGCAGCACCAGTCAGGCCTGTGCCATGCTCAGCGCAGCCAAGTACCAGGAAACTTCCTGCTTCACCCAACCCCTGAGCAGCTTCTCCTCGGGCTCTCCACAGCTCCCAGCCCTCCTGACCAACTCTGGCCCATCCTGAGTGGCTGTGGCACTGCCTGAGGCCCTAGCCAGCTTGGTCTCGGACGCACCACGCTGCCTTCCACCTGCTGTGCACTCAGCAAAGCGGTTCTGGCCCTGGGGATCCATTCCCAGCTCCAACACTGTCTCCCAGTGCGGCCGGGGCAAGTCACTCCCCCTCAGCTGGAGGATGGTCACGTCAGGAGGGAGGGGCCCCCTGAAGCCAGCCACCCACCCACCCAACTCAGCCCTCTTGAGGGGTTGTTATTTGGAAGGGACACAGTTCCAGCGGCCCTGATTGACTGCTATGGGAAGTCTGCTGAGAAGAGAGGGGCTGGATTTACAGCTGGAACACATTTTTTAATTGCTGAAAATACCATTTAATTGCCCCGGCACTATTCGCAAATATGACAAATCTGCCGAATATTTTCTGCAAAAACAACTGTTCAGGATGTCAGCACCATTTCCAACACCCTGAGGGGGGTCCACACGCCTCCACCCACCCTAGCCCTGTAGCTTGGGCCCATAAATGGGGTCTGGGAGACACCAATGAATTCCCTCCTTTGCCTGGAGTATAAAGGGAGCTGAACTGGGGTGGCCAGGGCCGGCGCAACCCATTAGACATTTGGGGGGCGGCGACCGCGGCGGCCGGATGTTTGGCCACCACGGTCATCGATGGTATTTTGGGGGCGGGACCTTCCACCGCCTCCGTCGTGGGCGCCGTTTTGGGGGTGGAACCTTCCGCCACCTCGGGCACCAAAAAGGCTGCTGGCACTCCTGGGGGTGGCCCCTGGTGCAAGCACATGCCCTAGCCACGGTGCTATAGAATCAGCATCTGCTTTGCCTGCCCCAGTGACTATTCAAATATTACAGACACAGCGGGACAGCTTCACCAGCAGAGAGACTCTTCCCAGACCATCCCATAGGCCAGTGACTCAGGCACTTCTTGTAACACAGAAGGAGTTCAGATTCCTCTTCCATGGCAGGCAGTGGAGGGACTGAACCCACTGCAGGGCAGCAGTCTAATTATTGGGCTGGCAGTTATACGGGTCAGAGATCCCAGGGTCAGCTGGTCTGACTGGCCAGAGGCCTGCCCCACAATCATTCCCAGAGCAGAGCTTTAAGGAAAACACCCAGTCTCGGTTTAAAAATTGCCAGTGATGGAGAATCCACCACAATCCTGGGTAAATTGTTCCAGTGGTTAATTACTCTCCCCGGTCAAAATGTAGGTCTTATTTCCAGTCCAAATTTGTCTATCTTCAACTTCCAGCCCTTGAATGGTGTCATGACTTTCTCTGCTAGCCCGAGAGCCCATCATCAAATATTTACTCCCCAGGCAGGTGCTTACAGAGGGTGATCAAGTCACCCCTTAACCTTCTGTTTGTTAAGCTAAACAGATTGAGTTCCCCGAGTCCATCACTGTAAGATGTTTGCTAATCCTGTAATCATCACCAACTCCTCCTCCATTCTGTGAATCTAACCCTTTATTTCCTTTGCTTTTACGTGAAAAAAGTGCCCAGAAATTTAAACGATGCTAAATTCTTGTTGATTCTCGATTCACTGAAATGTTTTATTTCCCTTTGGGTTGAACCAAATTTTGTTTTTTGAACTGCCAGGGACTGGTTAGTCACCCAGCTCTAGTGGGGATGAAGTACTGAGGGTGGGGGCTTGTGAGAATCCAGGACAGTCACTTATTTGCATCAGATCTGGGAGCCTCTTTCAGACTCCGAGGTAGAGATATGATCCATTTTGTGATTCTGCTTTTTTCTCTTTGTGTTTCCTCATCCTTTCTCCAGTCTATTTTGTCCACCTGTTACATCCTGTCTGGCATGTAGATGGGGAGCTTTCGGACCAGGGACTGTCTTCTTCATTCTTCGGCTGTACAGCCCCTAGCACAGTGGGGTCCTGACCCTTGATTGGGGATCCTAGCTATTGTTCCCAGCATTATTCCTCCACCTTTCCAAAGGGGTGCACTGGAAGGAAAGTGACCATGGCCAGAACAGGGAGGACGCTGTTCACAATAAACTGAACACATGAGCAGGGGGGAAATCTTAGGAGCCACTGGCATCGGGCACTGGCTCCTCCATTTGGCCCATCACACCAGAATACGCACAGGTTTTCTTAGCAGCTGTGCCAGCTTGTTAACCTCTCTAACTGCACTCCATTTACACAGCACCAGCTCCCTCATTGATTCCTCGTAACGGGAAATTTTCTGAGGTCCCAGCCTGCTTCTGATCTCACTGACAGCTGGCCGGAAGGACTTTCCAGGGCTCAGAATCCAGCCCTGGGCACTTACAAGGCTGTTTTCCATGTCTCCCAACCCAGCCAAATGCAGGAGATGCAATTTTATACAGCCCACCAGGTGAACAAAGAATGCGGATGAGGCTAATCATCCTGCGTATGTCAAATGAGGACTGAAGAGTTTTCAAAAGTTAACTGCTCCGAATCACAAATATGGCCCAGAGCAAATGACAACTGCAGCTGTACTAACAAATAAGGGCCCGCCCCTCAAAGCCTTATTGTGGTGCTCCACTTCACACATGCGACCGGCCCATTGAAAGCACTGGAGTAACTGACACGCCTGAGGCTAGCCATGGGCCTGAGTCTTTAGGATTGGGCCCAAAGCAGTTAAATGCCATTTCTTCCTTTGGATGCCTGCTGAGTCCTGAGTGCTGGGTTTGCCCCTTAAATGGATACCGACAAGAGACCCCTAAAGCAGAGCATTTCCCTGCACAAGTTATGTACTCTGTCTTCCCTCTGCTCTTGCAGGAGAATTACAAAGCCCTGAACCTTAGACGATAGGTGGCTGGCCACAGTCAGACACCTGGTATTGCTCTGTGTCACCCAGCCATTCCTGGGTCATCCAGCCCCCGGTGTGATGGCCGCGAGGCCTGCGCTCCAGGTGAAATTATTCCACATACACTGATGAATGAAATCGCCAGACGCCTCCGCGATCCGCCGCTCTCTGGACTGCAGGTCATGGCGGGTGGATCTGGCGGTGTCTGCTGCATACTAGCAGGCTGAAGTTTCTGAAGGGCAGACAGAGAGCCCTGAGGGGTTAATTTGCCTGCTTTTTGTGTTTCAGCAACAGCCAGCAACCAATCGGAGCCCAGTGGAAATAGCAGTTTATGGAAAGCCCACCACTTTCCCTCTTATCCTAATGGCTTCTGTGCATTACGCTGCTGGGCTTCCGAGAAAATAGATTTCCTTCTTGATTTGGTGAGAAAGTAACTGCAACACTGCGGCCCATGAGGAGGCAGCATCACTGACCCCAGTGAGAGCAATTCACGGTGTGGATTACTTAGTATCGGAGCCTTTCCACATCCGTGAGCAGATCCTGCAGCTAACAGCACTTCGGGGAGCACAAACCACTCACCAGCCCAGAAATGTCTCTCCCTCTCCTCGTGGCAAATCAAAGGCTGTGTATTAACACCTAGCCCTGATCTAGCACTTTTCTTCTAGTGAGCTCAAAGCCCTTTGTAAAGGTGGCCAATATTATTAGCCCCACTGTACAGATGGGGAAACTGAGGCATGGATAGGGTAAGCAACATGCCCACGGTCACCCAGCAGGCCCCAGGCAGAGCCAGAAATACAACCTATGTGTCCTGAGTCCCAGCCTACCATGCTAGCTGCTGGGCCACACACTGCCTCCCTAAACTAACGTGACATGTGGCCTCCAGGTGGCCTTGTCTAGCCTAGAGCATTTAGCCCGAGGAAGGCACTGCTGTTGGGAGAGTTGAACAGGGTGGGTCCCAGCAACAAACCAGGCTGGACTGGGGGAGCTGGCTGGGGAAAGCCTGTCCCTAGGCCCCAGTGCATTCTGGGTTAGAAGGCCTGTGGGGGCAAGCATGTCTGTGGAAGCCATGGCAGTTAGGAGGAGTCAGCATGGCCCACTGGGTAGGGCACTGGACTAGGCAGTTTGGCATGTGCACCAGATTCCCAACGCGCTCTCCGAGTTTCCAGGTGAGCTGGGCAAGCCATCACCCCACTCTGTGCCTTAGTTTCCCCATTAATTAAATGGGGACAATGACACTTTCCCTGGTGAAGCACTTTGGGGTCCCTGCAGGGCCGTCCGGGGTGGGGCAAATGGGGCAATTTGCCCCAGGCCCCGCAGGATCCCCCATGAGAGTTTTTCGGGGGCCCTAGAGCGGGGTCCTTCACTTGCTCCAGGGGCCCTGGAAAACTCTCGTGGGGCCCGGGCCCAGGCCCCTGGAGCATCTTCCACGGCAATTCGGCGGTGGGGGGTCCTTACCCTCCGGGACCCACCGCCGAAGTGCCCCGAAGACCCGCGGCAGCAGATCCCAGGGCAGAAGGACCCCCCCCCACCGCAGTGCCGGGTCTTCGGCAGCGGGGGGCCCCCGCCGCCGAAGACCCCAGATGCCCTGAATCCTATGGGCGACCCTGGGTCCCTGTGTCTCATGAGTGGGGTCTTCTCTCACTCTGGGATAAGTAGAGAGGGGCCCAGGTGGAAATGTGGAGTATGAGAAAGGAGACACAGGCCACCAGGCCTTCCCAAGCTCTGCTCCTCCCAGTCCTTTTCTGCATGCTCTGAGAGTGTGGCACACGCTGGCCCCAGGACCTGGTCAGCTCTGCGGGCTGCTCTATGGCCGAGCAGTGGCTGCTGGCTAGTGCTGTTAGCCTTGCCCTAGGGGTGACTGCAAATGGGCCCTATTTTCCAAAGTGCTCAGCGCCCAGCAGCTCCCACCGAGAGCACTGGGAGCTGCTGGGTGTTGAGCACCCTTGGAAAACTGGCCATTTCACCAAGGTGCCTCAATGGGAGCTGGGTTCTTGTTAGCCATGGAGCAGACTGTGCCAGCCCCATGCACAGGGGCACAGAGTAGAGGGTTCCTATGGGCCTGCTCAATGCCTGGGCAAAATTGGGCCCCCGATGGGCCCAGCTGGGGTATTTTAAACGGCAGTGTTCCCACAGGAGCAATACCCTCCTCTCTCAGCTGTAACCCCATGAGCCTCTCTCTGCTCTGGCTCCGGGGTGGCCTTTGGCCCCAGCTAATCAGTGACGCCTCCAAACAACATGACCTTGTGAATGAATTTCAGTCCCCGCAGTGCTAATCCCCTCTGTTTTCCTCTTCTGTTCCTCTCAGGCATTAACCCCCAGACCTGCAATGCCCAGCACAATGGAGACCCACCCCAAGAGCCTGGACGGGAGTGAAAAGTCCCCTGAATCCAAGGATTTGATCACTAGCAACACGGCCAGCACGCTGTGCATCAGCTCCAGGAGCGAGTCCGTCTGGACCAACACGCCCAGGAACAAGTGGGAGATCTACCACAAGCCCATCGTGGTGGTGTCTGTGGGAGGCGCCATCTTTCTCTTTGGAGTGGTGGTCACCAGCCTGTCCTGTTTCATAACGACCAATGTGGTTGTTTATAAAATGTGCGGCCCGGCTTTCCTGTCCCTGGGGCTGATGCTGCTGGTTTGCGGCTTCGTCTGGATCCCTGTCATCCGGAAGAAGCAGCGGCAGAGGCAGAAGTCACACTTCTTTCAGAACATCAAGTCATTCTTCTTTAACCGCTGAGGCCTGCTCAGGCTCAGCACTCACAGGTGGCCAGCAATGCCTCTTTCAGCCTGGCTGGATTTGCCATGAGATTACTAGGGCCTGATCCTGCTCTCAGACATGCCTAGTGGATCCCCAACTTTGACCTTCTCCTCTCCCCATAGGTGAAATTCACCCCCCTGCAGGTCCTCTGTGGGCAAGTAAATTTCACACCATGTGCTAGGAGGCAGAATACTGGCATTGGGACAAGCAGGTTAGGCCCAAGCCCTAGATTTTGCTCTTGACTGTATATTGAGCAAACCTGCAAACATTGACCGTGTCTTATAGAGGACAAAGCTTTGAACTGTATTCATCAACCCCCGGCACCTGTACTGCTGAACCCCTGTCTGGGACGGTCTAGGCGTACTTGGCCTGCCTCAGCCCAGGGGGTTGGACTTGATGACCTCTCAAGATCCCTTCCAGCCCTACATTTCTATGAATGGGATTTCACTAGAAAATGTAAACCTTTACTCAAGTGAATGACTCTTACTCACGGGAGCAGTCCCATGGATTTGAATGCCACTACTTGTGTGAGTAAGAGTCACAGGTCTGACAGGGTATAGCCTAAAAGGATTTCCGCTGTTCAGGATGTGCTGTGTTCATAGAGGAAAGAGGACTACTCTAGGAAGGGATTGGATTGTTTTCCATAGCCATATGGCTACTACCCCTCTCTTGCTAAGATGACCAAGCACAACACTACAGCTATAGATGATCCATAGCGCCAGGATAGCTCAATGGGATTTGGAGGAGACAGTGCAGTCAGAATGCTCTGCAAGGGCAAATGGAATCATTTCTTTCTAGCTAACTGTGCATTGGACCGCAGAGGATACATCCAGAACGATACACACGCAAGATCCACAGCTGAGAATGAAAGGACTTAGATGGGGATGTTTATGAAGTTCATCTCATAACTGTCACTATGAAACGAGTGCCCGTGTGCAATGCTGCTCCAAAGGGCATTCCAATATGTTGCTTACTCACAACTTTCTGGTGACGTGGGGTGATATTTATTTCTACCTAAACTGCCAGGCTGAAGAGCAACTGAGCATCAGAAGTAGCATTTCTCTGTTCAATTTTACAGATTATCTTTAAGAAATTTCATTCCTCAAGGTCTCTGGATGCAAGGCTGTGTTGCACCAACTGCATATTTATCTCGGTTTGGGGTGATTGTCTCTGTCATGATGGATTCCAGCACAGCAGAAATCTCAAACATTCCACCTGGGTGGCACAAGAGCAAATGTAAATGAGATGCCTTGTTTAACTCAAGTCCATTGAACTCCTATTGTTAATAATGATGTACCCTGAGAAATTTACCTACAAAGGCGGGAATCATTCCCAAATATTTTTGGTTAATATTGTAGTTGCCTTTTTTCAGTGGGCCCCAGTTAATTTTAAAAAAACATGTAAATACAGCATCCCAACTGCAAATCCAACTGTGCAATTGGCATTTGGTTTGGATAAAATTTTTACAAATAGTTGCCTAGTTCGTAGTTAGGAACCTACATAAATTGCCTGATTTTCAAAAATAACAGGAGTCCTTGTGGCACCTTAGAGCAGAGGTCAGCACGTGAGCCACTCTGCCCACCGCCACTCTGGGGTTCCCGCTGCTGGCCCCTTGCCAGCCGGGGTACTGCCAGCCGGGGTCCCACTCAGTGTCCGCTGCTGGCCTGGGGGAAGGAACCCCAGGCTGGCAGCGGGCTGTGAGCCCAGCTGACAGGAGCTGGCCAGCAAAACCCCAGAGCGGCAGCGGGCGGAGCTGCTCAGCCCGTTGCCGCTCTGGGATTTCCACCACCGGATTTCCACCTGCCAGCCAGGCTCCCACCGCCGGTCCCACTCAGCGCCCGCTGCTGGCCTGGGGTTCCTTCCCCAAGGCTGGCAGTGGCCTGAGACCCCAGCTGGCAGGAGCCGGCGGCTGAAACCCCAGAGAGACAGCAGGCTGAGCTGCTCAGCCCACCGCCACTCTGGGGTTCCCGCTGCTGGCCCCTTGCCAGCCGAGGTCCCACACAGCACCCGCTGCTGGCCTGGGGGAAGGAACCCAGGCTGGCAGTGGGCTGAGAAACCAGCTGGCAGGAGCTGGCGGCTGAAACCCCAGAGGGGGGCTGGCGGAGACGCTCAGCCCACCCCTGAAACCCTGCTGATAATAGCTTCTCTTAATTAATTAGCCTCTTCCAGTTGGTATGGGTACTTCCACCTTTTCATGTTCTCTGTATGTATAAATATCTTCTTACTGTATGTTCCATTGTATGCGTCCGATGAAGTGGGCTGTAGCCCACGAAAGCTTATGCTCAAATAAATTTGTTAGTCTCTAAGGTGCCACAAGGACTCCTGTTCTTTTTGCTGATACAGACTAACACGGCTGCTACTCTGAAACCTGATTTTCAAAGCAGCTGAGCTGCCGTTGACTCCACTGAAGTCAATGGGAGCTGAGAAGACTCAGCGACCACAATCGGATTGTGTCTCTGGTTAGCCTCATTCTTAGCACTGAGTAAGCCAATACTTGCATGTAGACCCCTCCTTTTCCCATGTAAGGACATGGCCATGCACCGACGCCTCTAGCTTTGGTGAGGTTGCATTGTAACAGCCCCGGATGGGTTCTGACGTAAATCAACACTCATCAGAGACCAAATGGAAAAGGCACAGTCTGGCTCTTCTTTGCAACCAGAATCCTCCTCTCTGAGCCAAATGCAGCCATTCAGCCTGGGTGGCAAGTTGAATTCCTTAGGAGAAAGAGGAAGGAAAGTCTGTGTGGTGTTGGTTGTGTTTTGCAGAACCCCTCTAATCTTCACAAAGCGTAACAATTTTGTTTCAAACGTCAGAAGTGATCAGACTACTGCCGCTCCTGGTGATCCGAACATTCTCTTCAGACCTTAAAATCTGAGGTGCAGACCCTTAGCTGCTGCATGTTGTCATAATGCCATTGAGGATCCTGTGACTAGGGTGCTGCCTAGGGCTTTGCAGGCTGAGATCCGATTCTCTTCTCAGCTACAAACTTCCTTGTGCAACCTTAGGCAAGATACTCAGCCTCGCGGTGCCTCAGTTCCCCTCCTGCCCTACCTCACAAGGGGATTGGGTGGATAAATACTGTGAAGATTGTGACACGCTTTTGAGATCTGCAGGTGAAAAGTGCCATATAAGAGCCAGGTATTATTACAAGGCGATGGAGTGATGAGAACTGACACACTAGTCCCTGCGGACAGCCTGCATTTCCCTGGCCCAGCCGCAGAGCAGGACTGCTGCTTGAGAAGCTGGAGAAGAGACTGGAGTGTCAATTAGAAGATCACATTGGGTTGGGAGCAGTCTTGTCACAAGGCATGACATTCTGAACTCACAAACACAGCTTCCCATTTTGTCTGGGCAGGGGACTGAGATCAGACCATACTGAGTGTTTCTTGCACTAACTGCATTTGTAGCTCTACTTTCTTTCCTGGTCATGACAGTTTTCTAATTACCCTGTGGAACATACAAGTCCATCGGGCTTGTTACTAAACTGAGCTGAGAGGAGAGTCTCTTTCAGAGCACTCTACCTACCACAATGCCGATAGAGCTAAGCCAACCAGGCCTGCTTCCAAAGCAATTCAACCAAAAAATAAATCCAGATGCCACAGCACAAAAGTTCCTCCCGTGGACACCAGCACCCGGTGCATGGGTCTAGCCCTTAGCTGCAAAGGGAAGGATCCAGCTGCATTAACATTAATGTACTGAAATTCACCCTCTTGCAGCAAGTGCAGTGCTGGGCCTGGGCAGTGGATCTTAGGGTTAATAGATCCCGGAGAATGGAGAATGCTGCTTTGGTTTGAGCCCTGGGGTTTCATGTTAATAGAGAATGTGGGTGGCAGGTGTGGACAGGGGGCCCAACATTCAAGATTCAAGATAAAAAAGTATACGGCCCTGGCTCTGGCGTTCAATATTCCATGAGCAGATCCCGAAGGAATCCGAGCCATTTCTTGGCTGGCATGGAAATGGTTAACTCCCACCCACGTGCCCTGCCCCTCCCACTTAAATTTCAGCTCTACGCCAAAGGAGAGCCTCTGACAGGTTAACATCCCTTATACTCCAAGGTGCCTGGGACTCAGTACCTACAAGCAAACCTGCGGCTTTGCGCTTCTCTCCAGATTCTCAGAGCCGAATGCTCCACTTGACATTCATAGGTGGAGCTGTGCCCATTTACACCAGGGGAGGATCCAGCCCGCGGACTCTGGCTCTGTCAGGGAGTCTCCTTGAGGATAGTTTTGCCTGAAACAAATGCAGCTCAGCCAGCCGCCCCTTGAAGGTGCAGATGAGGTGAGGAACCCAAGAGGGTTGAGATGCTCCCCAGGCTCGGAGCACTGCCTGCTAAAAGACGGTAGTGCCATGCACACCAGACACCCAACACCATCCTTGGCACAGGCAGAGGGCTCAGCCAGAAGCTGATTTACTGACATCCGACCTGTATTCTGAAGTGGTTGGATTGTCCATAGAGGAGTCCCCACCCTTCCCCCGGGGATGTGACAAGCTGAGGGTGGCTTCCTCTTAAATCTCTCTCATGCCTTGATTTTACTCCTGTGCCTGCTAATGCCTTGTGGGGAGGATGGACGTGGCTCTGGCCAAACAGTGCCTGATTTCTGAATGCAATTAATAAACTACTGGATCAAACTCTCCTCATTGTTTGCGTGTAACTGTGGTGATGGAAAGACACCCAGGGGTCGCCGCTCCCAGCCCAGTCTGAGGAGAGGGCATTCGAGTCCCATGCTGCTGCCGGGGTCCCAAGCAGTCCTGCCTTCAAAAATCCAAGCCAGACTGCCCATGTGAGCAAGGGCTACTCACGTGAGTAAGAACTACTCCCGGGACCTCTCAGGGCCGCTGTGAAACTTGAGCAATGCCTGGGTCGTGTGCTGACCCCTCTACCCAGGTGAATTTTCCAGTTGCACCACTGATTTATATAAAAGCGTTATCGTATGCTCTGTATTATTCCCCTCCCATTGCCTATGCATCCTAACATCATTTGCTTTTCTTCACTGCAGCTTCACACTGAGCAGGTGTCTTTATTGACGGATCTACAAAGGGCATACGCAGTTCAATTAAAAGTCTGTGCTCAATGTGCAGCTTTGGTCAAAGGAGACGTTAGGATGCATAGGGAATAGGATGGAGAACAACACAGAGCAGAGTAATGCCTCTGTATAATCAATAGTGCCCCCTTCTCTGTGTACTGTGTGCAGCACTGGACACCCCATCTCCTGAAGGATATTGCAGAACTGGAGGGGGCTGAGAATGCTCGAGAGCCTAGATAAACTCTTCTGTGAAGAGCGATTGGGAAGGCTGGGAGTGTTAGCCTAAAGAGGAGACAGGTAAGAGGGGATATGATAGAACTACATATCCCTAGTTCTACAATAACTAGTGGTCGAAAGTAGCTCAGGAACATCTTTTCTCCCTGTCGTCACACAAGAAAGAGGGAGTGGCACCGCAATTAAAAGGGGCCAAACCTGAAAGTGAGGAAAGGAAACGTGTGACTGGACTGTGGCACTCACGGTCACGGAAAGTTGTAGTGGTGAAGGATTTAGCAAGACTGAAGAAAGAGCTCATCAGACTCTAGGATAAAGGTATGGGAGTCCTTTCCAGAACAGTTTGGATGCAGCATAAGCGGGCTTTTAAGAAGGTATCAGGTTACACACCCAATCTGATTATCTCCAACTCTTGCTAAAACAAGGTTAGATGCTACTTGCCTCCTCCCCTTGTTCTATAAAAAGAGAAGGAAATTCATTACAAACCTCATCACCGCTGCGCATCAGCAGTTCAAATGTGCACGTGAGAGGTCCTGGCCCAGCCAGACCTGCTGAGCACGACTCGCCCCCAGTTTAAAGCTTAGCCTGTCTGTTAATGCAAATCTTCCGGGGAAGGCTCAAGTTCTCTTTTTTAGCACAAGTAGAAAAGTCAAGGCACGGTCAGGCAGCATTTACACATGTGGGTTATGGCCACAGGGTTGAACCCATTGTCACCCAGTGTCTGCAGAGGCAAGCCCAAAAGCAGGTGCCATGGCTGTTTGTGTTTGTGTGTCCTCTCTTATGAATCGGGTTTCATTTCACCACAGAGAGGGCCAAAGTCACACCTAGTGTAACTTCACCGAATTTGACACCCTTGCTGTCCACTTCTACAGGGATCCATGTTATTGTATATTGACCACATCCCCTGGGGGTGCTGGAGCGTGCAAACACAATGATTGTGCAGCAGACAAAGCGGGAAGAGGGGAAGAAACAAGTGTGGCCTGAGACGCGCCTGTCGTCACAGGGAATTCATCCGTGGCACATACCCACCTCAGTCTAACAGGCAATCCCTGCTTAGGAGCCCACAGAAGGAGGAGGCAGCCCTAGAGTGCCAGCCAAGGAGGGATGTCCTTTCCAAGCCTGGATCCAAAGATCAGTGTCACTCCTGTGTATGAGAGCTGGAATCACTAATCCAGTGTCTACTTCCATGTTAACAGCAAGGTGCTGCTGGAATCCAAGTATTTTCCAATTATTTTTCATAGATTCTAAGGCCAGAAGGACCATTATGATTATCTAGGCTGACCTGCTGCACAACACAGGCCACAGAACTTCCCAAGAATAATTCCCAGAGCAGATTTTTAGAAAAACGTCCAATCTTGATTTAAAGATTGCCCATGATGGAGAATCCTCTGCAACTCTTAGTAAATTGCTCCAACGGTTAATTATTCTCACTGTAAAAAATGTATGTGAATCCTTGATGTTGGCATGGATTGGCTGGCTCCCCAAGAACAGAAATTGCAAACACTCCTCACTCACTCACACAAATTAGAAACCCTTCCATGTATTTAACCTACATCCCAGCAGCCCTCAGGGCTTGTCTAGACTTAAAATGCTGCAGGAGCACATCTGTAGCGCTTCAGTGAAGATGTTACCTACGCCAACAGGGGAGGGCTTCTCCAGTTGGCATAGCTAATCCACCTCCCTGAGAGAAGGTAGATAGGTCGATGGAAGAATTCTCCCGTCAACATAGTGCTGTTTACACAAGAAGTTAGGTCACTTTAAGTGGGTTGCTCGGGGGTGTGGATTTTTCACATCCCAGAGTGACAGTTATACCGACCCACTTTCCTAGCGCAGCCCAGGCCTCAGGTTTACTGCAGAGTCAATGTAACCACCTCTGGAAAAGCTAGTTCCTCTGCAAGATGTAAAGTCCCTTCCAAAATGTGTATTGTCAGTCATCACAATAACTCGGGATATGCTGATTGATATCCCTATCAATATCCAATCTGTATTTCAGTCCTAAGCTATGCTTACATTAGACTTCTCCCAGCATGTCGGGCAGGGATAGGAAAAAGTGTGATCCCTAACTAGCACCTAGTGTAGAGACAGCCCTACCAGCAAGGCTGCACTTTCACTGGTATAGCTTGTTTCATTCATGGGGGGCAGTTTCGATCCAGCTCAGCTTTTCTGGTATAGCTGCAGCGACACTAGAAGCACTTTGCTAGTGTAGCACCTTGGTATTCCTATGCCAGGAAAGCACTTCCAGTGTAGACATGGCCCCAACATTAATAGCAACAGACTCTGCAGCCCAAGTAGACACAGAACAGAAAATGACACCACTGTGAGAGCTGCAACAAGAGGACGTGAGATCCCAGTGGCACTACAGCCCTCACAGAGCTGCCGGGTGCTATCTCTTAAGAGTGGCGGGCCTGCAGGCTCAGGGAAATCCCCCTCTGTCGGAAGCCAGGCGTGGCAGCAATGCAGGTTGTCTTGATTTTTCTGGTGGATCTCACCGACTCTGTGGGAATATCATGTTTCAGCAGAAGCCAGCACAGAAGGGGAAATTGCTTACTTAAAAATGCCCTGGCTGAGGACATTTAAAGCAATTCTATGGATATGATCTTCTGTAAGCCATATGCAGCCGGAGAATCATCTAGGATGGGAGCAGTCTGGTATCCTGGGTGAAGTTGGCATGTGGGGGGAACTGCCACAGGGTCTGAGGTTCAGCATGCCTAAAAAGCTAAAAGTCCAGATGCTTCTCAGATGCTTATCTGTTTCCCAACCTCTTTTGTCTGGAGGCTGGGCAGGTAATGTCACAGGAACAGGCTGTCTCCTGAGATTTCCAGTGTAGCCTGGTTTTCGTCTGGTCTAAAATACCAGCCCTTTGCATCCTGAATGAAACTAGGAAGTGCCCTTCTCAGCTTGTAAATAGGCAAGCTGGGTCTTTCAAGGGGCACGCTAGTCTCCAGCCAGATTCCAAAGGTGAGTCTGAAGTAGTTCCACTTGTTGGCTTCCTTCCTAAGCCCCCTGCCACTGGCTGTGGTTTCTACAGTCACATTTTTTGTACTTAGAAGGAAAATGTCCTGTCCCCTGTTACTGAGTGAAAGAGCCACACAAAGAAGGGGAACCAAGGCACAGGCCAGCCCTTTGTTCTGTTTGTCCAGCGTCCAGCACAATGGAGGCCTGGGTCATGATTAAGACTCCGGGTTATTCTGCAATACAAATAAATCAATGAGGCCCAGATCTTGCCAATGCTTCCACACCAGTGACATTACTCACATTGGCCCCACTGAGCTCAGCAGATAACTCGGGAGAAGCAGTGAAAGGGACCAGACACGAAACGCCAACAAATTCACAGTGTAAACGCCTTGAAAACCAGAGACAGATGCTTTTTTCTTTAATGTCTCCATTCTAGTGATCTGTTTCTTTTCACAATCACAGGTTAAATATTTTCAGAGTGCTTTGCAAATGGATGGTGTCTGTTCCTTTAAGTTTAAAGAGACAAGGTGGGTGAGAGAATGTCTTTTATTGGACCAACTTCTGTTGGGGAGAGAGACAAGAAACTGATCCAGCAAAAGATATTCCCTCCCTCACCTTGTCTCTCTAATATCCTGGGACCAACATGGCTACAACAATGCAGCAAACAACTGTCATGTTTAACACATTTGGGAGCTCCTTCTGTGTGCCTTTTAGACAGCTGGTAGACTAGCAATTGGTTTTTAGAAGCAGTGAGCACCCACAAATCCCAGTGAAGTCAAAGGGAGCAGTGGGTGCTCAGACCACCTTTGGAAAGGGAAAATTAAGCCCTGCTATTGACTCCGGTAGGGATTGGATCAAGGCTTAGCCCTGATGAGAGATACCATCCCTGGATAAGATTTGCAATTGGAATCTATGACAGTGTAACTAATTAGTGATAACAGAGCAATTAGCAATTGCCCCTGGGGTTACATACAATGCAAGATTGAGGCACCAAATAAGTGCTTCTCTTCAGAACCCACAGTAAACCAGAATGCTCTGTGCTGGAAAACCTGTGAGCACGTGTTCTGTGTTTGCTTGGATTATATCTTCCCTGCAACCTTGGAGATTACTGGTTCTTGCTATGTCTAACCAGTCAAAGTAACATGGTCCTGATTTAAAAAAAAAAAAAGACAGTTTGTGGATTTTTGTCAGCTTTATAAATCAGTGCTGGAGTATTCTGCAGTAATGCCTCAAAATAGGACAGTTTTCAAGGGTGCAGTGTTGGGGGCTCTTACTGGGAAATGATGCAATGTTTTATAGAAGATGAATGTGACCAAATTGAGCTGAACACTCCTCAAATCACTGGGTTTATCGGTATCTTCTTCACTCATTAGTGGCTGACCAGCTCTGTTACAAGCAACCTTAGACAACCAAAAATTTGTTTCCTTACACTGAATATACACTGTTAGTTACTGTCTGTATATGGCATCAAATGAATCTGAATAAGATATCCATGAGCCTCACCCCAAATCTCAGTACCTACATACAGTTCCTAGTAATAGCTCTCATTGTCTCCTGCATATTCACGCGCGCGCACACATACACAGTTCTGGCAGGCTGGAAAGCTGTGGCCTTATCTACAATCTGTACTGTCCACACCATAGCAACATGATGCAAACCCCTAGAGTAAATTCACCACCTAAAAACTAACTTGCATTGATACAGCTCACCCTGGTTTGACAATCTAAGGCTGTGGCTACACTTAGCACTTCAAAGCGCACTTTGAAGCGCTAAGTGTAGTCAAAGCACCAGCGCTGGGAGAGCGCTCTCCCAGCGCTGTCCGTACTCCACCTCCCTGTGGGGAATAACGGACAGCGCTGGGGCTTTGACCACACTGGCGCTTTGCAGTGCCGCAATTTGCAGCGCTGGAGAGGGTGTGTTTTCACACCCTGCTGCAGCGCTGCAAATTTGTAAGTGTAGCCAAGCCCTAAGGGTTTGTCTATGCATGACATTAACCATGGGTCAAGCTAAACGGGAACAAGGTGCTCCTATTCCAGAATAATAGCATCCACACATGTTGCTATTCAGGAATAGCTGTTCCTGAATAACTCCATGAGTAGATAAGCCCAAGAAGAGTCAAAATTCTGCTGAGAGGTTACAGTGGGTTTGGGCAGGTAAGGGTTGCAGATGCTAGTACTAAGACATGCAACTTGGCATCACCCCTCTGAAGCGACACATTCACAGGGAGATTGTAGCCCTTGAAATTACATTGCTTTCTGCAGCACTGCAACTACACCACTGTAGTGTAAACACTTAGTACAGTCACTGAAAGAGGTTTTCCATCACTGTAGTAAATCCACCTCCTTGAGAGGCAGTAGCCAGGTGGAGAAAAGAATTCTTCCATTGACCTAGCAGCGTCTGTACCCAGGCTCAAGTTGGCTAAATTGCATCTCTCAGGGGGTATGGATTTTCCTCCACTTTTCAAAGCTATGTACAAAGGCACAGGCTTATGATCTTCATTTTACTGAAGGGGAAACTGAGGCACAGCACTGCTTGGCATTATGCAGGGTAGCAGCAGCATTAGGGCTCCTCACAGGAACAACACAAGGGTGACAAATCCCCTCCACCCACCACTGCTCCTGCTCAATCACTAGCTATGGCAGCTGCCAGTTCTACCCATTCTCGCTGCTAACCTTCCCTGCCCCCGAGCTGTGTAAAGCCCTGGCAACCCTGCAGAACAGCCCTTAAAGAGGAATGAGAGCCACCCCTCAATCTCACACCAGCCCCCAAGCCATTAAAACAGGTGGGCGTGGTCTAGGCTTTATAAAGACCAGGTGGGCGCGAACGGCTATGGAGTGGGCGTGGTTTGCGCTATATGTACAGGAGGCGGGGTCAACAGCTACTCTAGCCAGCCCTAGCAAAGTGCGCGGCGCTGCAGGTGTGGCCGCTATGGCCTACGGCTGTGGGCGCTGCGCGGTTTTCCTGCTTGGGGCGCTGGCCCTGGACGCGGCCGGGCTGGCGTTGGTGCTGGTGGGGTCGGTGGCGCAGCCGGCCCGGGCTGGGCGGCCGTACGGGGACTGCCTGGTGCTGTCCGGCGCGCTGCTGCTCTTCCTCTCGCTGCTCTGCTGGCTGCTGTGGTACGCGGGGAACCTGCGCGGGGTGCCGGCCTCCGAGCTGCCCCCCGGGGCCCGCAGCCCCGCGCCCGCGCCGCGCTCCAGCCTGCTCCGCCTGGCCAGTAAACTCTCGGAGCGCCTGTCCCAGCACCGCCCGCCGCTGCCCGGCCCTTCCCCGCCGGCCCCCGGGCCGCTGGAGCTTCGCCACCTGTGCGCCATGGAGAGCCCGGGGGCGCACGGGGACCGGCTGGTGTGAGAGTCCGCCCGCGGCGCCCGCAGAGGCAGGTAACCGCTAGTGCCCTCCGCTTGGCGCGCCCAGGGCAGGGCGAGCTCCCGGGTGAGGGACCGGGGCGCGGAGCTGGTGTCCGGTGCAGGAGCCCCGGGACGCAGGACTAGGTCCGCTGGCTCTGCACGGGGTGCAGCCTCTCTCCAGCGCAGGAGCGGTGCACAGGGCAGGGCGAGCCTGGAGCGCAGGCCTGGGGCCCCGGCTGGAGCCGCCAGGGGGCTCTATGGGGTGATGGCCGATGGCGGCTGGCTGCACAAACCACAGGGGCAGGACTCCAACCCAGGTGTCCTCCGAGCCCCTGCTCAGGCCGCTGGATGGACCCTGCTGCCCCTGAGGGTGAGCTTGCTGCGGAGAGAGCCGCAAAGGAGCCCCTAAGGTAATGTCTGTTTAACCCTTTGGTGAGCAGAAACTCTCTTGCACCTTATGCACCCACTGCCCAGTCCTTTGGCCAGCAGCTGGGAAAAGCTGCTTTTCTAAAGCCACCAATTCCTTGGCTGACTTGAACCAAACCAGCTGCTCCCCTCTGTGACATGTCCAGTAGCTGTACCCACAGCTGCATGTCTAGCATAGATGCCTCATTACTTTCTTCTGTGTCCAATCAATAGATGGCCCCTGGGTGACCAGATTGGATTGTGGCCTATGTAAACGGATATTGTTCAATTACTGCAGCAAGGGGATGGCTGTTTTAAGTAGCAAGCATTAGAGAGCATTTACTGAAGAGAGACAAGTACATCTGTACTGCAGGTCCAGTGCTTATGCCCATTTATTGCCAGTGCTTTCTAGCCACTGCTGTGGATGCTCTGGTGTGAGTCTCACTGTAAAATACGATTTACATTGATGCAGTGGGTTTGGCACCAGCAGAGCTTATGTGGGTTTGAAACAATCTGGAAAATGTTACAGCTCTGAATGAACTGGAGTATTTAATATGGTGGTGTATAAGCCTGTGGTGAGCTAGCCAGCTGCTCTTGCACACTGACCCAACTTGCCTTGAGTTGTACCTTAAGGGAAAACCCCGTGTTGTAACAAATTAGCTCTGTTGCTTTAGGTTGAAGGGATCTGTCACTGTTTTCCAGATCAGTCTTCAGTGAATTTCTTGGAGCGCAGCTAAACAGAGCTTCAGAAATAGCTCTTCCACTTTAAATTCACCCCCTACCTTATTCCCAAATAACTTGGGTGTGTAGCCAAGCCTGTAATGTTGTTCAAATCTCATGGGATTTCAGCCTAGAGAGGAAGGTGACTGCTTTGTAAAATCCTTGACAGTCAGCCTGGGGTGTAATGGGGACTTCTCTCACCTGCCTTCCAGCTGAGTGTTAATGCCTTTGGCTGGCATATGAATGGTGCTGATCTCTCACACAGCTGCTGGACTTCCCCTACCACCTTCCCTTCCCCCAAGGATTTGTATTGGCAGGGTGCAGGGGAATGGAAGAAAGCTCAATGGTGTTATAAAGCTGACACCAATTTGCAAAGTATTCTAAGTAGACTAGATCACAAGTTTTGAGATTGCTGCCTCCTCATCTACATAGGTTTTTGAAGCAACTGTCATGTTAATCAACTCCAGTTCTTTAAGGAACCCTTTCCTAGTTCCTCTTCCCTGATACACAAGACAGAAGTGGATTTAAAGCTTAATGTGTAAGCTCTTTTCCAGTTTGTGTCTTTAGAGGTAGATCTCATGAGCCATGCTATTCTGTTAGTTTTTCACTAGCCTGTTGGATGCTGTTGCCCACAAAGGGAGAATATAATCACTAATATAACACCAGCATCTCTTCCCTACTTGTTTGCCACCTTTAGAAATATTAAGAATGTCACTTTCTGGTCAAAGCTGTCCTTTTCCTGAAGGACCTATGGGGGTCAGAGCATGTGCTTTGTGCACACTCAGTTTAACGCTAGGTGTAGGCTGAATTTAACAGACTGTTAGTCACTGGAGTAAAATACACTTCCACAAGTTCTAAATAGTTTAACTAAACTTTTGTCCCTTGTTCAACATTCTAATGATTCTTGTGATGTCATAATCTTACTAATTCTCCAGTCAGTGGAATCTTCCAGGGCTGACCAGACTGAAATTTCTAGTGTTTTGAAAGCAGTTGTATGGGTCTATTATAGTGGAATAACCATCTCCCTCTAAGGGCTGGTCTAAGCTGGAAATTTACGCTGGCATAGCTACATCTCCTAGGTATGAAAAATCTACATGCCTGAGGGACATAGCTCTGCTGACCTAACACCAATCTCCATGGTGCTGGGTCACTCTAAAAATGTTTCTGTCCACTTAAGCCTAGTCTATACTAGAAAATTAGATCAGTTTAACTGTCAGCCAAGGGTGTAAAAATCCACACCCCTGAGCAGTTAAGGCAGCCAAAGTCCCAGTGTAGACAGCAGTAGGTTGACAGCTCTTCTGGTGACCTAGCACCTACCTCCTCTGGGGAGAGGTGGATCACTTATGCTGATGAGAGAATCCCTCTAGTCGATGTAGGTAGTGTCCACACTGGAGTGCTACTGCTGTAGTGGCTTAAGTATATACCTAGCTTAACGCTAATATTCATTCTTGCAATGAAACCCTCTGCATAGCAAGAATGCATTGTGGAGCTGGCCATACTCATGTACTGTTATACAGCTTTAAACTGGCCTCAACCAGGCACTCACCAGAGCTGGGACCCTGCAGCACTAGTGATTGGCCCAACTTAGTCTCTGCTCATCCTGCACTGTAGCATGTCCTTGGCATTCTGGCTAGATGTCAGACATGGAAAGTAGGAGTAGAGAGAATGGCTTCACACGCATCCAGCTTCTCCCTGCCTCAGCTGATGGCCAGTGATCTAGTCTCTAATATAGAAAATCTAAGAATTGCTAAAACACCACTTCTCACTGGTAAGGTCTGTGCAGATGCTATTTCTGATAATGATGGCTTCTTCTATATGTCCTGATGCCTTCAAACATTGAAGGAAGTAATACTTCAGTAGAGTCCTCTGAGTTACTAATGTGAACTCTGGGAGTGGATGAATGGAAACCAATAAAGTTGTACCTTTGCTTTTTAGAATACCTGGAAATATTGTCCTTGTGCATACTCACCACTTGGAATCCTGAGCTGGAAGAATCCTGAGCTGGAGTCGTCAAGCTGCATCCGGTGGAGGGCGCTCATTTTGCTAAGACTGTTCTGCCAAAGTGTTATACTTCGCAGGCTTTTAAAATGCAAGTCTGCCCAAATGTGATCGCTGACCTAGGACATGTGCTCTCACAATGGGGATCTCTCTTGAGACTGGTCAATGACTTCAGTATTGCATCTTCATTAAGAATTTTCACAAGCTGAGCCTTAAGTAAAGTGTATTTATATTTTGTATGCCATTATTTTTTATATTGCCCCAGTATGTATGGCACCCTCTGTGTACAACATTTGCCTCCTGTATGATGCATGAGACCCATGTTGAGACTTGCTCCTTTGAAGTAATATTCACCAATTCTTTTTATGCTGTCTTCCTAATGTTTACAGGTATTGGAGTTTAATTTTATGCGCAGCTCTTCCCATAAGAGAATGGGGGAACTTGAGGTTTTTAAATATATTAAAATTATATTTATTGAGAACATGATGGATAGTTTGAAATGTTCCAAAGAGCATTGTGTGAACTGGGGTCATGCAAAATGTTTTTCTAGATTTCATCCCTCGTGGATGGGAATGAGGGATGGGTTTTATGGAAAACAGTGTGTGGTAATATAATTACTGTCATAATGTATATAGGCTGAATTAACAGTGCGTGGAGAGAAACCTGCATTCAGGCAGTTAACTTCTGAGTGCATGACTCTGCCACCTTACCACTCCCTTAATGGAGATGGTTTTTAAATGTAGTTTTAAAACAGATTTTCCAAGGCTTAGAACTGTCAAAGGAGGGTAGATTTTTTTTTTTTCAGTGGATTAGCAAAGGCACCTCTCTGCCAAGTTTTAAGTTCCCTGCTCACCATCAAGGGAGTGGTAGTGTCTCAACAAAACAACTCCAAGAATCTCTTGAACACAAGTCAAACAATGGATTCTCTTCTCCTCCTCCCCTTCTCCCCCGCTTCTTTAAAATGGCTGACCTATGGCTGAAATGTCAAACACTCTGCCAAACTCCAGCTATTCAGGCTGGAGTTCTCCACAGCAGCCCCTTCGCCAAAGTTGTTAGCAGATGACTAGGCTCTTGCAGTGGAACGTACTAGGTAACCTGAGCCTGGGACAGGGCTGCCTGCTCCTCTAAGGAACAGGTACCCTGGTGAGGCTTGGGTGTCTATAGTGACCTCTCCAAACCTGTGCACTTCAGAGTAGCTGAGTAAAGACACATTAAGTGAAATAACAGAAAAGCAAATCAGAGGGAACTTTTTGTACCACCTGATCAGTGCTGGGGCTCCCCGTCCTCTGCTGGCTCTGGCAAGGGGCACTAGAAGTAATGCTGATGGGCTAGAAGGCAAAGGTGCAAAAACTCCCACTCTTTCTTTACTCTAGCTGTGGGGAGGAGAGGCAGGACAGGGCACAGCAGTATCAATTCACAGGCCTGAGAACAATTCCTAGAGCAGATTCTTTAGGAAAACCTCCAGTCTTGATTGAAAAATTGTCAGTGATGGAGAATCCACCAATGGTTAATTACTTACTGATAAAATGTACATCTTATTTCCATTCTGAATTTGTCCAGCTTGTTTCAGAACAGGGGATTGTTAGACCTTTCTCTGCTGGAGTGAAGAGTCCATTACTTCTTCTTTGCTCCTCATGTGGGTACTTATAAGCTAATCAAGCATTCTTCCTCAATGCCCAACCACACCACGAGTAAACTGGGGCTGCCTGTATCCTACCAGTGATCTTGGCTCCTTGCTGGCTGCCTCTGCTGTTCTGAGTCCAGTCCAAGCTCCTGAGACGTGGTTGCAGAGCCTAGCTCTCTCTGAGATCTTTCATGCTCCACCCCTGAGAATGGCAACTGCTGGCAGAGCACAGCTTACCCCTTAGAACAGCTGGGTGGAGGAGTCACTGGTGGGAAACTGCTTCCACCTTAGATTCAGGTCATGAGACTTGCCAGCAGCAGGCATAGGGCAGGGCCTGGCCTTCTGGTCAGGGCTGTGCCCTGGGCCTATGGGGAGCTGGATTCAATTTCTGCTGTTCCACTGACCTCCTGTGGGACCCTGGGCAGGGGCCTGGATTTCCAAAAGATTTAGGAGCTGGCAGATGCCTAGTTAGATTTTCAAATAAAGCCTTGGCTCCTTAATACACACACCTGCAGTCTTTGCTTCCCTTAGGTGTAAAGCGGGAGATTCTCCTGCACCTATTACAGGTGCTTTAGAAAAGCCCAGTATCTACAGCTTTAGGCATGTAAATACCTTTAAAAATCTGCCTCTTAGTCCTTCTGGAGCCTTCATGCTCAATGTGTGCAATAGAGGGGTTGTAAGGGTAAGAGTGTGGCATTCAGGGGCTACCCCCACGTTCCTAGATCAGTCTCTTCATCCAGGCTTTCCTTAGGGCCTAGGCAAGGCCCCTGGCTCCATTTGGGCTCTGAGTGGGAGGCTAGGCAGGAGGAGAGCTTGATGAACTGTGTCCCCTACGTATGGAGGAGTGTTGGCTACAAGGCTCCTGGGATCTAATGCAGCAAGGGATGAGGGTGAGGAGAGGGTGAAAGATCAGGAGCAATTTAATATTGAGTCATATTATTTCTCCTCTTAACCCCTTCCCTGCTGCCCCCCCAAAAAAAAGCTAAACATAGACAATGTCCAGACTGGGCACCAAGCAAAAGCATCAAGCCTGGCCCAGGCTGAGATGGCCTGGTAGGATGTAGTGAAAACTCACTGTCCAGGCAGTATCCTGTGTAACCTTTGATTTAAATATTTTCAGTTAATATTTTGAGTGGAAGTAATACCAATAACCAAATCAACTTCTTTAGGTTCTGACCTTTGGGGCAGTTACAGATAATTTACTGTAGGGGAGAACAAAGAGAGAGACACTGTGTGATGGAATCAAAGACTTTATTTCAAATAGAATAGTTGATTAAAGCAAATGGGAATTACAATACAACCATATGCTGCAATTCTACTCACATTCCAAGTTGAAGTAGTTCATGCAGGGGTGATTAGTCCCTGGATAAAAAGAACGGGTATGTAACCCTTTGTAATCCTTTCGCTAATGGTATGGTGATGGGGAAGGAGTGCACTAATCTAAGATTAGCATACTACCCTTTCTAGGATTGCTACTCTCCCAGACCAGTCCCATTTCAGCTGAGGCTCTAATTAAAACCAGTTAGAACCAAACACATTTACAATATGACCTGGGGTTCTGTCTAACTTGCCTCAAAGCTGTCTCGCTTGACTTCACCCACAATTTACCAGGCCTTGCTATTATCAAGCCTAAATGTAGGTCCTGAGACCTGGTCTCTACTTACTTTTCAGCACATTTCTATTTAACATAGACAAACATCAGTCCTTTTCGGCTACTTATCCCTGCTATGCAGGAAGTATGGTGTAGAGTCAAGGCTTTAGAAATACTCCCCATGTGTTTGGGCTGTGGGATGATGCTGGTGTTGGCTTGATACAGAAGGACTCCAACATATGCACCCACCTGTGTTTTGGTTTTTATTTTGTTTTCATGGCAGCCCTAGAGGGGGAACTTTTCAGCCAACATCCCCCAAAGCCCTGACCCTGGGATTGCAGGGGGAGGGGGAGAAATGCCATGAGCTCCCTGCTTTACGTGTGACCAGCCCTGGGTAAGTCTGTGTGCCTGAATCTGTTTCAGTAAAAGACAAAAGTCCCAGTGACATGGATGGAGGAAGAGATGGACCCAAATGAAGGTCCTGCTAATAACGTCCTCCAGAATTGATTTTAGTGCTAAACTTTTCACAGCATAAACCATCTCTCTAGGCAGACTAGGCACCTGTAGGTCCCATCTTGTGCTGTGTGCTAGACATCTGAAGGAAAGAACAGCCTCAAACTGGCTTTGCAGCCTCTTACCCTGCTAGGCGAGAATGTGCTGTTACTTTGTTTCCTGTGCAGGATGATGCTGGTCCGCTGAGCACAAAGTGATGCTGTCACTTCCATTTCCTGCTGTGAGCTCTGAAAGCCAGAGTGCACCCTAGAAGGAATAATACATGAGCACTGGGTAATCTAAAATCTCATCAGTTACACTTGAAAGCAGCTCTTCCCTCTGATAGGAAAATCAGTATTTACTGCTGCCATTAGAACATCCGAGGCAATGCAGCTTGCCTCAATTAATAACTGTTATGGCAATATCATTCCATATGCCAAGCAATCATCTGCTCAGCAATTCCGGACAGCAGCTGTGATTCAAAGGAACCCTGGTGCATTTAGATCTTTTAGCTACTGTCGGCTATTGGCAAAAGCCAGTGGGAGGGGAAGGATGCACACAGTGGTTTTATGTGTGTGATGGGTGTAGGAGATTGTCTCTCAAGACTTACAGCTAGGCAGATAAGGGAAAGTCATAAAAAATTGAAAATATTTAGCGTGTGTATATTCTGAGCAGTGCTGATAGTGACTCCTGTAGTTAAAAGAACGAGGAGTACTTGTGGCACCTTAGAGACTAACACATTTATTTGAGCATAAGCTTTCATGGGCTAAAACCCACTTCATCAGATGCATGCAGTGGAAAATACAGACTAACAAGGCTACCACTTTGAATCCTGTAGTTAAGTTACCCATCACTGTCCATTATAAGTCTCTGTTTTCAATTGATTATAACTTTGCCAAATTCAAACCATTTGGGCTGAAATTTCCCATGCCGGATGCCCACCTCAGTTGGACCCTGTCTGAGAATGAGGCTGGAGAAAATGTGATGTTGTGCCAGTGTTCAAAATAATTAAATTTCTTGCCATTGTTTCTAGTGCCCCCATGCTTTGGAGCAGGGACTGTCTCTGTCTCTCTCGGGGTGTGTGTGTGTGTGTGTGTGTGTGTGTGTGTGTGTGTGTGTGTGTGTGTGTGTGTGTGTGTGTACACACATACGTACACACACACGCATACAAGTGACTTTTGTGTCAAGGATTTGCCTTTTGCCATCCCTAGGATAACTTGGCCCAAATTTGGCCAAATTATAAACCTTTGAAAAAATCTCAGCTCACACATGCTTCATAGTGATTTGTTAGAGTTTGCACTGAGGTTCCATCTGCACTGAGCATGTGCCACCCCCTCAGCTCCTGTGTATGGACTGGACTATGCATGTGCCATCCCTATAATGCAACTGAGCATGCTCCATCCCAGGGCTGAGCTGTGCTCTCTTTGCAATTGCTACAGAGCTGAGAGCAGGGTTTTCTATGCCCCCTTTGCTGGCACCCAGGCATTGTGAAAGCCGAAAGCCACTGGACTCAGATGCAGAGGGGGAGGAATAGGGAGGCAGAGAAGAGACACAGGCAGGGGCGGCTCTAGGATTTCCGCCGCCCCAAGCACGGCAGCACGCCACGGGGGGCACTCTAGTGGTCGCCGGTCCCGCGGCTCCGGTGGACCTCCCGCAGACGCGCCTGTGGAGGGTCCGCTGGCCCCGTGGCTCTGGTGGACCTCCCGCAGGCATGCCTGCGGATGCTCCACTGAAGCCGCGGGACCAGCGGCCCCTCCACAGGCGCGTCTGCGGGAGGTCTGTCGGAGCCGCCTGCCGCCCTCCCACTGGGACTCCGCCCCAAGCGCGTGCTTGGCGCGCTGGGGTCTGGAGCCGGCCCTGGACACAGGGCAGGGGCTGAGGAACTAGGGGGAGTTAGACACAAGAGCTGGGAGGGGGAACAGAGCAGGAGCAGATGGCAGCAGAGGTGCAGGAGGCATGGAACATGGGAAGGAGTTGGGGCAAAGGAGGAGGGCAGAGCCAGAAGCAAGGGAGGCAGTGGTAGGACAAGCAGGAGTTGAGATGATCCCATCAGAGGCAGACAGGGATAGGAGCAGGGGGGGGACATTAAGAGCAGAATGGGAGGGGGCAGAAGAGGCTATAAACAGTAGAGCAGCATTCCTTTGCTGTCCAGAAAACAGCTGTGAAAAAACCTACTGGCAAAGTATGTGTCCCCATCACCCTCTAGTGATAGGTTCACATAAAAGGTAACAACCTTCTACTGCTACCAGTTACTCTGTTAGCTCAAGTGTTAGAGGACCATGGATCTGAAGATCCCAATTCTGCTGATGACCCAGGTGGAGACTCAATGTGGTTTTACAGGATGGAATTTTTGGGAGGTTTTTTCAATTTTTAAGTTTAAAAGTAAGAAATAGTTATAAAACAAAGTTACAAGAACATTATGAAGGTTGAAAAATCAAGACTTCAGAAGTTAGGAAAAGCCAGAGTTAAGGTTGCCCATGTAACCTTAATTCAGGCCCCTTATGCATATGTATGATGCAGCTGGAGCCATGTTCCAGTCACCTCCATGTTCCAGTCCCTTCAGTTCCATGATGCAGCCACCTCCATGTTCCAGTCCCTTCAGCTGCCTCTATGGTAAAGTCGTGACATCAAGCTTACCACAAAGCTGCGGATCTATAGACTAGAGCCACGCTTATAACACCTCTATTGTACGCAGTGAAACGTGGATTGAGGAAGACTGAAGAGCCGCAGATTGAGGTTTTCAATTCTTGTCATCTTCACCATGTGCTCCATATTAAGTGGTAGGACAAGATCAACTGTGAGGATTTTTGTCGCTGAACCCTGCAACTGCCCTCCTCAGCACTGGCTTGGGTTCAGCAGCTTTCTTGGCACGAACGTATGATTAGGATGGAAGGCCAATGAATTACAAAGCATGTTTCTCAAGGAACGCAGCCACACGGCCACCAATCACGTGGTCACCCAAAGCTAGGGTGGTGCAGTAAGGCCATTAGTGATTCTCACAGACACATCCAGCCAGACCATCTTTAGGACCTAGCCGGAGCTCCATCGAGGTGACACTTGATCTTCAAGGAGGCTACGTCCCTTTGGGCTTTGCTTTGGTGATGTGACGACAATACAGTTTTTAATTACATAATCACCATGCCCCCCTCCCCAGCAGACCTTTCCTCATTCAGTGCACAGGGAGGACAGTGCTCCCTGAATAAGCAGCGACTGAATATTTTATTTTCTCCTTGTCAGTCATTATTCACTGCACACCATCCAAACCCTGCTCTGAACACAGGGCTAGTCATTTCCTCCTGGGCTTTTCTCTGGCACTAATCACCATAGTACTGCATGCATCAAAACATTGCTGAATTTAGCCCCCCAGGGAGATGAGGGGGTGGTATCATCCCCATTTTACAGATGCAGCACTGGGGCACAGGGAAATTCATGTAGGGAACATACGCTAATTTGAGGGGCCCAATGTGAGATGCCTAGGGCCTGGTTTTTCAGAGCACTTAGCATTTGGTAGCACTATGTGTGTTCAAAGCTCTGCTCCCACTGACTGCAGTTGCACCGTGAGAGCTCATCATTTCTGCAAGTTGGACCCCACGTGCCTCAAGTTGGGCACCCAGAAAATGAGGATCACCCAACTGGTGTGAAAAATTTGGTTTCAGTGAGTTGTCCAGTGCAACAGAGGAACTCTGTGGCAGAGGCAGGGATAAAATCCCCTCCCCCAGGGCAACATTCAATTGCCTTAACCATGAGACCATCTTTTTCTTCCTGCAATCCCCTGCCTCATTTACTGCACACCTCCCAACTTCTCCAACAAATGCAGCCGGGGACCTGCAGACAACAGCCTCCTTGGCCGCCCATCCCCAGAGCACCGCCCATTCTGTGCACTGAGTGAGGCAGGGATCTGATGGAAAAATAGCATGTGACCACGTAATTCAAGACTGTATCCCAGTAGTTTGCAACATGTTTTCATTTGCGGACCCCTACAAAATTTCAAATGGAGGTGCAGATCCCTTTAGAAATCTTAGATATGGGGGTCCTCAGGGCACAGGTTGAAAACTATTGTTCTATGCTAACAACAACCTTCTGTGGACCCCTTAAACATAGTTTGCAGACCCCCAGAGGTCCGCAGATCACAGGTTGAAAACCACGGCTGTATCCTAATGAACCACACAAGGGAGGGCAAACTAACGTTGGATGGGCAACCCGAATACTGGCATTTCCTACATTTTGAGTGATTGACTGTAAAACCTTAATAACATTCCTTTAACACATAACATCCAAAAAAACCCGTACATCTACAATCAGCCTTGCCAGTCTGTTCTGTAGATGTACCTGCCCAGACACAAAATCTCCTCCTACCTCGATGACAGGGAAAGCATTTGTACTTGCCTTGCCCAATTGCGAAGGCAAGGAGAATTTAACATGGCTGATTACATTACATGCACGGGGGGAGCTGGCTGGCTAGCTATCCAGCGGGATCCAACGGTTGTGACTTATGATGCACTACTCTAACTGCCATCAGTGTGAATAAAAATGGTAGCCTGCTTCCATGTGTATTGCAATTTAGTTTTATAACATGCATCCTAACATTCCATGGCCCATCTGGATACAGAGCCCACCATATCTCCTAACCCCACACACATCCTGGCTACCAGAACTCATGGCCATTGGTTCCAGAGCCCCAGCTTGCCGAGTGATGATCTCAAAGAGACACATCACTCTGCTGCTGGTCATAATGAGACTCATCTATACAGGCCGTCAGCTTCTGTCACAAACTGCTGAGCCCTTAAGTGCTGCTTCTGTGTTTTATCAGCAGAGGGCAGTGATGTGGTTACGCTCCAGCCAGCACATTGTGGGTTAGCATGTGCTGAGCTGGGGCAATTGCAATCTGTGGGTTGTGCAGACCCCTTAGGATTTTGTCGAGGAGATGCAGGAGACAGGGGGGAGGGATAGCAAGCTCAGTGGTTTGAGCATTGACCTGTTCAACCCAGGGTTATGAGTTCAATCCTTGAGGGGGCCATTTAGGGAACCGGGATAAAAATCTGTCTGGGGATTGGTCCTGCTTTGAGCAGGAGGTTAGACTAGATGACCTCCTGAGGTCCCTTCTAACCCTGATATTCTATGATTCCTACCCTTGCCTTCATTAGACTCACCCCTTCACCATAGCACTCCCCACAGACCCAGTGCAGATGAGAATCCATCCCTGGGCTCAACAGTAGTCAGCCACAGCTAAGCACAGAAGAGGGAGAAGTGGCTGGCCTCTTGAGCTGTTCTCACAAGAGAGGGGGGGGCATTATAATCTCCTCTAGGTAGGTTCTTCTCCTGTGCCCATCACCATGGCATCTGAGCACCTTCCAGAGATTCCTTAAGCAATACAACCAGCATCTGTTGCATGGTTCCTTTCTCTGGTTCATCTCCCCAGGGTGGGAAGTCATGATGGAGGAGAGGTATTTTTAAAATGCTAGGAGCTTTTATTAGCTCGGGCAGTTTGAAGAAGAGTGCTTTGCGCTGGGAGCAGTGCAGGGTGAGACAGTTCTTAGCCCCTGCAGCGGTGAGTCCCACAGGTTCAATCCAACCTCTGAGAATGCTCTGTCCCCTGCACCAAGCCTCTGCCCCTTCAAGATGAACAATTCCTTGTGCTGGAGGAGTGGACATGACAACTGCAGTCCTGATCCCTGTTTACAGGGAGATCTGTTAGATATCGTGGGCCAAGCTTGTTAGGGGCCGTGAAGATAAGCACCAAGATCTTGGATTTGACCCGGTATTTTATGGGAAGTCAGTTTCGGGAGCAGAGGGCATGTACAGAGCTGATGCTGCAGAGCTGGGTGCTCCTGCATCCCAGTGACCAGACACTGCAGAGGTGTAAATAGCTAGGGCGACATGGAGGGCAATGCAGATGGGCTAAAGGGCTGGATTCCAGTGCTTCCAGCTGAACCCGACAGCAACCATTACAAAGTGGAAAAGCACTGCTCCCCCCTAAGAGTCCCAGGTGTCCCCTGTCTTGGAGTCTGGCGCCACAGTGGCTGAACCCTCTCACCCCAAGGAGCCAATAAATTCCCCATTAGACATTTCAACTGGGATTTTCAAAGGAGCCTTTGGGAATTTAGGTACCTAAATTCTACTGAATAGGATTCGGGGCGCCTCCCTCCTGCAGCCTCCTTTAAAAATCCCAGCATTCATTGCTGATAGACACACTGAAGCCATCCACCCAGTGCACCTACTCCGAGTGACTGGCTGGCTCTGAACTAGAGATAAATGCGTAATAACAGTGCTCAGCTCTTACATAGATAGCACTCAGACTGAAAGCACTTTACAAAGGAGGGCTGTATTATTATTCCCATTTTACAGATGGGGAAACTAAGGCACAGGGTGGCCAACTGACTGTGCAAGGTCACCCAGCAGGCCAGTGGCTGAGCCAGGAATAGACCCTAGCTCGCCTGCACCCTAGGCCCGTGGCCGTGGATGCTCCACTAGGCAACCCCACCTCTAGTAAATACTAATCCTAGCAAATTCTCCTTTGCCTCCCTACCTGAGCTGCAATATAACATTCTTCCTTTCTGAGGACTGGGTGGGAGGCTGATTTTTTTTTTTCAAATTAAACTCTATGTTTCAAACAATCACTCTGAATTCTCTCTCCATACTGTGCTCTCTGGAGAGACACGGGAAAGAAAAGCCACTCTGGGGGTTCTGTCTTAACTACATGAAAGTCTGCAGTTAAATAAATATTTACGAGCTCATCCTAGCCAAAGATATTGCCATGTAGCTTTCATTTGCCTGATCACATTCTTGCTCTGCCAGACTAATATGTAACCCAGGGAAGGAACATTCACTGTTTCCTTTGAAAAACTGGTTCCCTCTTGCCACATTTTTCTGCAAACCTGTTCTGGGCCAGCTCGGAGAGAGAGTGTTTTCCACTACCATCTCCTTTCCAGGAGTGTCAGAGACAGAGAGATGCAGGCAGAGTGCTTCCCTCTATTTAATTTATTTATTTTTAATATTCTTGTTTTGTTCCATAACAAAGTGCAGCTGGTTGCACAGTTTCAATCCTTAAGTGGCGTTGAGTGAAGATCTGGAACCCTCAGGATTCATTTCTAAGCACGTAAGCAATTTTATTCAGACCTTCGTATTTCTTTTATCGCTACCGCTGTCAACACATTGCTCCCCTTTTCTTTGCTTCTCAAATGCTCCTGAATGAAAGCTCTCCCTCCCATAGTAAATCAAAGGCGGAAACCTCCTCCATGCATTATTATATGCTGGATTCCCGAAATCCAATGCCAGGGTTGGCTCCTTGAAACACTTGGTTCACTAAAAGCAACTGATGGAACATTCTGCTTCTGATGCAACTGTAACACTCGGATTGCTATTGTTTCTGTTGGATCCTGAAGTTGTGTCTGTGGCAGTAATTATGATACAAAGGAGCCCTTTGCCAATCTGCTGGGCACAAAGTCCTTGCCAATTTCATCCCCACCCTCTGCCACAAATATCTGTCCTGGCCCCCTAATTCTGGGTCCATCTAAGCAGCCACAGTTTGGACAGCCATGGAGTTTGCATCCTCTGCCGTGCAACGCATAGCTGGTTGTATCCAGAAAGGGCCAGACCATGTAAGATTTTGAAATCTTTGACTCTCCAGAGTCAAAGGGCCTGATTCTGAGCTCACACACGCTGAGTTTACACCTGTCTAACCACACTGGCTGGCCATGTGGACAGGTTCTGAGATGCCTTGTGGGAGGGGATGCTGAGTTCCAGAAGCCTCTTTTCTTCCAGGAACTGTCAAAACCTGTCCCCTACCCGGGCAGCATTGTACTGACAGGGATGCGACTTGGAGGGTGTTTGTCTTAGAAAGGGAAAGAGGACAGATGAGTTAAGCCCTTATCCCTTCCTTCTCTGTGCTTGTGGACTAGCTCGTACCCAAGAAGATGAGTCATCCCGGCTTCCTTGTCGGTGGCTGTAAGGACAAAAGAAGGCCTGGGCTTGTGGAGAACACTGAGCGCCTTCTTTGACTGATTTTGAGAAGAGACTACTGGCCCTTCGGCTGAGCCATTGCCTTGTCTACAAGCACCCCAGGAAGCCTGTCCCCGTGATCAAGGACAGGAGCAGCATTGCTGGGGCATTGTCTTCCCATGGCCTTTGTGAAACGAGACCGAGGGCAATGGATCGTGCTGAGGAGTGAACGGTGTCAAGGAATGTGCCTGCCACAAAAGACGTCTCCATGGCTCCCTTTCTGCTCTACAACAAAAGCTGTTTGACTTGGGCTGAGCATGCTCGACCGTTGGCCTCGGCCACTGCTGCCCTCGGCAAGGGAGAGGCGTCTACCACTCTATGCGTAGCTGCAGCTGATGACTCGGCGTTCTTAAGAAAGCTTCAGCTGAGCAGCCTGTACCATCCTGGGGGACAAAGTCCCCCGCCATGAGGATAACTGGCTCTTTGCCAGGGATGCCACAGGTGTTTCTCCGTTTGAGAGCTGATCCAGGAATCCCTTGCTTTTATGGGGCTCTACAAACAGAGCCAGGTTTCCTGGCTTCTTGCTGTTGGCTGGATCCTCCCATTGTGCTCCGACTGCAGAGGCACAACGCCCCATCTCCCCCTCTGCGGGGAACCACCTTCCCAGGGATCCCAGATACATCCTTGAATTCAGGGAAGTTCTGGTCTGGATCTAAGCTTTGTGACTCCAGCCCATCTCAGCCACGGGCTGAATCAAGACCAAGGCTCCGGGGAGCCTGCTCCATACTCTGAAACTACTAAAATCTGGACTACAGCTGAACTCCATGGTTCAGTCCCATCATAACTCCAGTCTCCAGGGTTTCTTCCATCCCTGCCCATCCTAAATCCTGTGTGCTGTGTCGGCCATTATGATTTTGGAAAACATGATTCATCTGAGCATGTGTGTATGGGAGTAACTCATGGATTGAGGTTCCAGGCAATAAATGGCCACATGATGCTGATATCCAATATAGTCCCGGGTAACACGGGCATGTGAAAAGGACAGACACATACTTGCGTCTTCTGGTTCTTGTTTGATCTGGACATGCAGACTCTTGATCTCAAGGCTTCTTCAGCTTGTCTATTGGATTAGGATGAAGGCATCCCTGAAATTCAGGAAACAAACTGAAAGGAGTTGCAATGGCCAGATGAAACAAGAACTAGAGACAAATATGGAAGTGGTGGGGGCACAAGAGAAAAAAATGCTCCTTCCCTGCTAAAAGGACCTTCCAGATTCATTGGGAATTAATGAGGGAGGGCTGCACCACAGTTACAATTAAATCATTTAATGGTTTGCTCCATAGCAAAATGCAGCTGCTTACACAACTGGAATTCCTTAACTGGTGGGTGAGAGTGAAGGTCTGGAAACCTCCATTTCCCTTCGCCTTTCCAGTTGCTAAATCAATGTAAACCATTTAATGAATAAGAAGGTGAAACGTGTTCAGAACAATACTCTTGAAGACACTGACACATTCCTAATTAGTTTGGGAATCTTCAAATAAAACTACAAATTGGCCACCGGAGTCATACTTAGAAACCATATTTAATAATTAAATGTATTTTATTATTATTTATTATTCTCTGTGGGAGCAAAGGAAGTCATATGGTGGTAAGGGCCTGACTCGGGCAACTTCATGCACAAACAAGGCTATGCAGCTTAAAAGGTACCTAAAGTCAGCGTCAACTGACCTGCCGGAACTGTGCCCTCTCCAAACAATAAACAGACTGAAAACTTTCAAGCAGGTCGCATCCTGGACATCTTTAGAAGGGCCTGATTCCCCCCACACCCCACAACATTTAGCACAAAGGGTCAATGGTCTAAAGTTTGAAGGGTGCTGAGTGCCCAGTTATGACTGAAGGCTGCATTGTGGTTTGTTTTGCTGAGCGCCTGAAAGTGCAAATTATGCTAAATGTTCTCCATATGTCGTACATATCAGTGTTTCCACAAAATGCCGAAAAGAAAGTGGGTGGGATCATTCATTCCCTTCAACCCAGCTGCTTGTAAATACTGCAGGAAGAGTTTTGTTGTGGCTGGGGAACAGCTGTTCTCTGTACTCATGCATGAAGGGAAAATGTGCGTCCATTCCTCAATGGGCAAGGAGAGCAAACAACAGATGGCACAGAGAAGGCCGAAGTGTTTAACGCCTTTTTTGCTTCAGTCTTTACTAAAAAAGTTATTTGTGACCAGATACTTAACACAATCAGTATTAATAATAAGGGGGAAGGAACGCCTGCCAAAATAGGGAAATAACACCTTAAAGAATATTTAAATAGGGTAGATATATCTGAGTCAGCAGGGCCTGATGAAGTTAACCCTAGAGTTCTTAAGGAACTAGCCAAAGCAATCTCTGAACCATTAGCAACTATCTTTGAGAACTCCTGGAGTGAGTGAGGTGAGGTGAGATTATAGTGGATCACAAGCTGAATATGAGGTAACAATGGGATGCAGTTGTGAAAAAGGTAAATATTTCGGTGTGCATTAACAGGAGTGTAATTGTTCTGCTCTATTCAGCACCAGTCAGGGCTCATCTGGAGAACTGTGTCCAGTTTGGGGCACCATCCTTTCAGAAAGATGTGGACAAATTGCAGAGTCCAGAGGAGAGAGAAGTTTAGAAAACCTGACCTATGAGAAAAGGTTGCAAGAATTGGACATGTTTGGACTAGAGGAGAGAAGACTGAGGGGGACCCGATAACAGTCTTCAGATATGTAGAAGGTTGTCAAACAGAGGAGGGTGATCAATTGTTCCATGTCCTCTGAGGGTAGGGCAAGAAGGAATCAGCTTAATTTGCAACAAGTGAGATATTTCGGTTGGATATCAAAGAAAAACTTCCTAACTCTAAGAATAGTTCAGCTCTGGAACAGGTGACCTAGGGAGGTTGTGAAATCCCCATCACTAGAGGTTTTTAAAATCAGGTTAGACAAGTACCTGTCTGGGACAGCCTACGTTGACTTGGCCCTGCCTTACTGCAGGAGGCCGGACTAAGTGACATTTCAAGATCCCATCCAGCCCTACATTTCTATGATTCGGTGAACAATAGAATCTGTTATTTATTTATTGTTCATCATATTTATTCTTTATTCACCTACTTTAAAAGGTTTCATCAGCCAGTCAGGGAGCAGAAAGAACACCATGTGACTGAGATGGCTGGTCTCCTGCCACCATTGGTGAATAGCAAATAGTCGACAGAATGGTTCTCAAGCAACCCATGGAAGTTGTTTGCAGGCACTGTTTGCTGGCTAAGGGGGAACAGTGAATATTGTGTTAACATCAGGATATGATTGGGAGTAACTCGCTAACAGAACAAAGGGCAGGGGGTGTCACATCATTGCTTTGCCAGTCCAGCCCGTTTGCTCTGGGCAACTCTAACTTTTGCTGGCCTTTAGTACCTTAGTCTTTTATAGAGAACTGGCTGAAATTTTTCATCCCAAACTTTTTTTTGCCAAAAAAGCAGCTTCAGGTTGACTGAAACGTCGCAAATCCATGCTGAATTTGCCAAATTCTTTCGGGCGACAAAATACCTAAAACTAAAACAAAAAATCCAAACCCCAAAATGTCATGTTTTGACATTTTCTATTTGAAACAGCTTTTTAATTTGAAATTTCTTTCAATTTTATTTCTTAGAAAGGTTAAAAAATTCAACCGCTGTCCAACCATTTCATCCAACCCAAACTGTTTTTTTGTTGTGGGTTGTTTTTTTTTTGTTTGGTTTTGGTTTTGGTTTTTTTTTTTTTACATTTCACTTTGCCAAACATCAACAAATGTTCATTACGGGTCGAGCGGAAGCAAATTTGTTTTCTGGTGTTTCAGCCTGGCCAGCAAACCAAAACCGGTTCTTTGCAAAGCTCTAGCCTGGTAGCGTTTGATGTAGCAACTCCGTTCTGTCGCTAGCATCTCTCGGCATCACACAGAGACTAACCCACCCTCCTCCCACCCCACTGTCACCTCATCCCTTACCGACAATCACACTCCTCCTGCCTCGCCTCCTCAACTCCCTTTATCCCCACCCTGTGCCTCTCCTCTCCTTTCCCACTGCCCTGTTATCACAGGTGGGCCCACAGGCAGCTCTCCTGCAGGCTGGCTCCTTTTGCTCTGCCATCCCCTTGCCAGCATCTGGAGTCGCTGCATGGAAGCCACGCTCTGGGCTTCCTGTGTCCATGGCAATATGAGATGCGATGCCCCACAGTATGGGTGTGCTCAATGCATAGGGCAGCAGGGAGAAGGGCCATGGATGCTGGCCCAACCTGGCAGCTAGACATTTACATGGTGACCTTGGCACCTGCAGCTGGCTGGGCCCTCACCCGGTGCCTGCAGTCAGTTGTCAGTACAAAGCTGAGGCGTAGATTAAGGGCTGGGCTGAGGGCCCATGGTGTAACTGTGCAAACGCCCTGGCCCAGGCAGGCATTGAGTGCTCCATTCCCATCACTGTTGACACTCGGCAGGGATCTATTTGCTTCTTTGCTTGCAAAATACAAAACCACTTGTGCAGCCCCCTACTCCACATGGCAGCAGCAGAGCTGTGCGGGGAGGCCCTGCCCCTGGAGCCCTGACTGGCTGGGGATGGGCTGAGAACGGAGCTGGCAGGAGATCCCAGCCCTGCTTGCTGCAGCTCCCCATTGGAGGAGGGGGTTGCCCCTCAGGAGTGGCTGCATTGGCTGGGTATATGCTGCTGAGGCTAGGCTGCAGCTGGCTTAAGGGGCCCTGAGCTCAGGCCTGGGGGCAGACTCAGGGTGCGCCGCACACAAGAGCAAGCCAGTGCCCAAAAGCGGGGGGGGGGGGGGTGCTGTGAACTGTGGCAAAGGGACACCATTGATGGAGTCTGAGGTCTGTTAAGCATCCAGGATGTGTCCCTCTCCCATTTCCTGTTCCTTCCAGGGACACCAGGGTTGTGCCCCTGCTAAGAAATGTCTGTGCATCGGAGTCATTCCTGCCCCCCTAAGGCCTCAGAGACCTGTCGAAGACGGGACCCTTTGCCACTCAATTAATCCGCTGCCACCACCTGGTTCTTCTCATGCCAGAGAACTCCACAGTGCCCCCTACCAGCGCTGTGCCCTGCTGGCTCCAACACTCAGTTTGCTTTCCCTGCCTGCGCTGCCTGGCCCTGCTGGAACGGCGCAGCTTGGGGCAGCAGGAGCTGGACATGAAATCAGAAGGCACCAGGGTCTGCATTTCCATCCCGGTGCTTGGGGCACCTCCCCCAGGTTAGCAGAGGAATCACGCCGCTCCAGCAGCTGTTTCCTCCCCTGACCTCTAACCCACATGGAGCCTGAGTCGCTGCAGGAGTGGCAGCCCAAGGAGGGTGAAGCGCACGCATGCGAGACGGACAGACTCAGCACAGAGCATCGTAAAAGCAGGGAGGGGGAGGCTGGACGGGCTGAGCTATCACTCTCAGTGCATGGCGCTGGGCATGGGAACCACTGGCCTCACCTCCTGGAAACAAAATGGCAGCAAATCTTCCCTACTGGATGCCTTTCAGATCTGATCCCCGAGGCACCTTGAACTGCATCAGGGGGATCCCTCACTCTGAGAGGGGCTGCGAGTCATCATAGTGCTGCACAACACCCCAGGAGGGTCAGACAGTGCCCTGCTGCCCTGACAGACCCTGCGTCTCTGGGGACTGCTCAGCTTCCCGGCATAGGAGAAGGGTAAGTCCAACAATCCTGCACCTCCCCGTACACTCTCCATGCCTAGGGCTGGCAGCCCCAATTGGACCAGCTGCTGGGGTGCTTGTCAAGGAAAGGAAAAGCAACAAGTCGCACCATCAGCTATGACTTTGGGCAGGCGGGAGCATTTGAGCATTCCCAAACGGAACAAGCAGGGCAGTTACTGCAGGGTATTTCTCAGCCACTTGTTTCTGATTATTACTAGTCTCTATTGCTGTAGTGCCGAGAGGTCCTGCCCAGGGATCAGGGCTCCATTACGCTAGGTACTGTACACACACAGAGAGTAAGTTATATCCTGTGCAGAAGAGCCTGTTTTTCCCTCGGTTATTAATGATGCTTTGGAAACAGCACAACACATTGCAAACAATACGCGACTCAGATTAGTCTGCAGTGTTCATAGCCCAACCAGTCTCTCAGCATCGTACAGACCCTGGTCCAGATTCAGGAGAGGATTTAAGAGTGTGCCCAATTTGAAGCCTCTGAGTAATCTATTTACCTGCTTCAAGTTAGGCACTTGCTTAAGGACTTTCCTGAATCAGGGCCTCTGTGAAGGGCTCATGTAAAGCACCACTTGGGGTATTCAAAGTGGGGCTGGAGGGAGGGGAAATGAGTGGGGTGAGAGTGGATCTGATGGAGGAAGAAGTAGCTGGGGTGGGCGGGTGATTGTAGGAAGGGTAGGGAGTGTGTGAACAGCTGGCTGAGTGGGGCTGGATATTCAGATGGAGGGATGGTAAAATACGTGGGTGGTAGAGGACCAAGCCCAGTGCATGGGGCTGTACAGCCTGGAGTAACTTTTGCTTACTGTCCCTTTAAGGTCTGGAACATCCTGAGCTGGCAGAGTGTCAAAGGCTTGTCAGTGGTTAGCAGCTGGGTTGGAGACTGATGAACAGAGTGGTAAGTAAGGACCATCTCACTGTGCCACCTCCATTCATTGCGGCTGTCACTTCGTTTCCTTGCTGTCATTTGACAACGGCAAAGCATCATGGAAAGAGCCACTGTCTTCTGACACTGGACAAAGAACTCTGGCAGAACGAGGAAAACAGCATCATTCCCAGTCACACTCTCTGCTCCCATTACTACCTCTGTCTTCCCTGGCCCACTCCCGTGGAGCTCCCTCCTGCAGATTTAAAGACACGGAGCCCGTCTCAGCGCTGCACTCCTTGTTTATTCCAGCCATGCTGGATTTTTTAATGTATTTCTGAAATTTCAGTGGCAATTATTTTCTTTGGCAAAAAAGTTGGAAAATGTGTCACAAAAAGCTGTCACCATTTTTTGAGCAGCTCTGCCGCTTCACAGGTGGTCTGCTTCCAGGGCCGCAGGGTAGCACTTGCCACTGCTAGAGAGAGGGATTAGCTAATGTAGCTGACACCAGCTGAGTTTTTCGGCAAGCCAAGCCACTAGGGCTCAGGGGGAAGCAGGATTTGGTGTTTTCCAAAAATAACATTTGTTGATTTTTAAAAAATCTGTTAGAATCTTCCCAAGAATTGTTTGTTAAAGCTTCTCTACACGAGGGTTTTGCACCACTTTCACTGGATCACTTTGGAGCCAGTCTGGCTAAAGTGGTCCAACACCCTAGCATCGTGGTTTTCAACCTGTGGTCTGGTGACCACTAGGGGTCCACAGACTGCATCTAAGATTTCCAAAGGGAGCCACACCCCATTATTAGGGGTCCGCAAATGAAAAAGGTTGAAAACCACTGCCCTAGGGTGGCTGCAGTTATACTGCTATATAGGTGCTTATACTGTAAAGCTTATTCCATCCATTTAGGAGACTAAACTACACTGGTATAAGGCACCTTCATCCCAGTACAACTGCGTCCATTCTAGGGGATTGTGCTGATTTAACTATTTTGGTAAAAAAGTCACGCACCTAACAGAAATAGTTACATCAATACAAAAACTGTGGGGAAACCAGGAATAAAATGGGAAGGTGACACATTTGTCCTCCTGAGAGGTCAGGAGATCTGTCATCTGTTCTTGGCTCTGCCACCAACCTGCCATGTGACCTGGGGCAAGTTGCGCTCTCTGCCTCAGTTTCCCTCCCCCTCTTTGGCATTTCTGTTTAGACTGGAAGCCTCTTCAGGGCAGGGACTGTCTCTCACTATGTGTATGTGCAGCACCCAGCGCAATCTCAGCTGGCAGCTCTGGGCTCTACTGGAATACAAACAAGCTGAAAAAGATGAGACGTGAATGGTGTATCTTCCTCAGATACAATTACAGGAAAAAGCGGGGTGAGTTGATCCATGTCTATCTGATATGTGTTTTAGGAGACGATGACTGAGCAAGTGTGGGAGAAAACTGGAGGTTTCAGACAGAGAGAGCCCCTGGGATGAGAGCAGCAGCAGCCATAGCACTGACTCAGCATGTTGGCCTGTTTTTCTCCTTCCCTGCTGGTCCTGCTGTGCGTAGGCGTCGTACCAGACCCCTGCCGAGCTGGAATCCCAATCAGCCAGTCAGACTTTTCCTGTCTTGTCCATTGCTTACGTCTTGCTCCCCTCCACCACACTCTGGTTAGTCATCTCAGAGCATCCCGTGATCAACACCCTTGGGTGACTTACATCATGCAGGGCGTGGAGGAGCATGACCCCGGGAGCAGTCACAGGGTATAAACACCCCTGGGAGAGAAATAGCATCAAAGACTCACTTGTAAGAGCCCGTTAACAGCTGTGCTGGAGCCTCTGCTTTTGGGCTGCGCAGAGGGTCTAGATGGCCACTAGATAATGCTACAAGCGTGTCAAGCAGAATTCAGTTTGGCAGCATTAATTGGCCACATGATAGAAGAGGTTAGTGAGCTGCAGCCTGAAGCATGAGCACTTCTGTGTAGCTAACCTTACAGGAAGTCAGCACATGTTCTGAGGTGAGTAAATCAAAGCGCTAACAGGCAATCTGCTTGCCACACACTCCAGTTCAATCCAGGCTTCGGGAGCAGCCTGAGACACATGCCATTGCCTGATCTGTATTATTGTTATTCGTTGCGTATGTTACAATAGCACCTAAGGGCCCCAAACCTGATCAGGGCCCCAGTGTGCTGGGCGCTGCCCAGGCATTATGGGTAAGTCTACAGCGGAGCTGGAGGTGTGCTTCCCTCTCGCATAGCCGACACACCTGTGCTAGCTCTGATCAGCTAGCATGCTAAAACTAGCAGCGTAGCCCCAGTGGGGCGAGCTGCCCAGAGGATGATCCCGCTCTGAAACCCTCGGTGTGTACTTGGGCGGCTAGCCCCTCCCACTGTTCCCGCTGCCAAGGCTACAGTCTATGTTTAGCCTGCTGATTACAGCTGTTGATGACGCCTCTTCCAGCTCCAGTGTAGATGCACCAACAGCGAGAGACCATTCCTGCCCCAACCAGCTGACAGTCTAAGCCAGGGGTGGGCAAACTTTTTGGTCTGAGGGCCATCTTGGGATGCTGAAACTGTATGAAGGGCCATGTAGGGAAAACTGTGCCTCCCCAAACAGCCTGGCTCCCGCCCCCTCCCACTTCCCGCCCCCTGACTGCCCCCCTCAGAACCGCCGACCCATCCAACCCCCCACTCCTTGTCCCCTGACCACCCCCTCTCAGGATCCCCCACCCCTAACCACCTCCCTGGGACCCCACCCCCTATCCAACCCTCCCCTGCTCCCTGTCCCCTGACTGCCCTGACCCCTATCTACACCCCCACCCCCTGACAGGCCCCTGGGACTCCCATGCGAATCCAACCCCCCCTGCTCTCTGTCCTCTGACTGCCCCAACCCCTATCCACACCCCTGCCCCCTGACAGGCCCCCCTGGGACTCCCACACCTATCCAAATGCCCCCTGCTCCCTGTCCCCTGACTGCCCCCTGGGACCCTCTGCCCCTTATCCAACCCCCCTGCTTCCTGCCCCCTTACCATGCCACTCAGAGCACCAGGGCTGGCAGCCGCGTGGCTCACCTGGAACCAGCCACGCTGCCGCTCTGCCTGGCAGGAGCTCACAGCCCCGTGGCCCAGAGCGCTGGCGGCACGGTGAGCTGATGCTGCGGGGGAAGGGGCCAGGGGCAGCATCCCTGGCCAGGAGCTCAAGGGCTGGGCAAGACGGTGGGCCGTGGGCCGTAGTTTGCCCATCTCTGGTCTAAGCAGACAATGCGTGGGAGTTGGAAACAGACTTGGCCAAGGGCATGCAGCAACTCCCTGGTAGAACTAGACCCCCAGGTTTCCTAACTCCCACTTTGGTGCCCTTCCCATTAGCCCAGGCTGCTGCCAGAGGAAGCCAGCCCACAGATCTGGGTGCCAGGACTCCAAGAGTCTATTTTTGGCTCTGCCATTCACTCCTTGTGAGCTGGGACATTTGAATATTAATATGGAATGCTTCCATTTTGGGTGTCCAACTGGAGATACCTACAGCGGGGCCTGATTTTCAGAGGTGCTATCATGGAGACCCAAGAATCAGCACCCAATATTAGTGGTCAGTTCTGAACACATTGTCCTTAACCACCTCGTGCCTCGGTTTCCCTATCTGCAAAAAGAAGATCATAGTATTGCTTCCCTACCTCCCAGGGGTGCCTTGAGAGCTAATGCAGTAACGGGTGGTGTAAAGTACATTGAGATCCTTAGATGGCAGGTGCTATATATGTGTGAAGCATTTTTATTTCATCTGAACTTCAGCCCTGCTGTTAGAGTCCTGCCCTGACTCAGACAAACTCTTCTGGAAATCAATAGGAGTGAGAACTGAGTGAGGATTTCAGGACCAAGCTCCCAGAGTCTGTGCTCAGACTGATTACGAGGTGCCCTGGCTGACAGGGGCCCCAGGGTTCCCACCTGGAACTTTGGCAGGTTAAAGGTGATGTCAGTGCCAGGTGTTTAGGGGTGGAGTCATTACAGAACCACGCCACAGCTAAAGCATTATCTTGCATTGCCTCCCTATTGTTCTTAAAGGTGTGTTGTGACATTTGTATTTCCTCCTGGCAGAGAGCAAGCGGGCGAGGGACAGACTATAAGCCACAATGCTGCAGCTGAGCTGCTCTCCTTGCTGAAGGTCTCCCAGTGGTCGGATTTCACCATGGTCCTCTCTACACACATGGGCAGATGTGCTGGGATATTCGTCATTGCTTTTATATGTGACGTGGCTGGATTGATCATCCTCCTCTTGGGGATTTTTGCCGATCTGGACTATTGGGACTTCTTTATTTACTCAGGAGCACTGCTGCTGGCCTTCAGCCTGGTCTTCTGGGTATTCTGGTATTCATTCAACATCGAGGTCCCCTTTAAGGAATTAGGCTTTTAACTAACCTACAACTGCGGGAAAGCACAAACGGTAACTATGGGCTAGAGAAGCAACATTTCAGCAGCTGAGAAATATCTGAAAGCTTTACTCAACTGCAGAAGAGCATTAAACCCCTCACAGTGAAGGGGCCTGTTATTTCCCACGCTGCCATCCACCTGGCAAACCTTCCAGCGGAAAGGTACGTCAAACATGGCCATTCACACGGCTGTTTAACAAAAGAGTCCACTGAGTCCAGCGCTAGTTCTTGCTAAAGCCGCTGGGCATTCCTACAAATAATAGCATTTAGCACCTCTATAGCAATTTTAATCTATAAGATGCTTTAGAATGAATTAACAGTGGGATGGGAAATGTTTTCTAACACATGAGCAAGATTGTGGTGAGTCTGGAAGCAGGAACTCCAAGCAGATAGACAGAGAGACAGACCATTTCTATGTTGTGTGTTCTTCAAAGTATATTGTGAATTGCAAATGAGCAAACTGGTTGAAACTATAGTAAAGAATAGAATTGTCAGACACATAGATGAACATGATATGTTGGGGAAGAGTCAACATATTTTTTGTAAAGGGAAATCATGTCTCACCAATCTACTAGAATTCTTTGTGGGGGTCAACAAACAGATGGAGAAGGGGAATCCAGTGGATACAGTGTACTTAGATTTTCAGAAAGCCTTTGACAAGGTCCGTATCTAAAGGTCCCTATCTTAAGCAAAGTAAGCTGTCATGGGATAAAAGGAAAGGTCCTCTCATGGTTTGGTAACTGGTTAAAAGATAGGAAACAAAGGGTAGGAATAAATGGTCAGTTTTCAGAATGGAGAGAGGTAAATAGTGGTGTCCCCCAGGGGTCTGTACTGGGCCCAGTCCTATTCAACATATTCATAAATGATCTGGAAAAAAGGGGTAAACAGTGAGGTGGCAACATTTGCAGATGATACAAAGCTATTCAAGATAGTTAAGTCCCAGGCAGATGGTGAAGAGCTACAAAAGGATCTCTCAAAACTGAGTGATTGGGCAACAAAATTCCAGATGAAATTCAATGTTGATAAATACAAAGTAATGCACATTGGAAAACATCATCCCAACTATACATATAAAATGATGGGGTCTAAATTAGCTGTTACCACTCAAGAAAGAGATCTTGGAGTCATTATGCATAGTTTTGTGAAAACATCCACTCAATGTGCAGCGGCAGTCAAAAAAGCAAACAGAATGTTGGGAATCATTAAGAAAAGGATGGATAATAAGACAGAAAATATTATACTGACTCTATATAAATCCATGGTATGCCCACATCTTGAATACTGTGTACAGATGTGGTCGCCTCATCTCAAAAAGAATATATTGGAATTGGAAAAGGTTCAGAAAAGGGCAACAAAAATTATTAGGGGTATGGAACAGCTTCTGTATGAGGAGAGTTTAATAAGGGACTTTGCAGCTTGGAAAAGAGATATATAAGGGGGACTATGATTGAGGTCTATAAAATCATGACTGGTGTGGAAACAGTAAATAAGAAAGTGCTATTTACTCCTTCTCATAACACAAGAACTAGGGGTCACCAAATGAAATTAATAGACAGCAGGTTTCAAACAAACCAAAGGAAGTCTTTTTTTCAAACAACGCACAGTCAACCTGTGGAACTCCTTGCCAGAGGATGTTGTGAAGGCCAAGACTATAACAGGGTTCAAAAAAGAACTAGATATGTTCATGGAGGATAGTTTACTCATAGACTTTAAGGTCAGAAGGGACCATTATGATCATCTAGTCTGACCTCCTTCACAATGCAGGCCACAGAATCTCACCCACCCACTCCTGTAACAAACTTCTAACCTATGTCTGAGTTATTGAAGTCCTCAAATTGTGGTTTGAAGACCTCAAGCTGCAGAGAATCCTCCAGCAAGGTCCATCAATGGCTATTAGCCAGGATGGGCAGGGATGATGTCCCTAACTTCTGTTTGCCAGAAGCTGGGAATGGGCGATGGGGGATGGATCACTTGATAATTCCTTGTTCTGTTCATTCCCTATGGGGCACCTGGCATTGGCCACTGTCAGAAGACAGGACACTGGGCTAGATGGATGTTTGGTCTGAACCAGTATGGCTGCTCTTATGTTCTTATGAAGCTGAATCCCCTTTGAACAGCCTGGCTCCTAGATGGGGCATGTTGTGTGAACAACCATCCACTAGCAGTTGCAACCTGTGCAAATAAGAAAAGTCAACAAGCTTAAACCAGCTCCAGCGAAAGGCCAAGCAATGGAAACTTGGAAGTTCCACATAAATGGCCTATTTAAAAAATGGTGTGGGGGGGGAGGGTGTTCACCTCTTTGATGCTAACAACAGCCATATATGTGCAGTGAAGGAGAACAGCCATAAAGAGGAGATGGGGATAAACTCGGTGAATCAACAAATTGCAGTTTGCTCTTATACATGCATTGTATGTGGTTAACTGGTGTGGTCACATTTACATGCTTTGTACCAGTTTAAAAGCTTTGACCAGTTGGAAGAGATATTTCCAGTCCAGATAATAGGGAATAGTGGTAGAACCAGTACAAGCTTCCCGGGGGTTGAAAGTGTTTGTGACTTGGTTACAGTCTATAACTACCTATAAGGGGATTAAAGGGCTCGTCAGGCTAGCAGAGAAAGGTATAACACAAGCTAATGGCTGGAAATTCAAGCTATTGAAATTCAGACTGGAAATCAGGCATACATTTTTAATGGTGAAAGTAATTAACCATCGGAACAACTTGCCAAGGGGTGTGGTGGATTCTCCAGCCCTGACCATTTCAAATCAAGATTGTATGTTTTTCTAACAGATCTGCTTTAGGAATATTTGGAGGGAATTTCTCTGGCCTGTGTTACACAGGAGGTAAGACCAGGTGATCACAATGGTCCCTGCTGGCCTTGGAATCTAGGAATCTACCTGCTGCACTGTATCCAATCCCATGATTTAGGCTGAATATAAGCAAAACATGCCTGGCTCTTACAATTTAAACACACGAAAATTTTGCTGTGAGTTTATCCTCGTTTAATCTTGAACTTTTCCAAACTACTCCACATTTATTTAAATGTCTGCCTGAAATGGCACAGTAGATCAAAGTGTTTTTTTTCCTTAATTCACACTTAGCTTTTTATTATATATATATATATATATATAGCTTTTTATTAAATATATATATTTAATAAAAAGCTAACTAGCTTTCAATCTTATATTCTATTTTATCCCAATTTTAGGTACAGAGATATTGAAGGGAAAACACCATAGGCTAAGGAAATGCTTTGGCCCAAGTTTTTAAAGGTGTTTACACTATGGACACAGCTGATTTAGGTGTGTGAACCTGCAAAGTGTGTAAGCAAAAGAGGCTAATAATTACAAGAATTTGCTTTTAAAATCTTATGAGATGTTCTATAATTGCTGTAGAGACGCAGGTGCAAATTTAGCCCTGGTGTAAAAAGGCACAACACAGGAATTATATCATTTGTTTGTATTCCAGTAGCACCTCGGGGCCCCATAGAGGACTGGGACCACCTGGAGCCAGAACAAAGACAGTCCCTGCACCAAAGAGCTGGGCAAATCAAGTAATGGAAAGAATTTGGCCCATTGGGTACAGAATGTTAAATCTATTTACAGGTGCTATTATAACACTGGTCAAAAGCAGAATCTAAAGCAGAATAAAAGCAATGGCATGTATGCAGAATAGTCTGTCTATGCACAGTGTACGCAACACAAAGTCCCTTGTAATAATTTCTGATGGAAAGGGTCGTTTCTATTCATTGTCAGTAAATGTTATTATTATGTTATTACTTTGTATCGTGGTCGCTCCAGGAGCGCCTGGCCTGGCCTAGGGCCCCACAGCGCTCGATGTACAGACTCAGAACAGAGAGCTGTATTATTACAGTGACAACGGAGAGCCCCATTATATAGAAACTTGCTGAGAGGGAGTCTCTGCCCCAGAGAGCTCACACTCTAAACAGCCCAGACAGACAAAGAGAAACCAGAAGCACAGACAGGGGAAACAACATGCCCAAGGACACACAGGTGAGGGTCAGATCTGGGAGTCCAAGCCACTCGGCCATGCTGCCCCTCTGAAGGGTTTACAGATGTTCCCTGACTGAAAATCCTTCCCCGCTCCCCAGGCACTCCTGTTCAATGGAGATTTTTCAAAATGTTTTGATGCTTCGCTGTCTCCTACCCACAGAGGCATTGCTGCTGAGGTGCTGTCCTTGTCCCCACCTAGGAGGTTTTCTGAATCCAACGCTGTTACGAAAAAGGCCCCAGTAACTGCTCACAGATGTTTTCACCTTGATTTTTATTTATCCCTGTTATTTGTAGTGCCCGTGGAAAGCAGCCATGCTGTTCCCCATGCCCATGGAACAAGGGCAATTTGGAAGCTGCAACGTAAGTTATTAAATTTTATAGCCATGAGCTTGATATGACACTGCAGCCCAGCAGATCAATGATTTACTCTGTGTCATCAAGTTTCAGGAGATATTTTCACCTGTGTGCTTCCGGGATTGCTTGCTTTGAGAGGTTCCTTGATACAACTGCAGATAAGGGCCTGTAATTAATTTTAGCTTGACGTTGTTGCTATTTATAAAGCAGGGGACCCCGCCTTGTCTTACCCTGGGAGATTTAATCAGGCCGTGCATTTGTCTGCTTTGTTTCACCAGTCACGTGAAGCCTGGCTGAGCACTTTGTTAGTAAAGGCCACCACCCAAAGCTATTTACCAGATGTAACTTGTTCCGTCTGTGCCTGTGCTGACCCCACCCCAGAGGCAGCACCCTGGGAGCTAACTCGACCACCAAGCATGTTGAACTGAAGGGACGCTCTGTGGAGGTACAGAAGCCCTTTCCAAACTGCAGGTAGAATGGCTGTTGCTGCCATGTGTCTGTGTGCTGGCTAGCACAAGGCAGTACCATGCACCTGATGCAGTCCAGGACATGTTCTTGTTATGGGCAGCTGGGTGCAAGAGACACCCGCACACACGTTGAACATTTGACCTTTACATCTCAGCTCACCTAGATGTCAGAAGGACATGACCCATTGGCCCCAGGTCACCTAAAGGCCATCAGGCCTGTGTAGCCTTCATCTCACTAGGGATGGAGTCCGTGACCCTCCCCAGTTGCTGTCCATGCCAGCCAGGGCACTGGGGACAGCGTCCAGGGAGCAGCGCTCAGGAGGAAGGCCAAGAGGGCCAAGCACCCAGGGGGCTGTCACCCAAGGTCACAATGGCAGCACGTTGAGGCCAGGATGCTGTCACCTTAGGTGAGCAAGAGGGGAAGAGGATGAAGCTGGCCCCAAGATAACGGCTACCTTTTACCCCTTTGTTATAGGGCCCCACCCCAGGGCCAGCCCCATATGCACAGAGTGACTCACACGCCAGCACCCCCTTGTCACTGGGTGTGGGGTTGCTGGAGGTGTAAAGGAGAGCAGAATTTGTCCTGGTTAGTTTTTAAAGCATTGGGAATTCTGCTGGCCTCCCCTGTTAGGGCTCGGTCCTGAACAGGCTGAGCACTCGGGGCCTAACCCAGCAAAGTATTTAAACACATGCTTAACTTTACGCACCCGAGTGGTCCTGTTAATGTCAATAGGACCACGTCTCTGCTTCAAGGTAAGCAGGTGCTAAAGTGCTTCACTGGACCAGGCCTGTGCATTCACCACTTTGCAGCCGTGACCCCTTAGACTACAGCTACCATGGAAATGTAGCTCCCACCAATGGAAAATCGGCATGCAGCACCATTGCCTTTGCTCCTCCCAGGGGACAGCCACTGGGATCTGTTCTCTCTCTGATGCATGGAGACACATGATAGGGAGGTAATCATGGGAATGGACGAAATTTTCCATCCAAGCTGCTTTAGATGGAAAATTGGGATTCTGAATAATTAAATTCTTCATAAAAAGTGTCTGTTTTCTGCCCCCCAAAAATGCTTTTTTCATTGAAAAACTGACCACCCCAAAATGAAATATTTTTATTCTGAAATGCCACCACAGTACTCGCTGGGAGTATGAGTGCCTCCTGCTCCCATTCTCCTCTATGGGCCAGGCTCCCCTGCCGGACTTCATCTCCCATGATCCACTGCCTTCCTTCACCAAGACAGGAGACCATGGTGCCTTATGGGAAATGTCTATATTTAAGATTTTGATTGTTCACCCACAGCACAAAATTTCCATGGAAAAATCCCCATTTTCTAACCAGCTTTAGTAATCACTAACAATGCAAATGGTGCCCCCACCCCACCACCCACACACACACAGAAATTAACCTGGCTCTCCCACATGGCTGCCCAGCATATACTCACTAACCCACAGAACAGCACTGATGGGCATTTAGGAAGTCTATTCACCATCACAGAAAGAACTCTGTACCTAACTGGATGACTGTAAAAACCCCTTCTTTAGTAAGGTAGGTCAATCATGGCTTGACTCCACTCCTTCTTGAATCCTGTGTTGCTCTTAAATATCCGAGCTGCCCTATGATTCCAGTAGGACTTGGTGAGTTACCAATGCATCCTTTCATTCTCTGTTCCTATGGTTGTTTTTCAGAAGAGGCCCAAAGATCAGAAATGTAGGTTACCAAGAAAACGAAGAAGGAGATAAGTGAGGAACATGTACTCGTCTGCTCTTCAAGGGGGCATTCGTCTGATAATGAATCCCTAAAAATGCAACAAAGAGTCATGTGGATCCATGCTGTGCACTTCACAACCTCTCTGAACCTGAGCATTCAACCAACGTGAACTATGTTTGCACATCCTCCACGCTGAACAGCACGTGCTAGGCACATTGCATGGAAGTCTTTCCTCCAGTATTGCCACCACTCATTGCTTCCTTCAGATCAGTAACCCTGCCTGCTCTCAGCAGCTGTGGATTTTTTTGTCCTAGATCAGGAGGTTTCCAGAGGGCAAGCTGGGCCAGTTGAGTAGACCTCAGTGTGAAGTCACTGAGTCAAGAGGCGCATTAGTGGCTGAAAATGTTGCCTGCGTTATCTGTGCCGGCCAGATATCCAGCCAACTTTCTTGTTGGGTGAACTCTATGGAAAAGGGCTTTCCAGTTAACTAGGTCACTGAAATCTGCACTCCATAGGACGCCATGTTGTTTAGCACTGTAGATTTCCTCCTGGAAGCCTGTAGCTGATGGGACCTGTGGAAGTGCAATGTGATACCAACCTCGCAGGCTGACACCAGTGAGCAGAGACCTAAAGAAGAGCCCAGAGTGGCATAGACATGTTGGTTCTTTGCTTGCTTGGCTCAGATTTGGCACCTTTTGCTGCTGCGGAGGAAACCTGGGGTAGAAAGTGGGCTGGATACCTCTGGCTCCCTGGGCTACCTAGAAATGTTAAGAGCCTCCAAGGAGACAGCGATGTTAGCGGAGCAGTGCAAGCTCAGGCTGACGTACCACACCCAGGTGACGACCTTTTGTCGGAAGGAAGCCTGCTTCTCCTCTCTTTCACCCCACACGCCACCTGCCTCCCAGACCTCAGGAAGAAATGAAGAAGAACAGGGTCTTTTGCATTTCATATACTTGTAGGACACGGTGTGAGACCTACCCCACAGCATTCCCTGCAGCGGTGTTCCGCCTCTTTACAGAGTGCAGCACCCAGCAAGGGCTCTGCCGGCCTGGGCAAGAATTTCATTGTTCACGTGCCAAGTTGGTGACGAAACAAAACAAAAATCTCCCCATCTGATTAAAAATAAAAACATGCTGCAGAGGCAGGGGAGAGGAGGTGACGGCATCTGGAGAGCTCAGAAGACTTCGCTCTCCTAGGCTGTTGACGTAGCACTCGACTCACTTTAACAACTTTTTCTATTACATGCAGTGCAGGTAGCAACGTCTATTGTTAAGCTTGTCCAACCCTTCCCATTTTAAGACCCTGCTGACAGTTGCCAGAGTTTAACTGTTTGAGCTGAAATCTTCCAAGCTGGGTGTCTGCCCCAGACTGACTGTTTTTGGAACGCTTCAGCTAAAATGGTTCAGCCATTTCTGAGAGCAAGGCTAGGGGAAAATGCATTGTTTTGCCCATATTAAAAAAATGCTGACAACCGGCTGGTTTGGGAGCGCTGACGCCCCAGACGCCTGAAGCAGGAACTCAAAATTTGGTATGGAATATAGATATAAAGGGGAGAGTTGTGCCCAGGGTACCACTAAGCTGCCCAGGTCCAGGTGTAACCAGGGGGTGGCAATTAACTGTGAGAAAATCACCCGGCTAGAGAAGGAAACTGAACTGTGAAAACTAACTATTGCCAGAGAGAGAGAGAGACCCACTCCATCCCCAGGCTCTTGCCAGGCCCAGGGAGGCTGGAACATTGCAAAGGGAACATCTGGCCTCCCCTCTTCAGTGGCTGAGGCAGGACAGCTTTGAGGGGAGATCCCCTTCCTTCCCTCCTCATCTAAGGAAAGTCTCCATGCTCCAGGGCCTTGAGAAAAGGGGTCTATAATGGGGGGAGAGGTGGGACTGGGGAGCCCTTTATAAGGTTGGGAGGATGGATGCGCCAGCACTGGGTTCGACATTATAAGGCAATGAGGAAGACGAGGGTATTCCGGGACAGCGTTTTCCTGGTGCCTGGGCATATCTGCCTCAGGGAAGAGCCTTTGTGTGCATAGCCTATTGCACGCACGCCCCACCTGCTCAAACAAAACTCCCCTGTTTGTCTCTGCTCTACAATAAATACACAGACACGCTAGGAGGCCCGGCCGAGCTTCGCTTCCGGTTTGGCATTCCCCTTCATGCTTCTGCCGGGAGAGGAGGTGTTTGGAGGGGCATCAGCTACAGGGGTCAAGCTTAGCAAGAGGTCCCATTTCGCAGCTGAGTTTAATTGATGCAGGCCTGATATTGCAGGGTCCCCTGCTTCCCCTTCCTGAGAACAATCCCATGGGCTGCCATGGGGACGTTGCCTGCACAGGGACTGCAGGTTGGGGCACTGCGTTGCCAGTTGCATTACTATATAAATAACAAGAGGTGTAGCCCTTTCTATACCTGACTCCACACACACACACACGCACACACCCTGGAGCTCCAGCCAGACATTTAATACTGAGTTGGACCAGGCCAGTAGGAAATAACCCTGTCCTGGCTCCAGAGGATGGGCAAGATGGGATCTAGGAGGTCTTTCCTATCTCTAGTTCCTGTGGCACCCTGGAGTCCTGCCACTCTTGCCAGAAGCCTCAGGAGGGCTGGCAGGGAGCTCAGAAGTGTCTTCCACGGTGTGCCCTGGAGCCACATAAGTGTCCAGGAAGCATTGCCCTGTTTTCTCTCTTGTCTGGCTTCCTTCTCAGCTTCCATCACGGGCGCAGCTGGCTCTTTCGCCTGACAGCTTCAGGGCAGCTGTCATTTCAATCCCAGCAACACTCACTGTCTGATCTTACAACCATGAGCATGGTAACCACAGCCCTCACTGCCCTTTCACCATGTAGATGAGAGCATCCACCAAACAAAATCCTGGAGCTGAAAGGAAGCCGCAATCAGGGAGTCGAAGAGAGAGAGAGAGAGAGAGGGAGAGAGTGTGTGTGTGACAAAAGCCATGTGTGTTGTGGTTTGCTGTGTTCTCTTTTCAAGGCATTGCAGTGCCATGCCCTCTGGATTGATTGATTTATTTATTAAATGTTCTGACCAGTTGTTTCAAACCCTGGTGTCTTTGTCACGATTGTGGTGTAACCTGGTGCTGTTGGCTCTGCCCGCTCAGCAGAAGTTGTCCTACTGGAAAGAGGGTCATAAAGAAAGCAGAGGTGGCAGCTTGTGTGTGACTGGGTAAATAACACACTGCCACCCAGGCTCCAGCACTGAGGGAAAGAAGAAGCAGGAGAAGGCTGGGGGTGGGGGAGAGGTGAGAAGAGGGAAGGGATAGGAGAACTGGGTAAGTGAGAGATGAGGCGGCGAGTTGGGATGAGCAGAAGAGAAGCTCTTTGTACATGTTTTTATCCAGAACTGATAGGAAAAATGAAGTAAAGGACAGCCATGTTCTGAGGGGCCCTAACCACTGCCCATTAGCCACTTAGCCCATTGTCCATCTCTACATTGTCTGCTACTGTACCTTTCTTTCAGCTGTATCCCCTAGGGCAGCCCCCTGTGCCCACAGAGAGCTCCACTGGCACTTGAACCTGCCAAGTGTCCTTTGCTCGGAGCTGGTGGGAGAGCTGTAGAGTAGCATGGGGATTTGAGCACAGGGACTGCGCTAACAGATCTGGCAGGAGGGTCCAAGCCATGGACTGCAAATTCTTCATGGCCGGGACCTCCCCACCTCTCTGCACTCTGCCCTGCCCCACACCTAGAATACTGCTGAGGCTGTTTCAGTGATAAGCATTCGACAGAGGTCCTCAATTGCTATCGCCACAGCTCTCGCACTGGCCCTGAGCGGGTCGGTGCCCAGGATGCATGGGGCATTGGAGTGAACATACGTGGAGAGGGCAAAGATACATATTCCTGTGTGAGTTCTCGCTCTGTAGCTCATCCATCCACGTTTCTGCGCTTGACTAGAACTCCACCTGTGCTGCCTATGTCCAAATGCCATGCAAATCCAGAGCTTGACTCATCCTTTGGCTTCTGGTGGTTGCCATGGAGGGGCTATGCTAACCTTGTGAGTCTGGATTTAACCCTTGCTGACCACATACTCTGCATTTGCTACCTGCACTCATGGATCCAAAGCCCATTAATGCCAATAGAAGGAGATCCTGTGCTTTGGCTCAGCCATGGGGACCTCAGATGCCAGGGAGCCATAAAACTGGACAGATCATTGCCATACTGGGGTAAAGTTGGCCCAAAAGGGATTTCCCCCTCTCCAGTCCTTCTTGTTAGATCCCATGCATGAGGCACCAGCTGGTTATGGAATCATAGAATATCAGGGTTGGATGGGACCTCAGCAGGCCATCTAGTCCAACCCCTGCTCAAAGCAGGACCTATCTCCAGACAGATTTTTACACCAGTTCCTTAAATGGCCCCCTCAAGGATTGAACTCATAATGCTAGGTTTAGCACCCCAATGGTCAAACCACTGAGCTACCCCTCCCCTCCATTCCTAAGCCTGTTTTCCACAAAGCCACCCCCTGCCCCATTTGGGATTGGAGTGTGTCAATCACGCTCAGCACACATGGCAAATACAAATACAAACTAGCTGCCGAGCTCAAAGAACTCCCTTTCCAAGCAGCTCAGCCCCTTGCTTGCCCCTATGACATCAGGTGACGATGGGTGTACAGCCGTCGCACAGTGAGGACAAGTAGTCACCTGCCCCCACCAAACAGTCACTGGGGCCGGCACCTTTCCACGAGAGGTAAATCCTCCTACAGGCAAATCTGAGCAATAGAAAGGTTTCCAGAGATTCTCACTCTGGGTATCGCACTTTTGCGAAGCTACTTTTCCTAGCAGTCACTGCACTCAGGTATTGACAGAGCTCAGCATCCGGGCAGACCCGTTCTACTGGTACCACCAAACGGTCTGGGTTTAAATGAACTGTGGGTGTTTCAGTGTGCAACAAACAAGTGGGAGCCGCCCTCTGTGCACACCGCTGCCCTTTCCTTCAGAGACCGGTTTGAACCTTTGCCTGTCTCTGACTGCAGGGAGAAGGGGCTGGCTTTGGGTGGCATGCTGTTCTTTCACATACACCGCCACACATGCTTTTTCCGGGTTATGCAAATCGGGATCACAGAATCGTGTGTGTGGATGGGCAATGTTGGCCGCTTCTGGGGTGAGCACTCGAGTCACTGCCAGGAACTAGCCCCATGCAGCAGCATTAACATGCAAAGCTGAAAACAAGGACTATGCAGAGCCATTAGGGAGTAACAAACAGCCCATCTAATGATCCTTGGCACTGATACAGCTCCTGACACTTTCACAGCTGCTTTATTAGTACCCCTATTTTACAGCTGAGAAACTGACACAAGCAGAGCTTAAGCAACTTGCTCAAGGACACGCAGCAGGGCCGTAGCAGATCTGGGTAGAGAACACGTGTCCCTTGATTCTCATGCTTGTGCCTAACCACTGGGCCACACGACCACGACTTCGTCCCCTGACACAGCTCGGCATTTCAACACTTACATCAGTAAAGTAGATAACCTCGTCTAGGCCAATGCAGTATGTAGCCACAGCAGCTTCAGGAAAAGTGACGTATTTATGTTCTACCTCATGGAGCTACAGGGTGAAGAGACTTGATTCTCAAATGCTACAGATGGGAACAGGAGTAAAGGACAGATTAAAAAATAGAAGAAATAGACAGGAAAACCTTTGATGCTGCGGTTTACATATTTCAGCAAAGATCCTTGTAAATAGTCTTATGATGAGACGATCCAGGGGTTTCCTCCCAGACAGCTCCCCTTCGGAGCTCATTGTCATTCACCAATGGACTCAGTCATCATATTCTGATCTCACTCCTCCAAATGTTCAAATCCTGCGCTTCAGTTTTGCCTGGATGGTGATAACGTTTTCCTAGCCAAGCCAGTGAAAATGCAAATTGCTCCCTGTTTGGATTCAAGACCAGCCATTCCACCAACATTAATTAATTAACTAATTAGGAGCAGCAGTATATTTGTAGTGCAGGAGCACCTAGGAGCCCCAGCCATGGCCCAGGACCCCATTGTGCTAGGTGCTGTACGAACACAGAACCCTGCTCCAAGCAGCTCATGTTTATTCTGCGCCTGGCAAAGCAATGCCTGGGGAGTGGGAAAGCACATTCTGCATGAGCGGACAGTCAGGAGCAGTCCATTGGCGCAGTCCCAAGTAGAGCATGCTGCAGTGACCCAGTCTAGGGGGGACAAGGGTTTGGATAACAGGAGCGAGGCCTGCTCCTAAAGGAAAGAGCAGCGCATGCTTGCCAAACACAGGTGTAAACACTCCCCCTTGGCGCCTGCTGCTACCTGGGTAACTGGAAGCAATCACAAATACAAACCCACCTTGTTGCACAGCACTAGGTTTAAGCACAGTAGGTCCTTAGCCTAGTCCAATGGCTCCATGTGGATAGACAGGAATTGGCCAAGCCATTCCCAAGCTGTATTCCAGGAAGGCTTTGCCATAAAAAGCTCTAAATTGCACCTGAAGCCCAGACAACAGCACACAAGCTGCACTTTGCACCACCTGCGCTCCAGGAGGCAGGCAGCCAAGAGCTAACAAAGCTAGTGACCTGCCATGCAACGTCCAAAGGAG